>NC_135788.1:43270000-43582500 GCF_051106095.1 Pogona vitticeps | reverse complement strand
ACCATTTTTTGTGCCTCTAAAACCCATTGGACTCCCTCATTTTTCCTGTGAAACATGTTTTTCTAGGGAACATCATTTTCCAAAGAAAGAAAGAAAGAAAGAAAGAAAGAAAGAAAGAAAGAAAGAAAGAAAGAAAGAAAGAAAGAAAGAAAGAAAGAAAGAAAGAAAGAAAGAAAGAAAGAAAGAAAGAAAGAAAGAACACTCTTGGACTTAACTGTCATGCTTGTAAGACATATACAACATTTTATTTATTTATTTATTTATTTATTTATTTAATTTATATGCCGCCCACTCTACCCAAAGGTCTCTGGGCGGCTTACAACAATTAAAATTCAATGCAATAAAATAAAATGATTAAAATACAATTAAAATACAATTAAAATACAATTAAAATTGCCATCATTAAGACCCACAGTTAATGTTATTTCAATTAAAAGCCTTCTGGAACAGGAAGGTTTTGACCTGGCGCCGAAATATCATCAGTGTCGGCGCCAGGCGAATTTCAGTTGGGAGGGCGTTCCATAGTCTGGGGGCAGCTGCCGAGAAGGCCCTTTGTCTACAAGCCATCCCTCTTACCTCCTTGAGGGACGGCTCTTTCAAAAGGGCCCCCTGGCTAGATCTTAACAGCCGGGTAGGCTCATATGGAAGGAGGCGGTCCTTCAGGTATCCAGGGCCCAAGCCGTTTAGGGCTTTATATGTCAAAACAAGCACTTTGAATTGGGCCCGGACAGCAACTGGTAACCAGTGTAAATTATACAGAATCGGCTTGATGTGCTCTCTGGCGGCCCCACCACTCACCAGCCGCGCAGCTCGATTCTGAACCAGTTGCAGTCGCCGGACCGTCTTCAAAGGCAGCCCCACGTAGAGCGCATTGCAATAATCAATACGAGATGTTACCAGTGCATGTGTAACTGTCATGAGACTCCACTCGTCCAGGTAGGGCCGTAGCTGGTATAATTTCCGCAGCTGAAGGAAGGCACCCCTGGCCACCGAGTCCACCTGAGCTTCCAAAGTTAGACTGGGGTCCAGGAGCACCCCCAGGCTGCGGACCCTGTCCCTTAGGGGGAGTGTAACCCCATTCAGGACAGGGAAGTGGCCCTCCAACCTCTCCGGCGAAGCACCCACTAACAGCACTTCCGTCTTGTCTGGATTGAGTTTCAATTTATTAACCCTCATCCAGTCCATTATCAGGTCCAGACACGAGTTCAGCACAGAAACCGCCTCACCTGGATTGGTGGAAAACGAGAGGTAGAGCTGAGTGTCATCAGCATATTGCTGACTCCTCAGCCCAAACCTCCTGATGACCTCTCCCAGCGGTTTCATGTAGATGTTAAACAGCATGGGGGACAGTATCGAGCCCTGAGGAACCCCATGACATAAATGCCATGGGGCAGAGCAACTGTCCCCCAGCACCACCTTCTGGATACGGTCAGCTAGGAAGGAGCGGAACAACCGTAAAACAGTGCCCCCAACTCCTAACCCAGCCAGCCTATCCAGAAGGACACCATGGTCGATGGTGTCGAAAGCCGCTGAGAGGTCCAGGAGTATCAACAGGGTCACACTCCCCCTGTCTCTCTCCCGGCAAAGGTCATCATACAGGGCGACCAAGGCTGTCTCTGTACCAAAACCCGGCCTGAAACCCGACTGAAATGGATCCAGAAAATCCGTTTCATCCAGCAGCGCCTGGAGTTGCCCGGCCACAACCCGCTCCAACACCTTGCCCAAATAAGGGAGGTTCGCCACTGGTCGGTAGTTGACCACCAGCCTTGGGTCCAGGTTAGGCTTTTTAAGGAGTGGTCGAATTACCGCCTCTTTCAAGGTGGTAGGGACCACTCCCTCTCTCAGAGAGGCGTTCACGGCCTCCTGGACCCAAGTGCGAACCCCCCTGGCAGATCTTCCAATTAGCCAAGATGGGCAAGGGTCAAGCAGCGTGGTGGTAGAACGGACAGATCCAAGCACCCTGTCCACATCCTCGGGTCTCAACAATTGAAACTCATCCATTAAAGTTTGACCTAAGCACGGCACACTGGACACATCTTCCGATTTTGCAGTAACAGTGGAGTCCAGCCCACTGCGAATCTGAGCGATTTTTTCCTCAAAATGAATAGCAAACTCATCACAGCGAGCTGATGAGCAGTCCGGGACCTCCACCGGGTTTCCCGGTTGAAGAAGATCCCGGACCACCCGAAACAGCTCTGCTGGACGACATTCTGAGGAAGCAATGCGGCTGGAGAAATATTGCCGTTTCGCCAGCCGTATTGCCACGAAATAGGCCCGATAATGGGCTCTAAGTCGTGTTCGATCGGATTCCCAGCGGGACTTCCTCCACCTGCGCTCTAGCCGTCTCCCCTCTCGCTTCATCGCCCGCAGTTCAGAAGTATACCAGGGAGCTGTCTGGGCTCGGCGAGCAGGGAGAGGGCGCTTAGGCGCAATCGTGTCAACCGCCCGGGTCATCTCCCTATTCCATAGGGTGACCTGAGCTTCGACAGGAGCGCCAACCATATCAGACGGATACTCCCCCAGAGCATTCAGGAATCCATCTGGATCCATAAGTCTCCGAGGGCGGATCATCTTAATAGATCCCCCACCCTTGCAGAGGGAAGAAGAAGCTAATAGACTAAACTTGACCAGGAAGTGGTCTGACCATGACAATGGGGTCACGACCAGCCCCTCCACATCCAAACCACCATCTTCCAGTCCCGTTGTGAAAACCAGGTCCAAGGTGTGGCCCTTCTCATGTGTTGGGCCGATGACACATTGAGACAGTCCCATGGTTGTCATGGCGGCCATGAAGTCCTGAGCCGCCCCAGTCAAGGCAGCCTCAGCATGGATGTTGAGGTCCCCCAGCACCAGCAGCCTGGGAGTCCTCAACACCAGGTCCGAGACTGCCTCCGTCAGCTCAGGTAGGGAGACTGTTGGTACGCAGCAGGGTGGGCGGTACACCAACAGAATCCCTAATCTGTCTCGTGAGCCCAACATACAATACAGGCCCTCAAGACCTCCTCTCAAAGGGATAGGAAGCCTGGTCAAGGAGATAGAACTCCTATAGACTATAGCAACTCTCCCTCCCCGACCCTCCGAGCGACACTGGTGCTGGACTGAGTACCCAGGAGGACACAGCTGGGAGAGGGGGACACCACCTTCCTCTCCCACCCAGGTCTCAGTAATGCACGCCAGGTCAGCACCCTCATCCAGAATTACATCATGGATGAGGGCAGTTTTATTTTGTACTGACCTGGCGTTCATCAACAGCACCGTGTGGCTCGAGGGTTTGCTGATATGGTCGCCTGATACCATTTGGTTGGAGGTAGGACTAGAAGAGGGGATAGATGTAAGATATCTAACCTCTCTTCTCCTACGCGGGCATGTTCTACCCCCACCACCATTCCTTCCCCTACCCAGCACCACCTCAATGGCTGCCCCCTCCAACGCCCTCCCCCCTTCCTGTTCCATCAGGTCCACTGTGGGTCTCTATGCAACCTGATGGCAATTAGTAATACTAACAGTTAAAACAAACAAACATGGGGGAAAATCAAATGCTGAAGGACAGATTGCAACCAAAGGACTAAGAGGATGTGAACTGGCACCAAAACAAAGGGAATATTGAGTGAAATGAATGTGTAAAATGTTTTAATTATTTGTTCAACTTATTTACATAACTTATTTTACATAATAACATAAAAATTAAAGAAGATTTCATGAATGGTTTATTATGAGATCTGCAGTGAAAACTCCTGCTTGGCCAGAAACCTATTCTGCTTCTTTCTAGGAAGTGGTGGAAAAGGTAAGTTCAGATTGACAGAAACATTGGCCAGAATCAAATAGGGCACATGAGCTGGCAGAAAATTAATCAATGAAGAGGTACATTTCACTCTCCCACACAACCCACACATATCTTCAATACCTACTCTGGAGCACCAGGAAACCATCCAGGGATGGGATAGAGCAGTGGTCCCCAACCTTGGGCTCCAGATGTTCTTGGACTTCAACTCCCAGAAATCCTGGCCAGCAGAGGTGGTAGTGAAGGCTTCTGGGAGTTGTAGTCCAAGAACATCTGGAGGCCCGAGGTTGAGGACCACTGGGACAGAGGGCTGGAGGGAGGTAGAGAAGAAGCCTCCTGACCTAGTGCCTATCACCTTGTTGTGATGATAGGCAGTATGGAAATGGACATCACCTCTTTCTGGATCAGGTGACACTGTATCCTGATCTCTTACTGTATGCCAAACACTTTTATGGATGACAAGGGTTCTTCTTGAATTTATTTCATGTTTGATCTTATTTCATATTTTCAAAATATCAATGACTGTCTAGTTAATCCCTGTTTTTGGTCCTCAGTAATTCTCAACCAAAGCAACTCTACCAGGGCACAGAACTTCCTGCCACATGTAAGGAGTAAAACCCACGAGAGGCAACCATGAGAAGTATGAGGCATTGTTGTGAAGCAATTGTGTCCCAAGATCATGACACAGCTAAGCTGAATGTCTCCTGAAGGAAGCTGGTATCCATGGATAAGAAAGATAAATAGGAGCATGCGTTGAAACCAAATTCGAGATAGACCAGTCCCCTCTGCATCATGTCCATGGGTGTTAGACATGTTCCCTTTGGCCACTTATTTCCTGCCTCTTTCTTTTCACAGATGTTATCTTCTTGCATGAGCAATGTAGTGTGGAAGCCAGGATTCTCAGAATTGATGGAAGTTAGTGCCACTGCATGGTGTGAGTTCTTGGCTCATCTACCACTCATGTGGAGAGATCACTTGCATGAAAGAAAACAAAATGAGCTTTAAAAACAGCAAGTAGAGTCTGAATTGACTCCATATCTAATAGTGTATTGCACCCAGTGCAGAATAACAAATGACCTAATAAAAAGTTGCCACAATACTTACATTTGTCTTCTGTTTTTCTGAGATGTGAACACAGCAGCTGTTCTTTCTACCCGCTCCAGTCCTATCAGATAGCATAAAACTAGAACATTAACCATCAAGGAGAATAACAATATAAAAACAACAAGGATAATAAATTAAGGTCTGGCAAAATAAAATAATATCATATAAATTCTGAAGTGGATTCATCATAGAATTGATTACATTTTGTAGACCCCAAATATTAACAACTTTTAAAAAAATTACTTCAGCTGTACAGTTATGCAACAATGGCTCTGAGTGGATCTCTTTTTAAAATATATATATATAATTACTTTTGCCTGCAGGGCTGAGGCATTTAAAAAAAAAAAAAAAGAAATAAATCAGACTTCATTAAAAGGGCACCTGTCATAGCGCACTCTGATTGATATTGAATAAAAGATCATCTGACTCCTGGCATAAACAGGGTGACTAGGAGTTGCAGCCATTTAAATTGCATCGGAATTGTATTTTGTGTGCTCTGTGTTCAGCAATAATTGCTTTAACCTACAGCTTCAAAAATGTCTGTAGTAGCACACTGATATAATTTCATGGCTCCTGGGGTCAACTGAAGGCAGCCAGCCATAAGCCAGGAAAATAGCCTATGTATCGTCCACTCCTTCCACTATACTCCCTCTAAAAATGGTTGATATATGCTGCACTGTAAATGCTCCAGTACTCTGTAACGGTTTGCATCATCTGCTAATGCAGAAATCTCACGTCCACACACAAAATGTTGTACAGAATTAAAAATATATGGCCAGAGGCAGGCCTTGTGACAGGCTAGGCAAGACAGATATTTGTCCTGCAGTATGTGCTGTGTTCCTCACTGTTCCTTTTCATTTTTATTCCATTGACGACATGAAGTTAGCATTAATCGCAAGTAGATCAGATCTTTCAGCATGAATGTGCAGTATATTTTGTTCAGTTGTTGTTCAGCTTGTGTTTAGTTGTTTGTTGCTTGCTGTTTGTTGTAGCATTTCCACTCATATTATTTTCTCTTGCTTTTGGCTTCTGTGATTTCTTGTGTAAGTCCTTTAGGGCCATTGTTGGGTGTGTCCATATGACATCAAAAGCAAAAAGCAAAAAAGCGTGCACTGTACATCACTAATGATGTACAGTGTGGGGTGGGGTAAGGACACTGCAATGCAATTTGTAAATTTCATTTCTTTGATGCAGTTTTCTAGTTTCGCACTATAGATAAATTAAGCTAAACTATTAGCACTAAAGTAGTACAGCAACAATTCAACTGCTTGCCATATCTTGCTAAACATTAAAAGGTATGGGGAATTTGAATGCCAGAAAAAGATGTGGGTAGTGGCAAATGAGGGAGGAATAATACCATGTGTTTGGCTTTGGAACAGCACCTCCCCAGGATTCTTCATGGAACATTTCCACGTGGCGTGTGATCCACAGAACTGCAACCTAACAACATACAGTCAACCCTCGACTTACACACTTAATCTGTTCCAGAAGGAATTTTGTAAGTCGAAACGTTCGTAAGTCGAATCAGCATTTCCCATAGGAATGCACTGAAAACCAATTAATCCGTTCCGGCTGTTTTTGGTTCTTAGGTCCAGGGGCGGTTTGTAACTCGAATCATTAGTTCCCATAGGAACTAATGCAAAGCCGGTTAATCCATTCCTAGCACTAGGGCCAGAATTTTTTTTCCTTTTAACCCAAGATGACTTGGGTTAAAAAAAAGGGAAAGAAAAGAGGGAGGGAAAAAGGGAACAGACACCTTTTCAACAGAATGCCTTGAAAAGCACCTTTTCAGCCAAGACAAGCACCTTTTGGGGGAGAAGGGGGCAGCAAAGGAGGTAGGGAACACTTTTTAAAAATCCAAAAATCAAATTTTTTTTAAAAACCAAAAAAATAAAAATACAGTCCGTACAGCACTGTACCAGGCAATGCCAGGCAGTCTGAAGACTATCCCCAAATCCACTCTCAAAATGCTGGGAAGAGCGAGGAATCAGACAGGCGCCCTCTTCACTGGCCAACGGTTAACTGAATGTTCAAATTTTGCTCTTTCCCCACCTCCCGTGTGTTTTTTTTCGGTTTGTAACTCGAATCTAAGTTTGCAAGTCGAGTCAATATTTTTCTATCAGAGCGGTTTGTAAGTCGAAATGTTTTCAACTATGGCCATTTGTAAGTCGAGGGTTGACTGTAACCCCTAAAATGTCTTCAGAAATAAACTCCACTGAGTTCAGTGGGACTTACTCACAGGTGAGTGTACATAAGCAGCAAAAATTACTTCAATCTAATAGTCAGAAAATGCTTATAGTTGTAAGAATTTGATTAGCAATTCACAGTGGAAGGGCAGCCAATGAAAATTTCTATACAACATTTGTTTCCAGATCTGACCCACGTACCTACAATATACAGAGTCCTTTGGTCACTCACAGAGGCCACACACTAACATGACAATGCGCAATGAAGTTTTGGGACCCCCGTTTCAACCCATAACTTGATGAACCGTCAGGCATAGAAACAAGCTGCATTTTGTTCAAAAAGACTTTGAAAGCATGTTTTAAAAGTATAATTGTAACAAATGCTTTACTGCACAGAAATGTTATTGTCTGCTTAAATTAGTAATCAACTTGATATGCCCATTAATTTAAAAGAAAATAAATTGGTAATTGAGTACTTACAAGCTATTTAATGAAGCCTTCAGTGCTATGCAAAAATCAATAGTCCACAATTCAAAAATATTTGTCATCTTTATGTAATCAAAGGGAAAAAAAGAAAATTGATTATACTACTATTCTAAATTAAGTGTCATTCTTAGGTTCTGGCACCAAAATTATTTTGAAGTGGATTTTGTACAATTTAGCTGATGTCATGAAGAATAATGAATGAGAAGGCTAAAAATTTACCCAGCCTCCAAGAAAAAGATCCACCTCACTAGCACATATGAAACAAGATGTCTTTTACAAAATGGCATGCCAAAGCAAATGCCAATTTGCTTGGGTATTGGTACCATGCAAAACCCACAGAGTGCCAGTTTGACTCCAAGATCATAAAAGTAGATGCTTGATAGGGGCAGGAAAATAACAAGCCAGTCGTAGGAAACAGAATAAAGAGGACTGCCCTGGAGCTATGTAGAATTGTGGCCAGATTTTGCCAGATGATCTGTTTGTGGCATCTGTCTATCTCAGTTCCCAACAACTCTGTCTGCTCAGGGCTTGCTATGCTCCTGAGCCTTGGTTTTATGGAGAAACAGTGTTTTTGTTTATTGACTCAATCAACATGCACGGTGCTCTACAGCAGCAATGGGAAACAGCAGCTGCTTGTGAAAAGAGGCCATTTGGACTGGGAGAGCATTTCTGTCAATGAAAAGGTACTCAAACTGGTAGGCAGTGTTTATCACACATAGCTGTACATATACGGTAACCTGTTGGAACAAAACCAATTTAGTGGTCAATTTTAATTGAGAAAATGGCACAGAAAGAAGACTTAACTCTCCTTTCAGTTACCATAGTAACCCTGATCTAATTATCACAATCCTCACCCACCCTCAATTTTCATCAAAACACAGAATATCCATGCATAACTTACCTGTGTGGAAATATGCCTCATTGAATTCCATACATTTTACTTCTGATATATTGGCTAATAAATAAATCAAATATAGAATGGCAAATGCTAATCACTTCTTTATAATGTAAGAGTAAGATCATTATTTAGTTCAAATACAGTGGCAAGAAATTGTAGAAATTGTAACAGGATTTCACTGGCCATGAATTGTAGAAATTATTGTGAGGCTTTACTGGCAGATATGAATAAAAGTCTTATAAATACTTTAGAGCATCAGAGTGGGATACATCTTTGAAATATAATTTTGGTTGACTAACATACCTAATGAAACATTTTCAGCAAAGGTGCTGTGCTGACAAAATGATGAATTCTGTTCCATTTTTACCTTATTTTCTCTTATCTAACCAGGTGTGGTTTAATGGCACAATCAGATAAGCCAGAACTGGCAGAAAAGTCAGAAGCTCAACGTACAGTTGGGTTGTGCACAAAAGAACCTTGGCATCCATCAAAAGTACATGGCAGCAATGAAATTTATTGTGTAGTGCTCATTGGACAAGATAACAGGATACCTATCACACCACAAGTAATAACATGGGGTAATACAAGGCCATAACAGCTGGCTCTGACATAATAAAAAGTGCATCTTGTGCATTATTTCTAAATAAAAAGGTTACTTGTAAAACAGCAGTTGTCAATGTAGCTTACCACAACCCATAAATATCTGATGTCAGACTCCTTGGCCTGCTGACGCTGGGTGCAAAGCAGCCACACCTTCAGTAATAGGAGTTAACATATTTTCATGTGTAATTTTTATACACCAAGTGGAGTCGTCCACTCCCCACTTTTCATACCAGAGGCATAGCAGCTGCTTACAAAGCCTGGACACAAAGCATTTCCTATTCTTTACAGAAAAGTGGGGGTGGATATCATTTTGGCATTAAAGCCTGGCAGCCATGCCAAAATATTTCATCCATTATCCCTCTTGTCTCTCAGATTTTCCCTATGCAGCTGTTGTAACTGACAAGCACCATCTGCGTGAACAAGCCTGGCCTGGGTCCCATCAGCATCTACCGCCAGAAACATGCCTTATTTTTGTTTTTGGTGGTTGTTGTTTTTTCTCTCTCAAAGTTTACATGACTGTTAGGAATCAAAGAGATGGGGGGGATGAGTTCTTGGCAATTGCCTGCCATCTGAAAATGAAGAAGTGGTTCTGTCTATGCTGCTAATCCACCAGAAAAATCTTCATGCGATACATCTGCTCTTTATTAGACCTTGGAGTCTCCCTCACATCAACTCAGCTACCCAAACGGAAGTGGATCAGGGATCAGAGCTAGGGGAACAGAACTTGAAAGCATACATTCTGGCCTGCAACTCCTGGAATGCCATTGCTGGCTGAGGTATTCTGGGAGATTTAATCCAGAAATGTAGCTTTTCCAAGAGGAGGATTTTAAAAAAAAATTAAAGCAAAGAAAAAAGAAATACAATAGAAAACAAAGTTATCTATCAATTCAAATACCTTTAAAAATTTACACACAAAAACATAAGCAACATAAACAATCCATTTACAAAACAGTGGAGCCCTCCACTGGGACCATTGGGAGACATATTGAATCAATTGTCATAATTTAACTTCCAAAACTGCATTGAATCTTGTGATGGTACACAACCCTTTCATTTGATTAATACATAAGCAATCAATAAAAACTCCCCAAATATAAATGAAAATATTCTTATTTATCAAATGCTTTTCTTTTAATATCACATGTTAGCTCATAATTAATAACTATATTCCATACTTCTTTATATCAATTATTTAATTGAAAATAGTGCTTTATTTTCCAGTTCTTTGCTACCATTAATCTTGTTGCTGTTAATAATTAAAAAGGTAAAGGTAAAGGTTCCCTTTGTCAAATGTCCAGTTGTGTCTGACTCTAGGGGGCAGTGCTCATCCCCGTTTCCAAGCCATAGAGCCAGTGTTTGTCCGAAGACAGTTTCCGTGGTCACGTGGCCAGCGCGACTAGACATGGAAC
Source organism: Pogona vitticeps (assembly GCF_051106095.1). Taxonomy (NCBI): domain Eukaryota; kingdom Metazoa; phylum Chordata; class Lepidosauria; order Squamata; family Agamidae; genus Pogona; species Pogona vitticeps. Next base: position 43,572,033 of record NC_135788.1, on the reverse strand, counting down.
GCTGTTACCTTCGCAACGTGGTGGTACCTATTTATCTACTTGCATTTGCATGCTTTCGAATTGTTAGGTTGGCAAGAGCTGGGACAAGCGAGAGGAGCTCACTCCATTGCATGGATTTGATCCTACGACTGCTGATCTTCTGACCTTGCAGCACAGAGGCTTCTGTGGTTTAACCCACAGTGCCACCACGTCCCTGTGCCACCACGTCCCACGTTAATAATTAATTTGTAATTAATCAAGTCCTATTGTTCTACGTCAAATATTGATAAAAGCACTATTCTAAGGCATACATCTACACTGACTTCAACCTCCAAAATGTCAATATATTCTCACGTTTCCACCACATATGAAAATTAGTACCTACCTACAAGTACCTACATTAGAATATTTAATATCTATATTATTCAATTTTATTGGTAATAATTATCATCTCCAAACTAATTTATAAAAATGTTCTTTTATTCTTAATAACATACACTTTAATATTCTCGTATTCCGAATATTTTTCTACACCTCACTACTTACTTCCCTTTCCAATCTAATCTGATAATGCATTAAGAGCATCAAATTGGTCCTCCTCTATCAGTACCTTATAAATTCTACTTGTTATCCCCCTCATTACCTTATCACTTTCTTTTTCCTTTTGTACTACCATCTCTTCAAATTTTGTGAGATCCCTACATTTACCATTTCTTTTCATCCATTCTTTAATCCATTGTTAAAACTGAATCAAATTAAGCAGACATTCTTTCCCCTTTTAATATTGTCATTATTTGCTCTCTATTATTCATCTTCTCCAACTAATCTTTTAATCTGTTCACTTGTTTCTTAATATTTTTCCCAATTTCATGACTCTCCTATTCATATGGGCTACATATGGGATCGATAGGGTTTTTGCTAGAATCTTGAGATCTAGCAACTGAAGCCTGAAAGGACACAGCCTTGTGCAAAATGGTGGCTGAGAAGGTGGAGCCAATTGCCTGTTGCATCCTATGAACTCTATGCAGGGGTAGCTTGCACGTACAAATTTATACCTGTATTACTACAGTCAAGCACTTCTAAAACTTGCCATCATAGTTATACAAAAACTTGATCATAGGCAGCCAAAATTTTATGAATGAAGAACAGTGTGGATATTGGTGCATAAGAAGTGGAATATTATCTACAAAAGCTCATAGTATGATTTTTTTTTAGTGGTCTAATAAAGCTATCATCTACTCTTACATTTGTGTACTTTAGGTTTTATAGCTTAAGTCTGTTAGAAATTGTTCTCACCAGTTTTCTTCTGTACTCTTATTTTTCATCTGTTTAATTGCCCTGGTTTTTAAACCAGATTTTTTGTGTTTGAACCAGTATATTGTTTAAATTAACTTTCTTATAAAGAACAATCACATGGGGAGAGAGAAACTGTTCTGATACATATTTTTCATTAGCAGACTAGCTTTGGGAGCCTTCAGCACATGCTGTTGTTTAGAGCGTTTTGTGCATCAATAACAGATATCCTTTGGAAAACCCTTGCTTTCCATGGTAATATGAAGGCTTCATGCAGCGTGCCTACTTGTTTTTGTTGTCCCAATGACTGCTCCCACTTCCTGTTATCAAAATTGGCGCCACTGCTGATACAAGCAAAATGTTGCAATTTACATACCCTCAATTGAAAAATGGTACACCCCCACTATCTGAGATGGTCATCCTCTTCCACGAAGTGTGCAGCATCAGGAGAGAAACACATGGAATTATGAGTGAGGAAGGGGACACCCACCTAGGCAGCCAGATCAGCCGAATCAACCCTGGTGATCGACTAGTTGAGAGGTGTCACCACCAGAGTTACTATTCAGTATTGCCATAGGGCCTCTTTCTTCCCTCCTGTGACAAACCCAGACCTACTGGGATCTGCCACACGTTAACTAAGCTGCCACCAACCATTCCCTATAAGAAGTCACACAGACCAGGGATGGATTTTTAAACAAATAAAAGAACAAGGTTTATTTAAATCACACACAGGGAAAATAAAATGATCAGGTGAATAAGATATAGTAACGTGGCTTAGTCTCATTCATACAGGCATACAGTTTGGTTCACACAGAACCCTTAACTTGAAGCACAGACCCTGAACTTATCAGTTCTGGCTAACCAACAGACACCTGAACCTATCAGGTTGGTACTCTGACACACAGTAGTACCCTGTCTGACACACAGACTCCCACACCAGCTTCTTCTTCCCAGCTGCTGCTTTGTCTCTCAGCGTCTAAACTTCACCACACAGGCTTCACATTTATATACAGTACAGCCCCTCCTCCTGATGTCCCGCCTTCCACTCCCCATAGGATGGAACTTTCCCTCCAAACCCATGACAGACAGGTAACATCAGTGCTGTATGTAACACCTCCCCTCTTTATAAGTTGTTTTGTAGGGGGAAAGCTAAGGTGCTTTTTCCCAAAAAACAACCTGGATAAAACACACAACAACAGTTATACATACCATATCATACTTACTTATACTTACATTCTAAGTTAACCATAGCAATTAGGCATTTAAACATTTACCATATACATTACATCAATTTACCTTTATTCATACAAACCAAGTTCAAAAAACAGGTACATTTAACTTTTTGTCATCAATATATATACATAGTCCATGTTTCTTTCGCCGTCTTCATTCTTCAGGTCTTCTTGACAAGGCGTCAGCAACACAGTTCACTGACCCTCTGACCACCTTCACTTCAAAGTCATAGTCTTGCAGATTTAAAGCCCACCTCATAAGTTTGCTATTGTGGGTTTTCATTGTCTTTAACCATTGCAGTGGTGAATGGTCAGTGCACAGAACAAAATGTCTTCCCCAGATGTAAGGCTTGGCCTTCTGGATCGCGTAGACTATGGCCAAACACTCCTTCTCCACGGTTGCCAAATGTCTCTCACCTTTTTGAAGTTTCCTACTCAGGTAGGACACTGGATGCTGGTCACCATTCTCATCCTCCTGGCACAGAACTGCTCCTACCCCGCTGTTAGACGCATCGGTGTAGATGATGAACTCCCGGTCGAAGTCTGGAGCACGCAGCACGGGATAGTTGATTAGCGCCTGCTTCAACCTCTGGAACGCCTCCTCACAGTCGCGGGTCCACGGGATGCGGTCATCAGCCTTCTTCCTCGTCAGATCGGTCAGCAGAGCCGCAATCTCGCTAAACCTCGGGATGAACTTTCTGTAGTAGCCCACCAACCCAAGAAATGATTTGACTTTTTTCTTGGTGTTGGGTCTAGGCCAATCACGACCTGCTTCTATTTTGGCCTCCAGGGGTTTTATCACTCCTCCCCCTACCATGTGACCCAAGTCTTTTATTTCTGGGCTACCCAGCTGCAGTTTGTTCTCTTTGCAGAGCCTAGGCCAAAGCACTCCCTCCCCTGGGTTAAAGTGCCTCTCCCTGGCTTTCTGGTAATCCCAAGCTTTCTTTCTGACCTTTTGAGCTTGCAGGGTCTCTGCTGCTAGCTCTAGGTTTCTCTTTAGGTCCTTCCTTAAAGAGTCTATGTATGTCACAACGTCTTGTGGGTCATCCTGGGTGATCTGCTCCCAATTTTGTTTGATCAAATCAAGGGGCCCTTTCACCCTTCTCCCAAATAAAAGTTCAAATGGACTGAACCCGGTACTGGCTTGTGGCACTGATCGATAAGCAAACAAAAGGGATTGCAGCTTCTGGTCCCAGTTGTTTGGATTCTCTGCCAAGTAAGCCCTAATCATGCGCATTAGAGTCCCATTGAACTTCTCAGTTAACCCATTACTTTCAGGGTGATATGCAGTGGCTTCCCTGTGCTTAATTCCACAGATTTGCCATAAGCGTTTCATGAGCTTTGATGTAAATGATGCTCCCAAATCTGTGATTATTTCTGAGGCAAATCCCATCCTGGACATATACCCCACCAAGGCATCTGCCACTGTGTTAGTTTCAATATTAGTCAAGGGTATGGCTTCAGGGTACCTCGTGGCATGGTCCACAATGGTGAGAATGAACCCGTTCCCCCTCTTTGTGGCCTTGGGCAAAGGTCCCACAATATCCACCCCTATGCATTTGAACGGAGTGTCAATCACAGGCAAAGGGCACAACTTTGCTTTGGTCCTGTCGCGGCTATTCCCCTGCCTTTGACACACATCACATTGTTTACAGAACTCTTTGATCTGCTTCCCTATGTCAGGCCAGTAAAAATTCTGTGTGATTCTCTGCTGTGTTTTGTTCACCCCTAAGTGTGCAGCAAACATGTCAGAGTGCCCCCTTTGTAAGATCATGGGGCGATACTTTTCAGGTACCACTAGCTGACTTCGGATCCCATCTCCCCCTTTTGAGATATTCCTCAGGGTCTCTCTATACAAAATCTCTTTTTTCTCCAGAAATCTCACTGGGGTTTCAGGTGTTAGCTGGGCATCAGTCACCTGTTCAAAACACTTTTGGAGAGTGGCATCTGCCTTTTGCTCTTGTCCAAATCTGCTGTCTGTGGTTAAGGTTTCCACCACAGCTTCTGAACTCCCCCCACCTGCTTCCGTCTCTGGCTCATCATTACCCCCCTGAACTGTCCCCGAGTTGGTTTGTGAACGTGTAATCACTAGCACCCTTTTCACATGTTCAGCCAGGTCATTTCCCACGAGCACGGCTGCTGGCAGAGTCGATGAAATCGCTAGCCGCCAAACTCCCCTCCAGCCTTGAAAGTTCACAGGTACCTCCGCGACTGGCAGTGAGATTACCTGCCCCTCAATCCCTGCCACCTTCATGCTCTCATTTGGGATTACATACTCCCTAGGAATAATATCTGGATGGCACAGGGTCACCTGGGAACAAGTGTCCCGCAGCCCCCGATACTGACGGTCAAGTATTCCTACGTCCACCCCTGCTGTCTCAAACAACTGAGAATCTGTTCTCACCAGCAGGCAGCGCCTGACCTCTACAAGAGGACCATTTTCCTCAGCCTGATCAGCAGATGTAGCTGTTCCAGATTGAGTAGCCATGGCAGCAGGCTCCCTCAGTGACAATGAGCCTTGCTCTTTCTGGACACAGAACACAGCTTTTGGCTTGGTTCCACTCGAATCCTGAGCCACAATTCCTTTTAGCTGCTTTAATTTCTCACACTCTGAGATTAGATGGCCCTTTCCCTGACAGAAATAACATTTTCTGGTGTATTTTGAGTCTTTCTCATCCTGTTTTGGTTTTCCCTCCAAAATCTGAGGTCTTGGTTTCATGTCTGAGGGCTTCCCTTCACCATGGGCCCCTCCCCCTTGCTGGCTTTTCCCTGGTCCCTGAGAGTACTTGCTGTAGGTTTCTTTGGGTTTTCCTACAGATTTCTCCTCACCTAAGGGCTTTCTTATCTGGTAAATAAAATCTGCGATCTCGGCGGCTTCTGCCACAGATTTCGGTTTCCTTTCCCTCACCTGGAATTTCAGTTCCCCATGCAGGACTGAATAGAACTGTTCCAGCGCTATCAAGTCTTTAAGCTGCTGGTAGGTCTCTGTCCCCTCCTGAGATAGCCATTTCTCAAGCAGCCTCACCAATTGAGCCCCCACTTGGGTAAAAGTCTGCTCTGTTTTCTTTGTGAGGGACCTGAATCTTTGCCTCAGCTGTTCCGCATTTATCCCATGTCTTGCAAACACCAGTTTTTTAAACTCTGCAAAATCTCTCATCAGTTCCTGTGGCATCTCTGAATAAACCTCAGCCAGGCTACCACTGATTAAAGATCGCATGATGGTCATCTTCTCAGTTTCCCTCACTGAGAAGTCCACAAACGCTCTTTCCACTAAGGAAAAGAACACCTCAGGACAATCTCCCTTGTGGTACACAGGGAATTTCTTCAGGTCAGCCTTAGACAATTGGCATCCCTCAGAATCCCTATTGTTATTATTGTTCTGGTTCATCAGTTCCAATTTTCTTAATTCAAACGCCATTTTCTCTCTCTCCAATCTTTCTTCTCTTTCCATTTTCTCTAATTCAATTCTCTGTCTCTCTATTTCAAATTGCCTTTGTTTCTCCCTTTCCTCCATTCTTTCTCTCTCTAATCTTTCCTCCATTTCCCTCACCCTCAGTTCATGCTGTTGGGCTAGGAGCAATTTTTTGAGTTCTGGGTTCTGCTCTCCTGTGCTGTCACCCTGCACTGAGCCAAATTCATCCTCAGAACCTTGGTCAACCTGGGGGTCTTTCACTTCACCCATTTCTGCCATTTGGCTTCGAGTCAAGGGCATAATCCCCCCTCAGCACAAGCTGCTTTAAAAAGTCAAGCCTCAAAATAAAACGACCACTTTTTTTTTCTTCTTTTGCCTCAGAACCAGCTTTCTATAGATTGCTGCTGTCCTTCAGCACTACTTGCAACTGTAGCGAGTTAGAGTCTACCCCCCTCTGCTGGGCCTCTCAGCAGGCAGGCTAGATCACTGCTGTTTCACAGTTTTGCCTCAGCTTTTTCCCGCCAAAACAGGCTGCCTCAGAGCACCCTAATCTAGTCCCCAATCTGAGGTTACACGTTCTTCTACTAGTGCACCCCCCCCCGTGAGGTACACCTAGAAGATTACCTACGTGCTCTCAGATTGTCCCTGACTAGACCCCCCTTGCTCTGGGCACACTTGCCAAGGCTTTGCTGGACCGCTGGACAACTGGACCAGTCGTATCCCACACGCTGGACACCAATCAATGTGACAAACCCAGACCTACTGGGATCTGCCACACGTTAACTAAGCTGCCACCAACCATTCCCTATAAGAAGTCACACAGACCAGGGATGGATTTTTAAACAAATAAAAGAACAAGGTTTATTTAAATCACACACAGGGAAAATAAAATGATCAGGTGAATAAGATATAGTAACGTGGCTTAGTCTCATTCATACAGGCATACAGTTTGGTTCACACAGAACCCTTAACTTGAAGCACAGACCCTGAACCTATCAGTTCTGGCTAACCAACAGACACCTGAACCTATCAGGTTGGTACTCTGACACACAGTAGTACCCTGTCTGACACACAGACTCCCACACCAGCTTCTTCTTCCCAGCTGCTGCTTTGTCTCTCAGCGTCTAAACTTCACCACACAGGCTTCACATTTATATACAGTACAGCCCCTCCTCCTGATGTCCCGCCTTCCACTCCCCATAGGATGGAACTTTCCCTCCAAACCCATGACAGACAGGTAACATCAGTGCTGTATGTAACACCTCCCTCCCCTCAGAGAGGGGAAATGTTTGAAACAACACCTTCCCGAATTCCGTAGCTCATTATGGGATCCAGAGCCCTGCTTGTTGTGGGATTCTGGGACTTGTTGTTTAGAAAGCAAACATTCCCCATCTCCGTCCTTCCTTTTCCAGAAGGAAAGGAAATGCTTTTGCACCACAAGGTAATGCTACAGATCTCACCCACTGAAAAGCATGAGATCTGCAGTCCCAGTTCACACGAAGCGGGATGAGAAAGGCCACTTACTCTTTTGATTCCTGTGATTTTGTGCATGTGTGCATTTAATCAAACAGCTCAGAGAAATGAGGAATGGAAAACTGCCAATGGACTTCATCCCCACTGATCTGGGCCTGTGTGCATTTTTAAATCATGTTATAAGAGGTTCACTTATCTTTGAGGAAGGGAAAAAAAAACCCTGAAAAATGTAATTCTTGCCAGCACAGAGACCTCTCACTGAAGAATAATTTCAGTTTCATTAATGGAAGTCAGCATAATTTGGAACACTAATCTCCCAAGGATCCGTCTGTATCTTAAATACTATATTTCTTTCCTTCAGCTCCATCCCATTCAGCAGCAGCAATTTGGCCCTGCAAACCACTAAGGAGAATAATTAAATTTAAGAAAAGCTACCCTTGAGCTACAACTGCAGGGGGGAAAATAATTATGTTCAATACCAGCCACAGCTTCTCAATGGAGACATACTTTATGGAGTACAAGATTATTAGGTTTTCTGAGAGGCATGATAAATAATTTTCCCTTTGTGAAATGCTTGGGCATTTTAAAAAATCACACTGATCTTTGCTGAACTTTTAATCAACTGACTGTGTGAGTTCAAACAACTAGTTCCATTCAGCTTTTTCAATTCTGCTGAACAGGCTTTACTTGATTGGTTTAAAAAAGGAGAAAAGTAGCTTACAATAGATCTACCATGCTGTATGCTGAGAAGGAGATGCATTTTGAAGATGATGTCAAGACAAATAGAAGAGGGAGACCTCCCGTGTCTGCAAAGCTCATTTAAGTCATTCTTCACGCTGTTCCATGACATACTTTTTTTCATTGTCTTTTTGTGTATTTCATTTTTACACACTCATTTTTTAAACCTTCATAACATTCAGAAGATGTCAGTGCCAGAACATTTGGTGTTTAGTCTTAGGGCTTGTCAGTATGGTTGCATTAAGTGCATTCATCATCTTGGATGCAAAGCCGAGGCACAGACTGGCCATGCTGCCTGCATGAGGCACACATGCAATCGATGTCTGAAACCCTGTAAACCCTGTTTACACCTGTACAAGCTGATAATATCACCAGCCATATCTCTAATTTAAAACTTAGGGTTTAAAACTGAGGCTGATCAGGACCATTGGCAGCTATTTTCAGGCTCCATGAAGGGCAAGGAGTCCCTTACTAAGGATATCCGCAGGCCAGATCTTAGATCGTCTATGAGCCAAACACCTTCCTCTCTTGATTGTTCCAAACAAGGGGCGATTCCATACACATAAACAATTTGTAAGCGTATGTGTTATTACTACTCAGAACCCCAATGAGATGTGATCAAGTTGTTGTGTTTATCCTCTTCTTGTGCACTCTCTTGTCAACTATGTAAGAAAGCTTATTTTTATTTGACAGCCTGGTTGTCATACTATTACAAAATCAAAGCTTTCCTGAGGGGCATGAAGGAATAAATCCTTGCCACACATCCCAAACACACTTGGAACAACTCTTCTTTGTGGTCATCCAAAATAGTCAAGCTTCTCCGTCCTATTATAGCCTAGTGTTCTCTTGTCCACAACCAAAAAGCCATATTCCTAGTATGAATATATTCTTATGTTCATATGTGAAAATGCTTTTCCTTACCACAAGTGATGGAAGAGGATCATGTGACAACCCCAGACCTACTGGGATATGCCACAGTTTCACTAAGCTGCCACCAACCATTCCCTATAAGAAGTCACACAGACCAGGGATGGATTTTTAACAAATAAAGGAATAAGGTTTATTTAAACAACACACAGGGAAAATAAAATGATCAAATGAATAAGATACAGTAACGTGGCTTAGTCTCAATCATACATACACCAGGTTGGTTCACACAGAACACTTAACTTGAAGCACAGACCCTGAACCTATCAGTTCTGGCTAACCATACAGACACCTGAACCTATCAGGTTGGTACTGACTGACACACAGTAGTACCCTGTCTGACACACAGACTCCCACACCAGCTTCTTCTTCCCAGCTGCTGCTTCTTCTCACAAGCTCCACATATATATACAGTACAGCCCCTCCTCCTGATGTCCCGCCTTCCACTCCCCATAGGATGGAACTTTCCCTCCAAACCCATGACAGACAGGTAACATCAGTGCTGTATGTAACAGATCATTCTTTACAAAGTGGTGTGGCATAATGGTTAGAGTGTTGAAAGGAGAGCTCAAATCTCCTTTAAGATTTGAAACTTTTTCATCTTCAACTAGCAGATAAGGTTATGAAGAAAAGAGGGAGAAGACTAGAGTTACATTAAGCTCATAGGAGAAAGAGTGAAACATAACTATAATAATAGGTACCAAATACATCAATACATCCATGCTTATGTATTATAGTGTCTCAGATATAGTGCAAAAAGGAGGAGGGCTAAACCTTCTGCGTCTGCATTCCAATGCTGGCAACCTCTTTTATGCAACCTTGAAGGATGTTTGCTAAAAGGAACAGTGTGTACCTTGTGCTATTGATGTTAGCCTACAAGCCTGGGTTTTGTTAGTTATGATTTCCCTCTCTCCCCATTTCAACCTATGTATGATAGATAAGCTCTGGATGCATATTTACAACTTCACTAGGTTTATCTATCTCTTTATCCATGTGGCAAGCAGCCAAGCAATTTAAGGGAAGCAACAGAATCCAAAAGAGTGCCTAGAGTTTTTAATGTGTTTACTGTGCTGTAGAATCATTCAGAAATCTGTCATTACAATGCCCTTTAATCAGACAATGACATGCTTCCAAAATTTGGGGAATTTTATGCTCTGGAATGTTTTAGCAGTAGAAAAAGGCAATACAAAAGAATTTCTAATTTGTTTTTAAGAATGATAGAAATATGTAGTTGTTTTGATAACCTAGCTGCTTCTTTGTTCTAGGTTATGCCTTGCATTTTATTATATACTGTTAATTCTAATTCAGAATGACATAATGAAAATGACAATGGAAATACAGTATCTTATTATTGTGAGTGGCAGTTTTCATGTGACTAATATATTATTTGAAAAGAATAGTTTTTTAATACAGCAAAGTTTAGTGTCTTTTTTAAACTAAATGTTCGAAGTCACTGATAGCTACCAAAACATTCGAAGACAGGTTAATAAATTATTACTTTTTTCATTCCGTAAATCTAATTCCTTTAGACTTTACAAGGTTTAGCAACACATCCAAAACAAGTGTGTTTGTATATTCTGTGTCGTCAAGTCAGAACTGAGTTATTGTGATCCTAATAGGGTTTTCTATATGTGGGACAGGAAGCAACAGTTAGAACTGGATATGGAATAACTGATTGGTTCAAAATTGGGAAAGGAGTACAACAAGATTGTATATTGTCTCCCTGCTTATTTAACTTATATTCAGAATCCATCGTGTGAAAGGCTGGACTGGAGGTATCCCAAGCCGGAATTAAGATTGCAGGAAGAAATATCAACAACCTCCGATATGCAGATGATACCACTCTGATAGCGGAAAGTGAGGAGGAACTAAAGAACCTTGTAATGAGGGTGAAAGACGAGAGTGCAAAAAATGGTCTGAAACTCAACATCAAAAAAACTAAGATCATGGCCACTAGTTCCATCACCTCCTGGCAAATAGAAGGGGAAGATATGGAGGCAGTGACAGATTTTACTTTCTTGGGCTCCATGATCACTGCAGATGGAGACAGCAGCCATGAAATTAAAAGACACCTGCTTCTTGGGATGAAAACGATGAGAAACCTAGACAGCATCTTAAAAAGCAGAGACATCACCTTGCCGACAAAGATCTGCAAGTTATGCTTTTTCCAGTAGTCAAAGCTATGGTTTTTCCTGTAGTGATGTACGGAAGTGAGAGCTGGTCACCATAAAGAAAGGTGACCGCCGAATAATTTATGCTTTTGAATTTTGGTGCTGGAGGAAGCTCTTGAGAGTCCCCTGGACTGCAAAGAGAACAAACCTATCCATTCTAAAGGAAATCACCCCTGAGTGCTCACTGGAAGGACAGATCCTGAAGCTGAGGCTCCAATACTTTGGCCATCTCATGAGAAGAGAAGACTCCCTGGAAAAGACCCTGATGTTGGGAAGGTGTGAAGGCAAGAGGAGCAGGGGACAACAGAGGACGAGATGGTTGGACAGTGTCATCAAAGTGACCAACATGAATTTGACCCAACTCCGGGAGGCAGTGGAAGACAGGAGGCCTGGTGTGCTCTGGTCCATGGAGTCACAAAGAGTTGGACACGACTTAAGGACTAAACAACATTAGGGTTTTCAAGGTAAGTGAGATATTTAAGGACTGATTTTACCACTTCAAAACCCCCGTGAGTTTCCATGGCTCAGTGAGGATTTGAATCCAGGTCACTTGAGTACTAATCCATCATTCTATGCACCACACCACAGTGGGTACCTCCTGAAATAAGTACTATTAAACAGGGATGAGGACTCAAGACTCACAGTCAAGGTGCACTTAAGTTGCACCAGTGACTTGACTTGGACTTGACTCGGGTTTTTTTCGTCAACAACTCACATTTGACTTGCAACTCAGAACTATTTCTCCAAGTTGCTTATCAAGTCCCACCACCACCACACGATGCCTACCTCCTGCCACCGTTTCCACATGACACTATTCTCAGAAGCAAGCAGCAGGCTTTGCTCCTGCTTCTGGCCATGTGCAGACTTCTAAGCATACTCAGAAATGGCAGGCCTTGCTCTGGGAAGGGAAATCAAGCCTACTGCTTGCTTCTGAGGACAGCAGTGTGCAATGCTAGCAGGAACAAGTAGGTGGTGGTGGCATGAGAAGGTAGGCGCCGGGGGTTGGAAGGGTGGCACAAGGTTGGCGGGGGGTGGCGGCAGCAGGGTTAGGAAGGCAGCTGGGCACAGGGGCCAGTCTCACTGCTTCTGAGCATGAGCAGAGGCAAGGGTCTGCTCCAGGAAAGGAAGCTAGGCCTGCTGCTTCTGCACATGCGCATGCGCATGCGCAAGTCCCCTCCCAGTGTCCATCTGAGACTTGGGGCTCAGACTCAAGACCTGGGACATGGTATCAAAGACTTACCAATATCCTGTTGTGGTGGTGGTTTTTTTAAAAAATGAAACTGAATAAATTAACTATTGGCAGACCAAATAACCCCATCTAGGTGTTTTTTTTAAATCAAATGCAAAAAAATGTGTGTCTGAAGAAGAACCATGAATAAGCTCAGGAATCAGGATTTTCAAAATGTTGCCGATATAGTTCTTTGGAGTGGGAAACTTTTTTCTGTAAAGGACAGGCTGGTTTTGGAGAGGAAAAGCTATGACAGGCTCCAGGTACCCCACTGCATTACGTTGCTTATGCTTGATACAGATCACGCACATCCATATTTTTCTCCTTGACTGTTTGCAAATGCTTTGTCGTCATATACTTTTAGACAGGTGCATGCTTATAGAATTCTTAAATAAATTTGAAGAGTACACCAGTGTACATGCTCCATAATTCATGCCTCATTTGAGCCCATCACAATTCTGATACCAGCTAAGTTGAGAGAGTGATTTGTCCAAGGCACTCAAAGTACTTTATGATGACTGAATAAAGGGCCAAACTAGAAATGCATATCTATTATATTTAATCCATTCTCCCAGCCCCAACAGGATTCGCTCACAAATGTGTGCTTCAGAAATCAGTCTTGCAAATTAGGCTCACATTTATCCTGCAATGACCAGTCACAAACCAAGCATGATGCTGAGTGAAGAAAATCACGAGCTACGACAAACAGATGTATCTTTCATCATTTTGAGGAGCACTTCTGCAAGAAAAAATAAGTGGTAAATGCACTGTCTAGTTTGGCTCTTAGCCTTCCTTGCTAAACACAGAACTGTGTCCCCTCCAGCCTATTTTACACAGAGAGAATTTGTTTTCTTCTGTCTTCATTCTCTGCTCAGTCTTAAGGATACAAGAAGATCAACTCGAACAGTTTACTCTTGGATGATGTCTGCAAGTGGAGCAAGGGGAGAAACAGTATCAGCAGGAATTTACAAGAACCAGTCAATAGCATCCTCACCTCCACACTGAAGAGAGAGGAGGAATAAAGCCAACTTTCTGGCCAAAGCATTGAGAAAAAAAAAGTTCTACACAGTTCAGAGGTAGGAAGGGATTTTTCATTGGGAGGAAAAAAACTCAAAAAAGCAGAAAAATGGGGCCTGTTGAATGGGCATGAGCTTATAAACTTTCTCCAGATATAGGTACTGGAAAAGATGTCTATCTGGTAGAACATCACCAAGGGCTCCAGAATCACACCCTCTAATATCAACAGAGGGTTGTGTGTTGGGGGAATCTGCACCCCCCCGTCCAAATATGTTTCCCTCTCTCAATCTAGAACATAAGGTTTTCTGCATATAAAACATGTCTTCTAACAATGAGCTCTAAGTGTTTTTCTTCTATGCCCCATTCTGACACTGTCCAGGCAGCACTGCACCATCAGCAGAGATCTCAATGGTTTCCAGCTAAGCATATTGAGATGTCGGATCTGGCTACAGTGACACATGCCTTAATTACATCTCGTTTGAATTACTGTAACACATTGTATGGGGGACTGCCTTTGAAGACAGTCTAGAAGCTTCAGCAGGTGCAAACTCTGCAGCCAGACTACTCAGTGGGGCCAGCTAAAGGGAGCATATAATGCCCAAGAACTGCACTGGCTGCCAGTCCATTTCCGGGCCCAATTCAAAGTGTGGGTCATTACCTATAAAGCCCTATACAGGCTACCTGAAGGACTGTATCTTCCTATATGTGCCTTTTCGGCAATTAAGATCAGCAGAGGAGGCCCTCCTCTCAGTCCCATTGCCAGCACAAGCACAGCTGATGGGGACACAGGAGATGGCCTTCTCTGTGGTAGCTTCCATGCTATGCAACACTCTCCCTTGGGAGATCAGTCTGGCCCCTTCCCTTTTATCCTTTCGAAAAAAGCTAAAGACTCATCTCTTCAGGCAGGCTTTTAACAATTATAACTGAATCCCTGAACCCCATTGTAGCACATATTTTTTAATCTTTTTTATCTTTTCATGTTTTAAACTTTTAATTGTATTTTAAATCATATATTGTTTTTATGTTTTACTATTTAACTTATTGTGTTTTTAAATTATGTGAATTTTAATGTTGTGAGCCACTTTGGGTCCCCTGTTGGGAGAAATGTGGCATATAAATAAAACTAATAATAATAATAATAATAATAATAATAATAATAATAATAATAATAATAATAATAATAATAATAATAATAATAATAATAATAATAATAATAATAATAATAATAATATTGCAAAGCCATAAGCTTCATAGGTTTACATGATCATACTTTCCCATGTGTCACAACTGGTGGAGTGTGGAACATTACTTTTGAATAACCTGCACCAGTCTTGCAATGTAAGGGGTGTGGGCATGTGCCATAAACCAAAATGATGGGCTTCACTCAATACTCCTTGTCTGCAACATAAAGAGCCAGAGGAATTGCCCATGTTAAAACTTGGAAACATATTGAAGTCTTGAAACATAATGATCAGTGGCCTGTTGCGATTTTTGAATCCAGTCTAATACAAAAGAAAAACAGCATTCATTCATCTAAAATAATGGAATTTGCATTCATGCCACCACAAATCAATCACTTTAAAACAAAAAAACAAAAACCTGAACTCCTCTCTTGGGCATATCTGTTTGAACATGGTTTACTTGAACTGTGTAACAGAGTGTAAAACAGCATCAAAATACAATTGTTGCTTTTACTTAGCATTTTGAAGTGTTTTTGATGAACCTTTTTAGATGGTTAATGCCAGGCTTCACAATCTGTTTTGGAAAGATACACTTTTGATCAGATATCAAAAGTAGCACATACCTTTCGCATTTGTATATCCAGAGATCCAGCAGAAGTAATTGCAGATTTCATAGGAGATTAATGAAATATTTTCATTAACCTATTCATCTATTGGAATCAAACAGTCAACATTTCCTCCACTGTTCCAGCTGCAGGGAGATTTTTTAACATGAGATGCTACACTTTTATTTTCCTCTTTAAAATTCTCTCTGATTTGAGTAGATCACTTTTCTTTCTTTTTTAAAAACTTTCTCTTTTTTTGTAAATAATTGTTTTAAGTTTAATTATCTTTTAGTACTATTTATCCCAGCCACTGCCATTTTGTAGGGATGGGAACAAAAGATAAACAGCTTAAGTTAAAATATTAACAAATGATAAATTGTGCTAAAGGCAAACTAAAGACAACCTTAAAACAATTATGTACAAAATAATATTTACCTGTCAGAGGAGATGCCATGATTGTGAAGGATCAGCCATTTTGTAAGCTGCCTTAGGTCTCTGAATCGGGAGAAAAGTGAGGCATAAATGAAATTTAATGAATCAATGAACAATAATTGTGCTCCCATAAAAGCTCTTCCCCTAATCTCAGAGATGTGTGTCTCCTTGTGGTTATTTATTAGTGTGGTAATCATTCTGCATATGCACAGAGGCCATCTCTTCGTTGTTATATCTTCATATGTAGATTCCAAAGATAAATCCTGCAAGGATAATAGGTTTTCACTTATGAAAACTGCATGAGGGTTTATTGAACTCTTGAATCTTTCATCACTGTTATAAGAAAAATACGGTATATTGTGGATGTGTTTGCAAAAGAACACAGGGAACAAAGTTATAAGCCAAGCAAACCAGGATGACTGCAGCTTAGTTTCATGGACATTTGCCCATTTCCGGCTTCAAATGGGTTGTTTGTATCCTTCTTGGCTTTGTTTACAATGACCGCAAAGAAGCTCTCAAGAAAAGGCAAGGAATCCTACAAAGCTGCCAGATTCTTAACTGATGTGTTGAGGAGGAGGAATTTAGGTGTATACACTAAATGCAATTTTTGGAACAACCCTATCTTTTATCAAACTATTGTCTTTCTTCCTTTTTGAAGTCATGTTTGTGTGTCTGTGCATACTAATAACTAATTAAGCTGTAGAATATAAACAGTAGCTGTGCCTAGGAAAGCTGTTTTTTGAAAGTATCTTGGGAGAGAGGCTTTGCAGAGATGGGGGAGTGTGTTGGTGTGTGTGTACACATGCTCTCCTTGTTCTCCCTTGTGAGGCAGGAGGCTAAAGGAAAGGTGCTTCACTAAAGCACCACGTTGTATGTGTGTGCTCTGTGGGTGTTTCCTTTCTGCATCAGAGGAAGTGAAACGATTTCACTTTGAAAAAGTAGAAGGCTCTCTGTTGGGGAGTAAAACCTAAGTTTTGGGGAAAGCTGAGCTGATTTCTTTTCTAAGCCAAAATGATCTCGTACTAAACTATCAATGCAATGACTCAGTGCTAAACTCATTTATTTTTTAAAAATTAAACAAAATTCTGGGATACTTGGGAGATAGCTCTTGGGATTGTAATCCTTATACCCCAGCTTCCTATGTCACCACAACACCACCCACTTACACACACACACACACACACACACACACACACACACACACACACACACTTCATTTCATAGAACTGAACTTCTGCTCACACAGGGAGAGTTCCTTTTGAATAGTTTGGGCTTGAAAAAAATAGAAGCCCCCAGCAGCAGACAAAAAAAACCCTCTGCATCAGGAGCAAAAAGAACGAGACTGATTCAAACTGGCCTTTCTATCATGTGATCATTTAAAAAATGAATCCATCTCTTTTATACCACATTATATGACTGTGTAGACTTTAGTTGGAGATAGCATTGGTAGAATATGTAGCTAAAGCAGCAGTCTCTTCTGACCATTGAATGATGTGTTTGGATCTTGAACCTAGGCTATCTGGGTCTAAAATTAAAGAAATGTACTGACATTTCCAGTTCTTATTTCCCTTGTCTTTAGGAAACGTAAGAAGCCCACATTGAAATATTTTCAATGTGGGCTTTTCAGTTGTTTCGTTTACTATGATTATTTTACTCTTTGAGTGGTGAATGGGGCAAATAGGAGCCTACACTTGAATTTACAATCTAGTGTTGAAGCGCAAGAAAGAAGAGTGTAACCCTCTTACCGTGAGAACATAAGAAGAGAGGGTCCTGCTGGAGCCGTTCCAACACCTATCTATGCCAGCATTCTAAGGGCAATGTCTCATGAGAAGCAACAAGCATAGTGTGATATACTTGATTTGTGATTTTGAAATGTTTCTTTATTTTAGAAACCGAGCCATCCATGCTGAAATTCTATAGTATAGCAATATTGAGAATCCTGCAATTGGACCCAGTTCAGAAGTCTGATCCAAAAGCAGATCTAGTGAAATATTGTAAAGTGTCTGGAATAAATAACCCCATGGATCTGTTCTTGAAGATGTCTTATACCACCTCCTTCGCATCCATGCTTAATTTGGAGCGGGAGGGAGGTCACAGCTCAGTGATGAAATAAGGGGTTTATCTTATATCTCTTGCTTACATCTTTTAAAATCCTCTAACTTCCAGTTAATTCTCTTGTTAAAACTCCCTTGTTTCAATTTTAACATGGACTTTTCTTCTGAAATAATTTCATTATATAACTCCCCTATTTTTGTTCTCTGAATGAGCCATAAAGCATGGACATGTTCCATGCATCAGTGCTCACATTTCCATTTCGTGGAAACTAGACATATTGTATTAATAGCATTGCATTTAGGTTAACACTTCTGTAAGAAGAATAAAATAAGATTCCTATCTATTTGATGACTAGAAAAAATTCCTTAGATGCCCACTCACTCCCAAATGAATAGGAACATGTGACAGAAAACTGGTACACAATGCAAAATTGTTGCTTCCAAACTTGGAATTAAATGAGAAAACAGAAGTGGCTATCAAGTATTGAAAAATATAGATGGCAGTGCAGATTACCTCAATAAATCCAGCCAAACCTTCCTTACAACAGGCAACTACCCTGGTTGTGTAACAGAACTGAACAGCAATAACTCAAATATACAGTGCTTGCTATTATTTGCTTGTTCAAGATTTATCCATCATATTGGAAGCATTTTGCATTATTTATTTCGCATGTTCTCTACCACCTAGTGAACATTAATCCCAAATTTCTAAGCTATAAATGTTAACAAGCACAATGCCAAGAAGAATTTGAAGATAAAACATTTATATGATCAGCCTGAACAACATTAAGCCAAGGAAATTGCTAAGTGATATAGTAAAAGGCTCGAATATTTCTCAAAAAATAAATAAATAGGTAGATCTACTTCATATCATCTGAATAATTAACTTTAACATCTGTACTTTTACTGACAATATCAGAAGCATTTGGTTGGGGAAGAGTGCTTTATAGGTTGAAAGAACTATCAGAATGAGGATCTCCATTGGAAATGCATGCGATAGATTGAGTGCTACAGGGAAAAGCATGCCTCTGTGGATTCGTTCATCTCCCTAGGCATCTGACTGACTAGCATGGCCATAATTTTGGACTATCGCTAGCAGAACTCTTATGTTCTTACCTTACTTGTGTGAAGAACTGGACAGGGTCCATTAGTTCTGAGTCAAAGCTTGAAAATTTACTTTTTTGGACTACATTTCGAAGAACCCTCTAGACAGCATGACTATGGCCATGGGATTTTTGAAACTGTAATCCAGAATAAAAGAGCAGCACTTCTAAGTGCTTGTCCTAGGAGATACAAAATAATAGGAAACACATAAGCAGGTATTCTCATTTTTTATGCAAGGCCCAGATCACTGAGGCCACTTTAAAGTGGATCAGGGAGGGAAGATAGAACACAGCTAAAGTAGTCAATTCATATGGGCAGAATATGTTCCAACTGAGATATGCACTTTCCACCTCCCATAAAGTTTATCATTTCCACCAACTCCAGCGCCATTAACATCTTTGTAACATATTACTCATCAATCTGCTTGACTTCACCCAGAGTGCATTAGAAGTAATTAACCAGCAATGAAATGCATTTAGCAATTATTTCTTTAACAGACAGCAGGTGATGCTATTACTTTAACTCTGCTGTAAAGACTGCTTGTTAAAAACTCAGAGGAAGAACATAGACAGGGGTTTTAAAACTGGAAGAACTTAGAGCCTCGCTAATTATCCTCATATTATTTGCTCTTTGTGTGGACACATCTTTCAATTGAGAGTTTCACAAATAAACTGCAACAAATTATAGCACAAATTATAGCTGGCAATGCTTGGTTATAGGCATAATGCCATCTTGCATCTAAGTGCAGTCCAAGCGACAATGACAAATGTAAGATATAAGGCTTTGTGGAGGAAGGGGATCATATTGCAATATCAAGCTATAATTCTTTCTTGCTCTCTATCTTTATGGTCATTGGAGCTCCGAAGGAAATTGCAACAGGGTGGAATTGGCAAGCACAAAAAACTTTGTCGCAGCTATGGCCATACTATAAATCATGATTAATTGAAAAATCATCAGCACAGAAAGGGCCATGGCTGTGAGAGGGCGGGAAGACTTCCATTTCAAGCCATAAATGTTTTGCCAAAAAGATGAAACAAGAAAATTGGTGACCTCAAACAAAGAACAAGTCCAACTAATTCACAAATTATTTCCTAATATGAATGTAAGATGTGTTTTCAGGGAACGAAAATAGTAGAGACTTGGCTTGCTTGTTGTTCTTGTTGTTGTTTAATCCTTAAGTCATGTCCGACTCTTTGTGACCCCATGGACCAGAGCACGCCAGGCCCTCCTGTCTTCCACTGCCTCCCAGAGTTGGGTCAGATTCATGTTGGTTGCTTCGATGACACTGTCCAAACATCTTGTCCTCTTTCGTCCCCTTCTCCTCTTGCCTTCACATTTTCCCAAAATCAGGTTCTCTTCCAGGAAGTCTTCTCTTCTCATGAGGAGGCCAAAGTATTGGAGCCTCAGTTTCAGGATCTGTCCTTCCAGTGAGCACTCAGGTTTGATTTCCTTTAGAATTGATAGGTTTGTTCTCTTTGCAGTCCAGGGGACTCTCAAGAGCTTCCTCCAGCACCACAATTCAAAAGCATCAATTCTTCAGTGGTCAGCCTTCTTTATGGTCCAGCTCTCACTTCCGTACATCACCACAGGAAAAACCATAGCTTTAACTACTGGAAAAAGCATAGCTTGCAGATCTTTGTCGGCAAGGTGATGTATCTGCTTTTAAGGGTGCTGTCTAGGTTTTTCATTGCTTTCCTCCCAAGAAACGGACGTCTTTTAATTTCGTGGCTGCTGTCCCCATCTGCAGTGATCATGGAGCCCAGGAAAGTAAAATCTTTCACTGCCTCCATATCTTCCCCTTCTATTTGCCAGGAATTGATGGGACCAGTGGCCATGATCTTAGTTTTTTTTGATGTTGACCTTCAGACCATTTTTTGCACTCTCCTCTTTCACCCTCATTACAAGGTTCTTTAATTCCTCCTCACTTTCTGCCATCAGAATGGTATTGTCTGCATATCTGAGGTTACTGATATTTCTTCCAGCAATCTTAATTCCGGCTTGGGATTCCTCCAGTCCAGCCTTTCACATGATGGATTCTGCATATGTTAAATAAGCAGGGAGACAATATACAGCCTTGTCGTACTTCTTTCCCAATTTTGAATCAATCAGTTGTTCCATATCCAGTTCTAACTCTTGCTTCCTGTCCCACATATAGATTTCTCAGGAGATAGATAAGGTGATCGGGCACTCCCATTTGTTTAAGAACTTGCCATAGTTTGCTGTGGTCCACACAGTCAAAGGCTTTTGTGTAGTCAATGAAGCAGTAGTAGATGTTTTCCTGGAACTCTTTGGCTTTCTCCATAATACAGTGCATGTTAGCAATTTGGTCTCTAGTTCCTCTGCCCCTTCGAAATCCAGTGTGTACTTCTGGGTGTTCTCGGTCCACATACTGCTGAAGCCTACCTTGGAGGATTTTGAGCATAACCTTGCTAGCGTGTGAAATGAGTGCAATTGTACGGTAGTTGGAGCATTCCTTGGCACTGCCTTTCTTTGGGATTGGGATGTAGACTGATCTTTTCCAATCCTCTGGCCACTGCTGAGTTTTCCAAACTTGCTGGCATATTGAGTGTATTGAGTGTTGGTTTGCTAGGTCACATCAATATGGGGAATTTACCCATTTCTTCTGTGCTTGCTGGCCTGTTTCTTTCATCTGCCAGATTCCTCCATCCTGCCCAGAATAGGATCCTTGTAATTGTGTGAGATTTTTCCAGTTCCCTCTGCTTCCATGATTGACTCCCAGTTTTCTCAGTTGTATAGCTCCTTCCTTTCTCTCACTCCATCTCCTATATATCATTTTATGGTCACCACTGCCTTGGTTCTTCATCATGTTCTGAAAGCTAAAGTATACGTTACAGATAGCCCACCGTCACAGTTGAGATTACAGGATTTTATTATGTAAGCCAGTGTGGACATAGGGAGGGACTAAGATCTAAAGGGCTAGGTTCATACCTTCACATTGCCATGGAAGCTCATGAGGCAGTGGCAATGTAAACCACTCCTTGAACATCTCACACACATTGAAAACTCTGTTGCAGTGGCCATAAATCAGAAGTGACTTGGTGGCACATGGCAACAACCATTCTAGTAAGTTTGAGGATACATATGCTTTGAACAAATCCCAGAACCCGAACCCTGTCCTGAGGAAATCATACTGAATCAGGCCGCTCAAGCCCTTGGGTCAGCCTCAATATGTAGGCAATGCAGAGAGAATCAGATAATCACAGGCTGCATAAAGAACTAGTTAAATTTCCTCTGCAAGCTCTCCATAAAATGAAAACAGCAGGTAGGAGGAAGGGAGAGAAAGGGAGAGGAGGTGATACAGATCTGTAATTTGTGACTGGAACCTCTAGCTTGCAAACAGGGAATGACTTTACTAGGAACCTCTTTTTAACTGTCAATCACTGTGCTTTGAGGAGAAGTGAAGGAACTTAACTGTTTCATATCAAAAATATAAAGCAAGACTCAGTTTCTTTCATTTTTAACTCCCTAATCCTAACACCTATCATTCTGAAAAAAAATTAGTTCACCTAACAGGCAGTATATCTACAAGCTATATTATTTTAATTAGAATCCCCAATAAAAACCACAAATGGGAAAGCAAATCCACTTCGCTCCAACTACAGAAACATCCCCTTGCTCAAAAAACCTCAGCATCTCTCTGCCTGAAATATGAACCGCTTCATACTCAGAAACGTGGGCCTGCAAAGTCCATACAATTATGGCAAGACATGTGTTCCTTTTAATTGTTTTGAATCCTATAGAACAGAAACTCCAGAATCTGTTTGTCTAAAATTTAAAAGGCTTTGCATAGTCAGAAAAGGCTGCTATATTTGAATTTTCATCCATAAGTTACAAGGTTGTAGCCGTTTGTTGATCTCCTCATGTAGGTTAATGAAGAAACATCAAGAGATTTTCGAGACGGATACCCATTTTGAGCTATCATTATATGTGGGAAATAGTATGGGTGAACTAAATAATAAGCATGAAGTCTCAGATTTTCCAAAACAAGGTTTTGTTTTTGATCCAAACTAACTTGTGTCATATTTGAAGTAGTAGAAATTAAATCCGGGAGTATACCAGCTGGGAGATTCTTGAAGTTATAGTCCAAAATGGTAATCGGTTCAAACTCTAATTCAAAGTGTTATACTTTCCAAGGTAGGATGGAAACGAACTCTTGTTTTAGCTTAGACAAAAGACAGCACTTCTTTAAAGGTTTTTAAAAAACAGGCTTTCTTTAAAGAAAGTAATGGAGTCCTCCAGAAAGGAACATTTTCAGTCTTCCAGAAAGGATCATTTTGCTGTGTATCTCCAGGGAATTAGAGTACAATATTCTAAGGCATAATTAAAGTATTTCTGCATTGAAAAAGTACAAAGTAGTTACATTTATCCCAGTCCTGAGTGCTTTCAGTGAACATTTATGCTGACATAAATTTTAAAAGGGAAATCAACTCCATGTATGGGGCAATCTGAACTTTTGACCCTGTCAGTCAGGACCCTGTGAGCTGACTCTCAGAAGTCCAGTTACAACCAGAGAAAGGATTTCATCCAGAAGATGTGTGCATGCATCAACACTCATAGAACACTTTGCTGATTTTCTACTTTAGATTTTGCTTTGCCCATGTATCTTTGAATGGAACACTGGGTCTGCCAAGTTTAAAAGCATATAAATATAGACACAAAAGAATTGATAATAGAGACATGTCATCAAGTCAACTCCAACTTCTGGCAGCCCTTTCCAAGGCTTTCTAGGTACATAGGAAAAAGTAATTTACCATCCTATTCTTCTGAGGCTACTCTAGAAATGCGCAGCTTGCCAAGGCTACTTAGTTTGCCTACAAGGCACAATGGAGAATTGAACTCTCAATCTCTGGCTCATCCGCAACATTTCTAACTGAAATCTTTCACCCACTTTCTATATCTTCTCCCCCCCCCCCGCGCTTCATAGGTTTATTGGCTAGCAATGCCACAAAAAACCCTTATGTCTATTTTGAGTTTTCACAAAACTTCTATTTTAAAAAAAAAGCTTTCTTGCTTTCTAAATGCTATTAGCCAGAGACAGTTTAAATATATTCCTACTTATATAACTGCTGCTTCACCATAGAGTGCTAGACGCCAAAGTCATTTGATACACAGAAACAAAGACAGAGAATTTCTGCCTGGTTTATAGCTTCTAAAAAAAGAGGCAGGTATAATTCTTGCTTCTTAATACATCATTCCAGTTTTGACAATACCATAATTCAGGCCACTGTTCCTCAGCAGTTAGAACAACTATTGTATATCATTTCATTGTTGTTACAAATGTTGACCTTATTCTCTTCAACCAATCAACAATCAACCAGCTCTGCCTCCATCCTGAGAAATCTCACCCTCTTATCATTCACAAGATGATGGAAATCATGGGTTACCTTTTCCTCTGATCACTAATGATGATACAGAGTAGAAAAACAATGCCTGTGTGGGATAAAATAAGAAGCAAACCAGGTTCTGTCATGTTTGAATCAGGAAGCCCAGCAGATGGATCTGGGAGCTACAGATGGGGAAGAAATTTATTTGGTGCACTTTTAATACAAACATGCCCAGTTTCACATTATTGGAACAAACATGCAAAATGAAAGTCAGAGGGTTTTTTTAAATTCACACTTCTCCAAATTTTGCAATGGGGTTTTCCAGTTATAATGAGTATTTAAAAAGTAGATACTGTAAGAAAGTAAACAGAAGAAAAAGAATGTATTTGTGAAAATATTTTTTAAAATACATTGTATTAAGGAATCTTGCCCAAAATGTGTATATTAGACAGGAAATCATATAAAATGGATGTATTCAGAGAAATGTGTTTTAAAAACTGTCTACATTTTCATTAGAAATCTTTAAAATTTAGAACAAAACTGAAGACTGGACAAGTGATCAATGTTTGAAATGAAATAAACTTATAATTGGAAAAATGAAAAATTGAAAGTATTCAAACTGAGAGCTTTATCTATCCCTCTGCGAGCTCTTCTCTACATAGTATCAATTCGAGGAAACAAGAGCTCATGAGCATTTCTTAATTCTTGCTATAAGTTTTGTTTAGCTGATGATGCAGTGCTAGTCCTGAAGCACTTCCAGTAGTATATTCTGCAATTGATTGTGCCAAGGACATACAGCTGATTGTGCCGTTCAATAGCACACTGTTGCCGGGTGTAAAGCCCAGCACATTTATGACAGCGTAACTTTATGTTACGCTGACATGAACTGGATGCTAGTCAATGAATACCAAATATGGAGGAACAGTAGGACAAGTATAGAATAATGGAAAATTGTTACCTTATTTGTGAGGCATATTTCCCAGCATGAAACACACTGTGCCCTTTGGATGCTGTATCATTTCTTAAAAAAGGTGGGTTACAGCTTTAATGAGAGTATATCAATGTTACCTCATATAATACAGCAAACTTGCTAGAAACTGCACACGTTAACTTATCTCTTCCCCCAGGGAACTGCATAAAAGAAGATGTGGTTTCTTTGAAAAACCTGACTGATGGGAGTCTTGGCAGTTCTGAAGTAGCAGGACTCCCATCCTTTGATATGCAAATCAGGTCTAGCAGAGAGGGGTGGGTTGGCCTTTTGGGGAGAATGACTGCAGGCATAATTAGAGGTCATTCTAATCAAGTACAGGCACTATATCGGAATACATAATTTTGGGGCTGTGATCTAAGTTGCTTTGAAATGACTGTAGATCTCTTGTATATTTCTGTGTGTATACTTCTTCACAGATTAGAGAAACTATGAACACCCATCAATCACAAATTCCCCTGAGGACTGTATGACATCTCTGTATATGTTTATTATTAGTGCTGAGAAAAGTTCCCCTATTGAAAACTAAATAACACCTCAGCCAACATGACCAGTAGGGAGAGACTCCTAACTGTAGCCCAAATATAACTTTTCCAAGTTCCATCTATTACACCATTGTAATGGCAGAATCACCAACTTCATGGCAGATAGAAAATGAATAAAATTGGCTTTGCTCATTATTCAACTGACATGCAATGTCAAAGTGAGGGAGGGCTCATAGCACTACAGTTGGGGGAAGTGCATCTGGCTCCTACTTTGCCATCTCAGGCAAATACGATTGTTTGTTTTTTAATTCTTGCCAGGCTTACTTCCCCTACATACTTCTCTTTTCTTCTTCTCCCCCTGCTCCTACTCTAGCTTGGAATCTGCAGCCCTGACATTGAGACTGCTGGTTGCTGTTGTCTCCTGGCTAAACAGAGCATGTCAAAAAGAATGCATGCCTTACCACTGGACCAAAAAGGTGTGCAACAGCTCTTAAAGGAGAAGAATGGTTTCATCTCAATGTAAGCAGAAGTGGACATGGGCTTTTGCTGGTGGCAAACTCTGCCTTCAGAGATCCTATATGTTGATGTGGACAGGCTCTGAGTCTGCACCAGAACAACTGAACTAGCATCATCACCACTCACATCATTCAAATGAAGAATGAAGAGGAACAGATCTGCCATTGGCTGCAAGCATTGATTTGTTTTTAAAGAGCACAATTGAGTTAACCATTGTTTTTGGAGAGTAACAAATTATTTTTTACAAGCACTAGTGATGAATTTCTGAAGCAATCCTTTATCCAAGGTTTTTTCGGTCTACAAAATTGCATTTTAAAAAACAAAATGGTCAAAAATCCTGTCCCCTTACAAGTAAGAAATAAATGTTACCCAGTGAACTGGGGGGGGGTGATATTGCTGGTTGCTGCTTCACAAAAATAATTGTTATGTCCCAAAAAGGTATCATGCCATGGTGGCATTTTTACTTCCAAGCTCTTGGGGTGTCTGGCTGGAGAAGGGAAGAGCTAGGCAGGGTTTCTTTGGCCATAGCTCCCAGTCCTTTTGGCCTGGTGATGCAGCACCACAGAAGGATAATCTTATGCTGTTTTATCATATAAACATCCCAGATCAGCTGCATTTTCTCATTCTAGGTATTAACTGGCTTTTGTATCAGGTTATCCTGCTGTATACCAAGAATATCAGTTTTATTACTGCCTGCCTGCCTCAAGGCACATCTAAGCTTTGGGGTCTGAGTGCTTGCCAAGTGGATGCCTGACTGCTTTTCCAATATCAGACTTCTTCCTGGAGTGATATTACACATTATGCACAAAAAATAAGGTCAGGGATTAAAGCTTTTTACTGATCCTGTGTTTACACTCTTACTTTAGTGCTATCAAAGCTTTTCCAGGTATACCTTTTTAAAAAGACAGATTCTAATTCAGTCCTTCCACAAGTCCTGAGAATATCCCTCAGTGGCCTTTGCTTGGAGATGGGGGTAACTTGTATGCTAAGATGTTATGTTGCTGTTAACTGTTTGCTTTGTTTATTTACATAGTGGCTATTCAAAATGTTTTTCACATCTTAAGATGTTCAGAAAGAATGAAGTATAATTCTTAAAAGATAATTCTACAAGTTGCTTTTTTTACTATGTAATGAAGGAGAGCAGAAGTCCTGACAAAAATGACTGGCTGTGACGTTGTTAATAATATTTGCCTTAGTCTGGCTGTTTGAACTGCTTACTCAGATATGTAGGCTGCTGGGGGAACTGGTCTTATACCTCAGCAAAATGGGTAAAGAAGATTAATAAACTTCTACTTATTAAAAAGCAGAAAATGCCATGTACACACACACACACACACACACAGCTGTGGGACTGTAGATGCTATATGATAAAAGGTAAATATTTCCAAATTTTACTATGAATCTCAGTCCCTGCCCTGGTCCAGCTTGTAACAGTGAAACAACAGAGGATGTACTAAGAGTTTCGGAAGGGTATGTATATGCACTCACATAGCATTATTCATCCACTTACCCTCAGAATAAATATATAAATATGTAACTTCAAATTATACACAGACAGACAGACACACCATAATTATGTACCATCAAGCTGATTTTGACTCCCAGGATCTTTGAGGTATAAAGTACTCATGAGTTTTTATTAGTCCCTGTGGTGGTCTAGGATCATCCAGTAAAGATATGAACTTCCAAACCCTGGCTCCATAGACTCACTGACTGTACCAACCACATTGATTTCTCACATGTGTTTGTGTATGTGTACATGCATATATTTTTATATAAAAGATTTGTTGTTATGTTTTGTAAAGTCACTTCTGTATTATCACAACCCTACTTGGGAATGTAAGATGTTTACCATTACCATCTACCCCCTGTAAGTTCCCTTGAGTGAACAGAGATTTGAACCCAGGTATACTGAGTCCTAGTCTGATGCTTTATCCTTTGCAAAATTCTCGCTTGATGTTTTTTCACAATCTTTCTCTCTCTTTCTACACATATATTTATTCATGTTTTACCTGAGGCAGAGATGATTTAGTTGTGAATTTCCTTGTTCTTCTTCCAATTATCCTCAGAATAAAAATACAGTATACAAATATAAGTATGTATCACATAAACACACTGAGTCTCAGACACCCACACCCGTAATTATGTACCATCAAGTTTATTTTGACGTGTGGTGATCATTCCAGGATTTTCTGTATGAGTATAAAGTTCCCATATTTTACCTGAGACAGGATTAATTTAGTTGTGAATTTCCTTGATTTTGAGAACACCACTTCAACCATAATATTTTTGCTTTAAACTTATAAACACAGAGACACAGACAGTATGAGAGAGAGAGAGAGAGAGAGAGCGTTTCCTTGTTCTTAAGGTCATAGCTTCAACCATAACTTTTTTGCCATAACCCAGGAGGGTTTTTTAAAAAAAACTCATTTGGGAATAATCATACTTATGTTTGCTATTGTGTTTTTCTGAATAGGGAGAAGGGAGGTGCTATCAAAAGAGATACATATACTACAGTGTTAAAGAAGAAGAGTGTCCAACACAGGAAGGAAGGAAGGAAGGAAGGAAGGAAGGAAGGAAGGAAGGAAGGAAGGAAGGAAGGAAGGAAGGAAGGAAGGAATTTTTTAAAAATGTGGAATGGGAGAGCTTTTAATCCTGCTGGTGTGTGAAACCTCTTGACAGTTTTAAAAGAAGAAAGAGAGCACAGTACTTACCATCCTTCTTACTGACAATTTTCTGCTCCAAATTGCCTCCACCAGCTCTCAAACTAGTATTTGCAAGAATCCCTGTGTATCTTAAAATCCTTGACAATTCCACTCCTAAAGCCACTGTTTATTTGTTTTTTTTTAAATAAAGTGTTCTGAGTTTTGCAGAGTAGTGCTGAGAACCTCTCCATGTGGTCCATCATGGAAGCAAAGGGTCATAACTTTCTGAGGATATCCTACCATCTACATATAATGAAAATACAGAACTGACCAGAAAAAAATGATATTGCCCAGAAAAGTGGGGTGGGACTATAGGAAGACAGGAAGACCTAACATGAGATGGATTGACTCAACAGAGGAAGCCACAGCTATTAGTTTGTAAGACGTGAGCAGAATTTACTGGAAATATTGGTAGGAAGGGGAGCAGGCAGTAGGAAGAGACAGGAGTCTAACATGAGATGTTGCTGGTTTGCAAGATATGAGCAGCACTGTTATTGACAGGGCATTTCTGAAAGTCAGTAACTCACATAGACCCCACACATCAAAACTGACTTTGACTTTTAGCATCTTTGGGTGGTGTTTTTTTCTTAATCACCAAACAATTGTACAGTATAGTGACAAGATGGGTGGAATAGCCAATAAAGTTCTGCTAACATTAAGTAAGACGATCTCCAGCCATGAAGTAAAAAACAAAACAAATCAGTAATTTCATGGCTTAAATGAGTGAGCTTCTTAATATTCCTTTTTCTATTCTTTTTAAAATATATTTTAAAATATATTTTTTTCAGCCAGAAACAGAATCCCTGCGACAATCCTGGAGATCTAGCTCCAGCTATCATACCTGTGGTATTACAGTACAGTATAGACTGGGTTATCAAATTCCTCAGTCCAAGAACTCTAGTGGTATTCACGAAGATGCCCGGAATCTAGTAATGTACTTGCATCACTGGGTTGTGTCCTCCCCACCCAAGTGTTTATACTACAATCAGACCTTGGACACCTCTGCAGGGAACCTGTGCCGAGAATCTCAGTCTGGGATAGGCAAATGCGCACACACAGCCATTTGGCATGTAAAATAAGCCCACATAAAACCACACGACTTCCAGTTTAAGTCACAAGGAGCATGGGTGAAACTAACACCACATTTTGTAATATTTCCAGACCCAATTTTAGTAGGTCTTACTCAATCAGGTAGCCTCCTCCTAGCAAACAGTTGTGGTACATCTCTGCAGACAGCAGGGCCTTAGTTGCCTGTTGAGGTGGCTCCTCCTGTTTGGCTCTGAGGCAGGGCTAGCCAGTAGTCACTTCCTCTGATTGGGAAGGGTCTCTCTCTACTTCACAAATTGACCTGAATATCAAAATTAAATATGAGGATGAAGACAAAAGTATGCCAGTTCACATAGAACATTCCCTTAGAGTGTTGGTTCCCACCATTGGGTCCCCAGATGTTCTTGGGCTAAAACTCCCAGAAGCCTCCATCAGCAGCTGTGCTGGCCAGGATTTCTGGGAGTTGTAGTCCAAGAACACCTGGGGGCCAAAAGTAGGGAAGCACTGCCTTAGAGTTTCTTTCAGATGTAGTATTCCATGTTGACTCAACCCTTATTTGTGTTTCCATGAGCCTTCAGCAATTATAAATCCATCCACTGCCACTGTCCAGATTATTGTCTTGCAGTAGTGTTGCTCCTCACATCCCAGTTCTCAAGATATTGCTGCAGCCATCTGTTGCCATCCGGATACAGTTCCATGACACACAACTGTGTGCAGTACAAGCACACGCATTTGTGCTGATGGAATGTGTACTCCCAATCCCCTGGAGGGCACTCTACCTATCCTATGCCACAAGTGGCATTATATCAGACAGAAGATACCTTGTTGAATTGTTTCAAGGATGCTTACCCTCTGAGTTAAAAAAAAAGACAGCTCTTAAATCAGTGCTCTGCTCCTAAACTGGAAATCAATTAAAACTAAACTCTAATGTGAAAGCTCATTCTAAACTTTTGCAGTCTGGATATAGTTAATTATCAGTATGAAAAATATATTCTGTTCAGGCTGACAGGGACTCTTTATTCCTCCTTTTAATGAGCCCTGGCTGAAATGATTTAGCTTTCATTGCCAATAATGTTTGTCTGTCTTTAATCACCATCCAAATAATAATGTCTGTTTCCTTAAGAGCTGTTAGAGTGTTCCTTGTTGTAATAAAAGAAACAATTTCAGTGAAACAATTCAGTAGAATTCATTTGAAGTATGATTTACTGAGTTGTTAGGTGTCTTTTCATTTAACTTGTATCCATATTATAAATTGTATTTCACATTTCATAGTTGCAGTTTGTGTTTTCAGGTTTGTGAAATCAAAATGAAAACTGAGCCTCTATGTTCTGAGCCCTACTGATATTTTCCTAGACATAAAATGTACCGACTCCAGCAACAAGAAAAGAACAACAACAATGTGCCATCAGGTCAATTCCACTACACGGCCATTTTTTTAACAGCATTCTCTCAGTACACAGTGTTCCAATGTAGTTTGCCATTCCCTTATTCTGGGGGTGCCCTGGAACTGTGCAGGCTACACAAGGCAGCTCTTCTCCCTGGAAGCACATTGAGGAATTGAACTTCCAACCTCTGGCTCCACAGCCAAATACCCAACTCACCGAGCTATCTGTGGGACTTATTTCTGTGTAAATATGATTAGAGCTCACCAAAAACCAGATGAGATTAAATCCCACTGAAATCAATAGTATACATTGTTTCAAAAGGGTAACTAATCCAATTGCAGCAGAGGACTAAATTCAACTAAAATTACCGTATTTGTCGGTGTATAAGATGACTTTTTTGCCCTGAAAAACATACCTCCAAGTGGTGGGGTCGTCTTATACGCCGGGTGCATTTCAGAAGGAGCCGCCACCGTGAGTGATGCAGGGCCGCGCCGGCCACGGAGGAAGGCAGGCGGGCAGGCGGGCAGGCAGGTGGTTGGTTGGTCTGGATGGAGGGAGGGAAGCATAGCTGGCCATGCCTGAGTGGCCAGAGCCCACCGCCCTGCTCCGTGAGCCAGCTGCCCGCTTGCCTGCCCGCCACCGAGAGCCGCTTGCCCTCCTCCTCGCCCTCCTCAGCACTGCCCGCCCGGCCGCTTGCCCTCCTCCTTACCCTCCTCTTCCTCCTCCTCTGCCGCCCGCCCGCTTGCCCCCCTCCTCGTCCTCCTCTTCCTCCTCCACCGCCGCCCGCCTGGCCACTTGCCCTCCTCCTCGCCCTCCTCTTCCTCCTCCACCGCCGCCCACCCAGCTGCTTTCCCTCCTCCTCGCCCTCCTCTTCCTCCTCCTCTGTCACCTAGCTGGCCACTTGCCCTTCTCGTCACCCTCCTCTTCCTCCTCCACCACTGCCCGCCCGGCTGCTTGCCCTCCTCTCCCTTATCTTTCTAAACTCCCACCATTTCCCTTCAGAAATATACAAACTCTATATTTTGAGTGGAAATGTTGGGCGGTCATCTTATACACCCAGTCGTCATATACGCCAGCAAATATACTTAAAATTCTATACTTGTCTACTCTGAAGGAAAACCCTCTGAGTTCAGTGGGGCTTACTTCCAGGGAAATGGGTATAGTGTTTCAGCTTTAGTCTACAATCTAAAGCCAGCCCTAGCATTCCAAATATATAATGTTCAAACAGTGTAGACCTCCCCTTCCCCATTCCCAATCTTGCACAACTCCCAGCCTATCAAAATTCATCCCTTTTCTGTTTGCTGTGCTTTATACGTTTTTACATAGTTAATCAAGGAATAATGTTAATGTGTTTAATCTGTTGCAAATGACAATAAGGAAAATTTCTTTTTAGCTTGAGTGTGACAATTTCCTTCTCTCAAGTCTGCTTCTGCAAAGCCAGCTCTTAATCCCCCTGCACCCACCGAAAATATGATAATAGAGGCTATGCAAATGAAATGACAACTAACTTCTCATGGCATAATAGGGCTATTATTATGCTCTATTTATTCTACAGTGTATAATGAGAGGAGCAGGAACCAATTACCAAGATCAATACTATGCAAAAAGAAGAGAAGATTGGAGTAACAACTCAAGCCAAGAGAAATGCCCTGCTTTGTGAGAAATACTCCTTTTCTAAACGTTTTGAATATCTGGACAACCCATGTCACCTTTCCAATCTCATCATTTATTTTAAATAAAATGCAATGAGAACAAATGCTTGAGAGATTAAACCCCAACATCTACAATATCTACTTATTTTTCTGTATATGTAGGCGGAGGAGCAGTCAATGGGCAGGCGCGAGGGGAGGTCCAGCGTGGTTCCTCCTTTGCCTCCATCTCCTGCTGCTGCTACCTCCACCGCCCAATCACCTCCTCCAGTGCGACTGCTGGGACTTACCTCCAGCTCACATGGCCGCCTCGTCCCCTGCCTGAAGGAGACAATTGCTGGAGGAGGTGATCTGACTGCAGTGGCAGCAGTCAATGGGCAGCAGCAAGAGGCGGCCGAGCACGGCTGCTCCTTTGCCTCAGTCTCCGCCTCCTGCTGCTGGTGTTGAGCCCGTGAGTGGTGCTGGAGGAGACTGCAACAGGAGATGGAGGCAAAGAAGCAGCTGCACTCGGCCGCCTCTCACTGCTACCCATTTACTACTGCTGCCGCTGCCAGATCACCTCCTCCAGCACCACTCGTGGGCTCCCTTCGGGCAGCGGATAAGGTGGCAACGTGAGCTGGAGGTGAGCCCCAGCAGTGGCACTGGAGCGGGCGGTTGGACGGCACAGGCAGCAGTCAATGGGAAGCTGTGAGAGGTGGCAGAGCACAGCTGCTCCTCTGCTTCTGTCTCCTGCTGCTGCCTTCCATGTATAAAACAACCTTCAATTTTTCCTCTAATTATTTTAGGAAAAGGTGTTGTTTTATACACAGAAAAATACGGTACTAAAAACTAATTATGATAACAGGAACAAATGCTCAGTAATGGCAACTTTAGCCATTCAGCCCCACAAGCTATGGAATTCAACCCAAGATGAAGCTGTTTCTATTGATTCAGGCCATTGTCCAGTGTTGTCTGACTGGCAGTAATTCTCCAAAGGCTCCGACAGAGTCTTCCCATCTGTGTTGCTTGTGGTCCTTTCATGTGGAGAGGTGGACAACTGAATCTGGACCCTCTTAACAAGAAGCATGTGGCCAGTTCCTAAATGTCAGCCTTGTGCCAATTTTGTATCTCTATAATTTGTTCTTACTTAGGGTACATATTGTTTTATATTATATATTGCGTTCATTGCTTTTGTTTTAATTGTTTATTTCATTGTAAGGAACTTTGAGACTTACTTAGAAAAAAGGACATCTAAAAAATAACAATCAGAACAGGGACTTGAACTACAGCCTATCTGGGTATGGCCATTTTCAATTATTTTCTCTATGACATAAGACAGTGGTTCTTAACCTTTGTTACTCAGGTGTTTTTGAACTGCAACTCCCAGAAACCTCAGCCAGCAGAGCTGATGGTGAAGGCTTCTGGGAGTTGCAATCCCAAAACATCTGAGTAACAAAGGTTAAGAACCAGTGACATAAGACAAAAGAAGACACAATTTTGGTCATTTTCCTGATAGCAGCCTACGTCTAATGAATTTGGCCTCATTATGTCTTAAGAAACTTGACTAATCAGGTAAAGAAGGAAAGACAAAACAAAAGAAAGAAGGTATTAAAAATCACATCATTTTGACTTTGTAGCATGTGGAGTTAACAAGCAAGGATTGCTGGATATCTCTGTGGTTTAAGTCTCTGGCTGCAGAGCCAGAGGTTGGGAGTTTGATTCAAGCAACTAAGGGATTGTCGCCTTAGTTGCTTGAACCTAATCATTTTTTTCCATATTTCTACAAACCTTGGGATTGCTTCCAACATTCCAGTTCCTCTCTCTTGTTCTTCGTGGTCCAATCATACTTTAAGGGAAAGGCATTTTACTTGTTATTACACTGCCCCCCCAGTGGTTGGCCATTGCTGAATACAATCAAACTTGCAAATGAAGTCCATGATTGCTTCCCACTACTCAGAAAAGCAAGCTGATTTGCAAAATGCAGGGTGAGGCTACCTCATATGGGAACAATCAGATCTTTTATCACTCCAGAGAGCACCACTTCTAATGACAGTATCATCTACAAGGGTCATCTAACTGTTATCACCAGTGCCTTCCTTTGGACTCCAGTTCTGTCACCACTTACCAGCTGGATTTGGGTATTACAGAGAGCTGATGTTCCTCCATTGTTACTTTACGAAGATAAACAGCTTAAGCAAAAGAGGTGCCGGGGTGGCCTCTTGGCCAGAAAAATTAGATTCTGAAGTAGCAGGGAAGACATCTGTAAAATTCATAAAATGTTAATCCCTTCACAGCAATTTATAATCCTATTCTTATCCTTTGCTGTGTCTTAGCCATGGCTCAAATGGCAACAGAGCCACTAAATCAATTAAGAGCCAACCCTTTGTAATAATAAGCAGCTCTTTCAGCACACTGAAAAGGGCATTGACAGAGTATAAAATTTTAGCTCCATATGCCAGTTAGTTAGGCAACTTTAAAAAAAAACTTTGCTGAGTTTTTCTATTTCTAGCTTCTGCAACTGTTGATAAGAATAAAAGGAAACCTGGACAAAAGCAATATTTAAAAGCATACTGATTGCTTTCATTTCATATTGCTCCTGTCTTATGGGCAAATGCTTCAGGGCATTTGGAACTGATGATGAACAAATGCTTATTCAAATAGTAATGGAGCGCTTTATTAAACAAATCAGACTCCAATGGAACTTTTCACCATGGTGTCATGGACATTAAGCCACTAGGATTTATTTTCCACTCTACATGCACTTCATCTTATTAAGTAAACCAAATAATGTTCTGGAAAAGAACAAATTAAATACGAAAAAATACAAAAGTTTTGAAGTTCCTGGCATTTATATATAAGATTCATACTGAAGTGGGTTTGGCTAAGAAACTAGGGCACAAAACACAAGAAACTCTTCATGAGGGAGCCTCACTGAACTTAGTTGTTGGTTTCATTCTATCACAACAGTTCACATTCATTTCAGTTCTATTTGTCCCAAACAACAACAACAACCAACAGGAAATTCTGCTCCTATACTGGAAATGTACTGAAGAGTCTAGCAGGAATCCACAGACCAGTGAGGTTCAACCCACTGATTAAAAGGAATGGCATTTAGAAGGCAGACTACAGTTTCAACTGTGCGTCAGAAACTTTGAAACGACTGAAGTCCTTCCAGTGCAGACATCCTTAATGATCATTTCAATAGATGGAAGAATCAGGATATTCTATTTGCTTCATAGTTTAGAAGTGTTACATTCTACAGAGAAGCATAAAGGAAATGCAGATGGGGAAGAATGGTGTCCCCCAGAAGATGGTCAGAAGCAGTAATGGCTGAGAAACAGAAAAGAAACATACCCAGAGTTTGGGTAGTTGAATTATGAATCAAGATATACATTACATATTGCACCTCATTACAAAAGGGAATTCCTTAAGTGCTGAAAGATAGTCTGCTTCTTATTATGTGCTATCATGTGTATAGTTTGGATTGACAACACTCAAAATTCCCCAATCTGCATTACTCCCACTTGGTGCCAAGGAAATGGCAAACCCATAGAAGTGAGGCCACTTCCATTTGCTTCTCACCCATTTTCCATGGGTATATGTTGTCATCCCTTTAACAGTCTGCAAGTACAGGCTAGGATACCCTGTGATGACATTTCTGTACAAAACATCCTGTTGAATCAGAATCTCTGAGATTACTGTACTGCCATATTGTTATCCACAAACATATCCATTTCACCCACGCTTGTTAATCTATTTGTGTTTGATGCTCTAGACAACCATCAGTGATAATATCTCTTCAAGTCAAAGCCAGGGAGGCTGGTCATACACACTTCCACTGAGCAGATCTGTTTCAGCTTCATTTATTAACCCAAAGTGCTTGTTTTGTGTCAGGGACAGAAAAGTACAACCAGACATCTTATCTACTGATCTAGCCATATTCTTGATAATCTGACCTATTCTGTCTTCCTTGCCTATGTTTGATAATAAAATCCATAGGAGAGGTTTCTAGATACTGTATATCTGTACCAAGTTATCAGATTCAATTACACCTGTTCAGGAAAGAAATCAATACTCATTTCACTAGATTTAAGAAACTCAATATTGCTTTTCAGGGAATCCACCTATATAGCTTGGTAATCACAGTGTAATAAACCCACCTGGTATTAGCTGTCTACACATTTTCACTCCCTAAAGGAAAAGTAACTACTAAATTATATACATTAGAGGTAATGTGAATTGTAATGGTTAATGTGCCGAACAAGCAGCCATGGTACACATTTAACATGCCTCATGGAGCATATGCACTTCAGCAGCCCACAGGGAGCATATTCTGCAAATGTCCGAGACATTCTACATACTCTCCAAGCGGCATTTCAGAATGTGCATATCATGAGAAAAATTCAGGAGTTTATATATCTTCAGAATAACCTGCAGAACAGAGCCAAACAGACCGAAAAACCTACAACAACCATCCTTATTTATTATTTGTTGGTCCGAACCCCCAGCAACCTGTGCAACACTATGAAATTCAAAGAGCAGGCTAGAAGGGCCTTCATTTAGAAAGGTATCTAAATATTCCTAAAAGTTTACACGATCAACAAAGGTCTTGGCATAGGAATGTATCTCTAGCTATTTATTTTAGAGAGAAATGTCAGAGAACCTCAGAATGTAACGTCCAATTTTTCTTTATCACTTGAAAACCACTTCTAACTGTGATTCATGGTCTAAAGCAGGGGTCTACCTCATCCTGAAATTGAAATAGCATTCACTTGAAAAAATGCTATGGCATTCTGCAGTTGAATGATTCTTGTCATAATTGGGAGCATGGTCCTCCTAAGTCTTTGAGAGGTCCTTAAGGTAAGTATGAATCACACAATAGAGATCACTTGAATAATCACATTATGAATATTTGCATAGTCAATTACATCAATAGTGCTGAGGGTTGCAGTTTTGGATGTAACTTGTATAAGAAAACATCATTCAGAAGACAGGTTTTCAGGGAAGACTGTTTCTCTTGCAATAATCAACCATTTTTAAAATCTCAAGTTGAAGGTCAAGTCATCAACCTTCCTTATTGATGCAAGGCTTTTAGCATCATTATCAGTGGGAGCACGATTGTGAGAGAACCACTTGTTCTACATACAGTATTAGCTAACAGGTAGGTGCAATCAGAGCTGGGAAAAGTTACATTCTTGCACTATGACTCCCAGGATGCCCATGCCAACATGGGTACTGCTAGCTGAAAGAAGCTCCTGGAAGCTGTAGTCTTGTACATAAAGGTAACATTTCCAGTTTTAAGGTTCAACAAAATCTGAAATGGCAATGAGAAATGTGTCCTTTTTTTAAAAAAAGAACAGCAACAATTGTGAACTTCTACATTAAGTAGATGGAAACACTGATGGTTATAAATGCCAGCCCTGGCCTGTTCAGCAGGTGTACTTCTTCCATGCTCTGACCCATAAACTCCAGATGAGACTGTTCAAACATAAAAGGATTTGCTGAAACTGGGAGAACAGTAACATTCAACAGTTTGGTAACCCACTTAGAGTCCTTTGACCCAGTTAAGTCCACTGGTCTAGTATCCAGCTCTAGAGTCTCTAGCTTCCCAGTTCCCTTCATGTGCTCTCCAACAACCCCAGTTCGCTTCACCAAGGAAGCTGGTTGCTTGTCAATCCTTAAGCTGGCCCCAGAACTGAGTGGTAGCTAGGAGTGAAGGCCACTATGCCCACAATGAACACAAGTATGAGAGAGGCCACTCCCTCCCAGAAGCCCTCAATTCCCTCAGCTCAGCAGCCTGGTCTCTTCCCTTTCATTCTGGCATTGGTGTTCCTATTGGTCTTTTCTCCACCATCATCAGATCTGAGTAGGCATAGGCTCCCCGGGTTTACTTTCTGTCCTCCTCTACCTCTCTGGGTGGACCAGGGCAGAAAATCCTCCTCAGGACTCCCCTCCAGGTAGGATGGCTGGTATAGTGGCTGGGGATTTTGCTGCTTTCCCCCTTCCCCTTTAAGTGTTTTTAATTGCACCAAGATTGCTCTTCTTGGGTTTTCCTTAAAGATGCAGTCCCATTCCTCTGGAGGCTCCAGCTCTTCCTCCAGGAAATTTTTAGTCCAATAGGCCTCAGAAAGTTCCTCCTCAGCATCCCCTCAGGCCCCTTCTTCAAAGACCTCCTCTTCTTTTGTGGGAGAGCCAGGACTCACTTCTCTGACCTCCTCAGTCTGGCAGCCCATCTCTTGAAAGTTTTTTCCACTGGGATTTCTAGGTCTACCCATAGCAAGGTGGCTTTTATATTCCCCAGGAACCAGGAGCAAGCAATCTTCTTCTGCCACAAGGGTTATCCTTCTTCCCTATGGTGGCCACCCAAATCACCACCTCCATGGGCACATCCTTGGTTTGGGACTCACTATCCTGGGAGTGGGGCCTATCCACAATTTCTAGGCTCACCATACTATCCTCTGGGCCTCTCAACTTCTCTGTGGATTCTACTGGGAGACCAGTAGGTGTGTCAGGATCAGGGATGGAGTGCAATGGCCAGACAACAGGGACACTCATGTCATTGCTTTACCTACTCACAGACATTAGTTATATATTTATTATTAATAATTAGGAAAGAAAATTCTGAAGAAGGTCCCCCCCACTA
The DNA here is from genome assembly GCF_051106095.1 of Pogona vitticeps. NCBI lineage: Eukaryota > Metazoa > Chordata > Lepidosauria > Squamata > Agamidae > Pogona > Pogona vitticeps. The sequence goes on along the minus strand of NC_135788.1, from coordinate 43,532,445 downwards.
TGTCCTAAATGCTCCAAAAACTCTGCTAACAATAAACAGAAAAACTATTTGCATATTCACAGATATTATTCTATGTGAAGCCAGTAAACACAAAGACAATTGCAAACACTATTAACAACATTTACTCAAATTCTCTGAATCTCAGAGTTTTTATCTGAGGCTTAGACAAGAACTAAGACTGACATTTACCTTTCAAAAATAAATTATCCAAGCAGAAATTCAAGGTACATATGATATATAGCTAATCCTGTGGGTCTGAGCTATTTTTGGTGCATTCTAAATGCCAAGAATATAACAGCTTTTAACAATCAAGAGAGCTGAGCCCTGTTTGCACCCAGCTCATGCAGTTTATGTTTCAAATTTCACTCCAGATATATGTTTTTTTAATGGACATTTATTAGCTATATTGACTGGGGGATCCTGAGAGTTTTGATACCCTTACCACAATTTCTTTCTATTTGAACCATTGTAGCAGGCTACACTGCTCTTTAATTTTTCATTGATTCATTTTCTCTACTGTTTCCTGGGGTGATCATATCCCCTTCTCTTAAAAAAACAAACAAACACAAAAGTGGCATATGTAGAGCATAACATGGTATGAGCCTTCTATACTCCTCCCATTTTCCCTTCCCTCCTTTACCCACTTGTCCCCTTTCCCTTGTTTCCCTACATATTTCTCCCTTTCATTTTTCTTTCCTTTTTCAGAGCTTCAGGAGGAGGAAATACCTGTACATTGTGAAGAGCAGTGTTTTAAAAAGAGAGAGAGAGAGTAGACATTAAAGTTGCACCCCTTTGTTTACAGTTCAAAGCAGGAACCATCTCTCTTTCAAGTCCTCTTTCAGCTGCAAGGGAGGGGGAAGGTTGTCTCCTTCAAGCTGTCTTCTTCTGAGCAATGTATTCATGTTGATTTACTGATATGCCCTTTAAAAAATTTTTAAAGGGTCCATGTTTAGTGGCCATGAAGTGGCCACAGTGCCCAAAGCCCCAGTGCATGAAGGAAATAAACTGACAGCAACGATCACACATGCTGAAACAATAAGGAATGAAGAAATGCATCATCAATACAATTTAACACAACCCTCCTGGCAAAGAGGAAATAAAGTGATTGCCAGGGCAAATGAACCGATGTTGGCCGTACATCATGTGAATTATGAAACAATCTAAAAATGGCCAAATTGGTATAACTGGGGTTCTTTTGGCAGGTGTGATTGAGCCCTATGTTTCTTTAAAAGTGTTTTTGAAATGGCAACTGCAGCTGAGGGCATGGGTACGAATTCTAATTGGGATATCCACAGCACCCCCCACTCAAAAATCAGTATAGAATTCAATACACATACAAAATATATCAATGGAATAAGTAGTTCATAATCAGAGAGCACTGCCTGAAAAATATTTGTCAGAGGCACCCCCCGTCCCTGTTTCTACATCTGTATAAAAACAGATTGTTGGGCTAGGAGACAGGGATTCTAGATCCCAGAGAGAAATGAAGTCCAATTGGTTACTTTGGGTCAGTCACTCTCTCTCAGCCTGAATGACCTGACAGGGCCTGAGGGGTTCTCACAGGTGATCAGTCTGTGGTCCGTCAGGAGAGTCCTCAGCTCATCATTTTGGGGTAAAATACCTCTCCACACTCTGGCCATGAACCTTTTATACTTGTTGGGAAGATAAGCTGGGAGAAAGAGACCCATGTACAGCACCTCGAGATTTATGAGGAAAAGTTGCCATGTAATATAATAAAATATAATACAGCATCAACGTCAGAAAACATATATGCCTGAATTTTAATTTTAACAACTATAAAATACCTGTAAAGTTCTTTTTAGCTCTATGCAGTCTTTATTAAGTCCATGTAAGATGAATGGGAAGCTTTAAAAAAATTAAGTTGCATGAATAAAACTGTTCAACTTCAAAACAGTCACTGCTGGTTTGATATTTTTCTTGTCTTCAAATGTTGTCAAGAAACCTACTTCTAAAGACAATGGCTCAAATATTCAGAACAGATTTTCCAAACTGCAGCAAACTGCTTCATTTCCTCTCAAACGAAAGTGATTACAGTATGTTCTTCTGAGGGCCATGATGCTTTGAAAGGGAATAACTGTTTCCACCTCAACTTCAATGCCAGAAGAGGGTCAGTTTAGACAATACAGATAATAGCCCTAACCCTATTGGAGAACATAAGCAAATTTGTAAATTTCTGTCTAATCTTCACCTGCAAATAAAGAGCCCCCCCCCCAAAAAATTCTAAGGGGCATGCATGCACATGCCAAGCCAGCATGTACACACACGTCCTAGAAACATGGCAGAGGCTCTTTATTGACTAGTGAGGAACAGGCTAAAACCTGAAAAAAATATCTATGTTACACAACAGGATTTCAGCAAATATGTCATTAAAAACTGACAGAGATTCTACAAAAATTTGTAGCTGAGCAGTCAAACTTGCAAACAAAGCCTGTATTTACCTTTTGATGACCACTGACAAATAAGGAAGCTAATTTGTAAGATGCTGGAGTTTGTTTTATGGCAGTCAGTCTTCTTTTCGGTAGTTAAGGAATTCCTGCTTCTAAAGACATGTTATCTGTATGTTTTATTTTGAAAGTTACTCTCAAGCCAAGTAAGCCACATGGGGCCTGACATTAATTTCTGTTTCTGTTAGAATAGTACATTTTAAAATAAAGTGCTCAGGATACTCATAAACTTACATCATGTAAGATCTCAGCATGCTTTAACCTAGCTATTCATAGCATTGTATTGTTTCAAATTGTTTCACTCTTTGGTAAGGATTTAGAGGCTGAACCAATGCAGGGGCACCTATTTTGAAGTGTGTCCCCACCCCCTGTTCATGATCCCCTAATTCTGTTTACTCACACAAATAAGAGTGTAAGCATCCCTATGATATCTATCTATCTATCTATCTATCTATCTATCTATCTATCTATCTATCTATCTATCTATCTATCTATCTATCTATCTATCTATCTATCTATCTATCTATCTATCTATCTATCTATCTATCTATCTATCTATCTATCTATCTATCTATCTATCTATCTATCTATCTATCTATCTATCTAACTGCCTGCCTGCCTGCCTGCCTGCCTGCCTGCCTGCCTGCCTGTTTGTTTGTTTGTTTGTTTGTTTGTTTGTTTGTTTGTTTGTTTGTTTAACTTATATGCCACCCACACTACCCAAAGGTCTCTGGGCAGCTTACAACAATTAAAATACAATAAAAAGATAAGACAATTAAAATACAATTAAAATATATACTCTAAAAATTGCCATCAGGACCCACAGTTGATATTATTTCCTTCTGGGACAGGAAGGTTTGGACCTGGCGCCAAAATGTCATCAGCATCAGTGCCAGATGAATCTCCCTCGGGCGTTCCATAGTCTGGGGGCAGCTGCCAAAAAGGCCTCTTACCTCCTTGAGGGACGGCTCTTTCAAAAGGGCCCCCTGGCTAGATCTTAACTGCCGGGTAGGTTCATATGGAAGGAGGCAGTCCTTCAGGTATTCAGGGCCCAAGCCGTTTAGGGCTTTATATGTCAAAACAAACACTTTCAATTGGGCCTGGGCAGCAACTGGTAACCAATGTAATTTAAACAGAATCAGCTTGATGTGTTCCCTAGCAGCCCCACCACTCACCAGCCGCACAGCTCAATTCTGGACCAGTTGCAGTCACCAGACCGTCTTCAAAGGCAGCCCCATGTAGAGGGCATTGCAGTAATCTATGCAAGATGTTACCAGTGCATGTGTAACTGTCATGAGACTCTGCTCATTCAGGTAGGGCCGTAGCTGGTATAATTTCTGCAGCTGAAAGAAGGCGCCCCTGGCCACCGAGTCCATCTGGGCTTCCAGAGTTAGACTGGGGTCCAGGAGCACCCCCAGGCTGCAGACCCTGTCCCTTAGGGGGAGTGTAACCCCATTCAGTGCAGGGAAATGGCCTTCCAGCCTGTCTGGCAAAGCACCCACTAACAGCACTTCCATCTTGTCTGGATTGAGTTTCAATTTATTAACCCTCATCCAGTCCATTATCAGGTCCAGACACAAATTCAGTACAGATACCGCCTCACCTGGGTTGGTGGAAAACGAGAGGTAGAGCTGAGTATCATCAGCATATTGCTGACTCCTCAGCCCAAACCTCCTGATGATCTCTCCCAGCAGTTTCATGTAGAGGTTAAACAGCATGGGGGACAGTATCGAGCCCTGAGGAACCCATGAAATAAATGCCATGGGACAGAACAACTGTCTCCCAGCACCACCCTCTGGACATGGTCAGCTAGGAAGGAGTGGAACCACTGTAAAGCAGAGCCCCCAACTCCCAACCCAGCCAGCCTATCCAAAAGGACACCATGGTCGATGGTGTAGAAAGCCGCTGAGAGGTCCAGGAGTATAAACAGGGCCACACTTCCCCTTGTCTCTCTCCTGGCAAAGGTCATCGTACAGGGCAACCAAGGCGGTCTCCATACCAAAACCCGGCCTGAAACCCATTTGAAATGGATCCAGAAAATCTGTTTCATCCAACAGCGCTTGGAGTTGCCCGGCCACAACCCGCTCCAACACTTTGTCCAAATAAGGGAGGTTCACCACTGGTTGGTAGTTAACTACCAGCCTTGAGTCCAGGTTAGGCTTTTTTAGGAGTGGTTGAATTACCACCCCTTTCAAGGCAGTAAGGACCACTCCCTTTCTCAAGGAGGCATTCATGGCCTCCTGGACCTAGGTGCGAACCCCCCTGGCAGATCTTCCAATTAGCCAAGATGGTCAAGGGTCAAGTGGAGTGGTGGTAGAATGGACAGATCGAAGCACCCTGTCCATATCCCCAGGTCTCAACAATTGAAACTCATCCATTAATACTTGACCTAAACACAGCACACTAGTATATATGTACTAGAGATGGTGGTATTCATATGCATATACAAAATAGATCCACCACTGACGTGGTATTCTCCCTGTGACAGTTGCAGGAGAAATGTAGGGAACAACAACAGCTACTCTTTGTGGCCTTTATAGATCTCACAAAAGCCTTTGATTTGGTCAGCAGGAACGACCTTTTTAAAATACTTCCCAAGATTGGATTTCCACCTCTACCGACTCCTTAACATTAATAGGTCCTTTCATGAGGAAATGAAGGGCACTGTAGTTTTTGATGGCTCAACATCAGATCCGTTTGACATCCAAAGTGGAGTGAAACAGGGCTGTGTCCTCACACCAACCCTGTTTGGGATCTTTTTTGCTGTCATGCTGACGTACGCCTTTGGAACTGCAACAGAAGGTATCTATCTCCAAACTAGATCAGATGGAAAGCTCTTTAATCTCTCTAGATTGAGAGCGAAGACCAAAGTCCAGCTGAAATGCATGCGGGACTTCCTCTTTGCCGATGATGCAGCCATTGTTGCCCACTCTGCTGAAGACCTCCAACAACTCATGAATCGTTTTAGCAAGGCCTGCCAAGACTTTGGATTAACAATCAGCCTGAAGAAAACACAAGTCATGGGCCAGGGCGTGGACTCACCTCCCTCTATTACCATCTCCACACAAGAATTGGAGGTTGTTCATGACTTTGTGTACCTTGGCTCAATGATCTCTGACATCCTCTCCCTAGATATCGAGCTGGACAAACACATTGGCAAAGCAACTACCATGTTTTCTAGACTCACAAAGAGAGTATGGCTTAATAAGAAGCTGACGGCATATACCAAGATCCAGGTCTATACAGCCTGTGTCCTGAGTACACTCCTGTACTGCAGGTCCTGGACCCTTTGTGCACGGCAGGAGAGGAAGCTGAACACCTTCCATATGCGTTGCCTCTGACGGATTTTTGGTATCACCTGGCAGGACAAAGTTCCAAATACAGTAGTCCTAGAACAAGCTGGAATTTTTAGCATGTATACATTACTAAAACAGTGCCATCTATGTTGGCTTGGGCATGCCGTGAGAATGGCTGATGGTCGGATTCCAAAAGATTTCCTGTATGGAGAATTGGTGCAGGGAAATCGCCCCAGAGGGAGACCACAGCTGTGATACAAGGATATCTGCAAGCAGGATCTAAAGGCCTTAGAAATGGACCTCAACAGATGCAAAACTTTGACATCTGAGCATTCAACCTGGAGGCAGGCAGTGCAGCATGGTCTTTTCCGATTTGAAGAGACCCTTGTCCAGCAGGCTGAGGCAAAGAGGCTGTCCCAAAACCAGCACAATCAGGGAGCTGGACAGGGGACAGACTGTATTTGTCTTCATTGTGGAAGGAATTGTCACTCTCGAATTGGCTTTCTTAGCCACACTAGACGCTGTTCCAAGTCCTCCATACAGAGCATGTTACTATACTCGCTTGAGACTGAAGGATGTCTAAAATATGAATATGAATATCCCCACGCAGCTGGAATTAATGAGGGGCCAGCCCCTGTGGCCACAGGGGCCGGCCCACCCACTCATGTGTCTGGCAGTGGCAGCAGCCTCACTCTTCCTTCCAATTGCTCCTGGAGCTCCACTCTCTTCCTGCTTGGCTAGTGACTCAGCAGCCATGCAGGGAGACTCGTCCTCCCTCCCACTGCCTGGAGTGGTCAAGCAAGCAGGAAGAGAGTGGAGCTCCATGAGCAATTGGAAGGATGAGCAAGGCTGCCACTGTTGTTGGATGGGCTGGCCCCAGGGGCTGGCCCCTTGTTAAGTCCAGCTGTATAGGGATATTCACAAACGAATATGAATACTTCCATCTCTAATATATATACATGTCTTTCTCCACAGAATAAATGTTTAGTTATAATCATCATCATCATCATAGAACTGCAGATCTGGAAGAGACCCTATGGATCATGAAGTCCAGCTCCTGTGAAGGAGACACAGTGGGGAATCAAACTCCTAACTTCTGGTTCTGCACTAGAAACCTAACCACTGAGCTATCTAGCAGTCTTTTCAGGACAAGGGGAATCTGACTGGGAAATAAACAGACCCTCTAGGAGCAAAAATCTGTAGTGCCATACCTTTGGATATAAAGACTTTTTTTTCTGCAAAAAGATATGTAAATCCTTTAAAGCATGGAATATGTGCAACACTGCTTTCTATTTATAGTTTTCTATGGCATGATCATCCAGTATCAAAGCACAGATTTTTAGAAATGCACAGAAACCAGTTTAATAAGCAGCCCTAAGCGTGCTACATCTGCATAATTGGTACACGTCCGTGGAAACAGGTTTGATGCAAGGCATTTGAATAAATCCATACGGTGCATAATGTATGTTTCCACTGAACTGGTGGGATTGCCTGCTTACCAGAAGCAATTTGGAAGCAAGAGGTTCTATAAGCTAGATAGCAATTTACTGCCGTATTCTTTTCAGTAAAACCAGATACATGCCTACTCTGAAATATGTTTAATGGGGTTTCCTCCCAAATATAGGACAATGGGGTTGTAGGTTTAGAGTGCAAGGACTACAGAAGATGCCAATTAAGTGATTATAGAATTAGTAATCTAAGCCGCATATGCAGCAAATGTTAGGGAATTAATTTGCTGGCTCATTTTCAGCAGCAGCTAGTAAATGAAGAGTTAAAAATCTCTATAACTTCAAGTGTTTCACCTTCCAGTGCCAAACTAATCCCTTTCTGATAATACAGCAGGAAATCTCCATTAATGATAATTAATGGTTCTTCTTATTACTGATGATGAATAATTCCATCTTGATGTGGAATCTGATAATAGCATCCCTTTTGAGATCTATTTAAGGGGAAAGTGTGTGTCACTGCTATTCAGCCTATTTTCTCTCACAGGACTATTAGGACACAACCAGTGTGGTCTAGTGCAGTAGTTCCCAACCACAGGTAACCCAGGTGTTCTTGCACTGCAGTTCCCAGAAGACTTCACCACCAACTGTGTTGGCTGGGGTTTCTGGGAGTTGCCAGTCCAAGAACAGTTGGGTTACACAAGGTTGGGAACCACTGAATTAGTGATTAGAGTTTGGGACAGTCAGTGGTTTGAAAAATCCAGGTTCAAGCCTTCACTGAGCCATGAAATCTGAAACCACTGGTTGACTATAGGCCAGTCATTCTCTCTCAGCTAGCCACAGATGCCTTGCAGGTTGTGAAGATAAAGTAGGGACAATGAGAGCCACAGTTTTTGCCAAGAGTTCACTGGAGAAAAGGCAGGATGTAGATCTAACAAAAAAATAACAAAAACAAATAAGAATTGCAAAGCATCTTGTACACTGATGCATGACACAGAAGGCAATTGTCATAACAACAATAAAGTTGTCCAATGCGCGGCTTGAGCTGGAAAGAGCTGCTGAGCAGTTGGTGAAAGATCTATATCTGTCTCATTGTCTCTTAGAAATTCAGACTTTGTGGAGAAGTTACCTCTGATTACTATGTTTCTTTTTTTAAACAAGCCATTTGTAATTCTTTCATAAGTAGGAGTTATCAATGTTAGTCTGACAGGTAAGAAGATACACGGTTTTATCTGAAAGCTGTGATTCCCAGCAAAACATACTAAATTTAAACTGATTGCATAATGTAAAGATTAGACATGGGATGAATATAAAAACGAACCAGGATATTCATTAAATAGCCCTGGTTCATCAGATACTCACTGCTTTGTATTCTTGGGGTCCAGAGACCCCAACAAATACGAAGCAATGACTATAACCCTTTTATATTTGCCATTTGTTCCCTATTGGCTTATGCCCCTGTGGATCAGCTGTTCCTCGGGGGCATAAGCAGAGAGAGTTCCCTTCCCTGGCTTGGTTCCCCTTTCCTCCTCTTCCTATGCTAGAGTGGAATAGGAAGAGGAAGGAAGGGATCAAAGAGGGATCAAAGGGATTCCCCAGCCCATGGCTGCAGGATGGCTTTGTTTCCTGCTTTCCCTCCTCTTGCTATGCCCTGTGGGGCATAGCAAGAGGAAGGGAAAAGGGATCAAAGTGATCACACAGCCTGGCTGCCTTTGCATAACAAAGGGGAGGGGAAGCAGGAACCAAAGCAATCCAGCAGCCATGCTGACTTACCAAAGGTAGCAAGGCTGTGCGTGACTGTGGGATCACTTTGCTCCCTTTCCCTCTCCTCTTGCTATGCCCCGCATGGATCAAACCCATCCCGCAGCCACACTGCCTTACCAATGGTAGACAGGCTGGCGATCACTTTGATTCCTTTCGCTCTCCTCTTGCTATGACCCGCAGGGGCTGGGACTTTTTTTTAGATGGTGCCATGGGTTGTCCTTAAAAAATTACCCGACAAACGATGAATTGATTTGTTGTTTGTCAGGTCACTGGGGGACAATTCGTGGGTCATGGGTCATCAATTTTGACAAGCCACAAACCAAGATGACGCACCATTTGGTGCTTCACCCCCATTTCTAGTAAAGATTCATGTGCTGTATGAATGCAACATAAACTATTCAAAGAATGAACAGTACAATTTAAGGTCTGTTCGTGGTAAAGAAAAGGCCAGAGATGATTTGTTTGGTCCTATCATTAGGCAAAGTTGAGGTAGCCACCTCAGGCAGCAAATTATGTCAATGAAAGGGTAGGAAAAATTTAAATTTATTCTTATTGCATTTTAATTTCCAGGGAGTGATGAAGTGCTTCTGGGATTTTCTGCTTCATGTGTCAGAACTATGTGTCTGTCTGTGGCAGCAAAATATCCAGTCTTAACACAAACAAAAGTACACCTGACAGTCAGTCCATACTGTCCAACCTTTTAAGTATAACAGATCAACCAAGAGTGGTGGTCAAAGGAAGACCTTTTGCCCTATTACTCCACTCTTTTCTGGATATTAGACTTTTTGTCTGAGCCTTAAGAGCCTTGTCTCCCAAGCACTGTTCAGTCTAGAATGTACATTTTCAAGAAAAAAGATTAAAGAGATTATGCTGCTAGAGAGATCATATGATAGCTGTATATTACATTACTGGGTGCACTTTGGATGTTTCTATGACATACAGTGGTACCTTGATTTACAACCATAATCCATTCCAGAAGATGGTCGTAAATCGAATCAGCATTTCCCATTGAAATGCATTGAAACTTGATTAATTCATTCCAGCTGTTTTTTGGTTGTATGTAGAGACGCCGGTTGCAAGTCGAAGCATTCGTTCCCATAGGAACTAATGCAAAAGCAGTTAATCTATCACTAGGGGGAGAATTTTGCTTCTTTTAACCTAAGAGATTAGACCACTGCAATGCGCTCTACATGGGGTTACTTTTGAGATTAATGCAGAAACTCCAAATGGTGCAGAACACAGCAGCCAGACTTCTTAGTGAGGTGAGGAAACATCAACATATTACTCCCACTCTGGCCGCATTACATTGGCTGCCCATTCGATTCCGATGATCACATACAAAGCCCTAAATGGTTTAGGACCTCAATACTTGGTGGAACGCCTCATCCACCTAGATCTACTTGTATCACCCGATCTTGCCAGGAGAGGGAACTGAGGAGCCTAACGCCGAGGGAGGCCCGGAAAGAAAAAACAAGGCACAGGGCCTTCTCAGCAGTAGCTCCCAGGCTCTGGAACAAGCTCCCCCCCCCCCCGAGATTCATCTGGCCCCCTAACTGGGCACTTACAAAAACCAACTCAAGACCTGGTTGTATAGACAGGCCTTCCCTCCAGGCCAGTGGTCAGGAAACAGGAGTAAATTACCACAAATGGGGTAAAAATGAAAATCCTGGGGGTAATGAGGACAGTCGCAAAAGGCATTTTACCCCAGCCATTTTATTTCCGACAATGCTGTGTGTAGGTGGGTGTTCCGTCGCGGGGAGAGCGCGCCCTGGCGAGGAACTGCACAGGGCACCCACCTGCCCTCCTCACCTCCTGTTTGATTGATTTTTTAAAATAAAGGCATTGCCTGCTCTTGTATTTGTCTTATTTTGCCAATTCATGGATGCCATACAATCAACAGCTCAAAGCTATGAACGATGTAGGGTTAGAAGCAGTTACTGTACAACATCACAGCCAATGGCGTAGAAGTTCAACATACAATTCTGTCCTTTTATTACATCACATTGTAAGTATGGATCTTCTCTCAAAATATTCGCTGGAGGATCAGATGTGAGAGCAGCCTAGATAGGCAAAGGGGCAACCATGATTCGTCCATGCTGTGCTGTAAACAGGTGAGGGTCCCGGAGTGTTTGTATTAGAGCCTGATGTGTGTTGAGCTAGAGTTAAAATAAACACAGAAGAAGCCCCTATGCCCATTTCCCCACATTTTTGTGAAACACCCTCCAGGACTAGATGTGTACCACCAAACTTGTCCTACATAAGGGAGGAAGTTAGAAAATCACAGTTCCATCCCAGATTTTCTACTGAGCATTCTCAATTCAGATAAAAGATGCAAGTAGAGACCATCTGCTTTTAGAAGATGAAGGACAAAGAGACAGAGTTGTACCATCCACAAGTACTGGTGGGAGGGGCAGAGGGCTAAATCCTTCACTATTTGTTTCTGGGAGGAGAAGACTATTGAAACCAGGCATAGGCTATTATTCTATGCAGTTAGATCTACTTTGGGAGGTCAGAATGAGAAAACCCATGGTATGGACGGGGATGGGAATGAACCTGTGGCAAAATTGGGACCTTTCAACATGCAGGTTTCCAATTCATGGCACCTCCGTGACAGCATACCAGTTCTCCAGAGGGTACCATCCAGCTTCAGGCATGATGGAAGTTGAAAGATGCAAGGGACTGCAGGCTCCTTGACCTTACCAGGCCTCATACCTCTTCTTCAATTTCACCTCCATGATGTTTTGGAAAGCGTGCTCAACTGGAACAAACGACTTCCACCTGGAACACTGGAACATTCCAGTTTAAGGCACTTCCTTGCCTCCACACTGTCACGCCAATGGCTCCATCAAGTGGCTGTAACTTCATGAACCAAAAGACAGAAAGAGTATCAGCAAGAAGACTTGGTCGTGCAATAGCCTGTAGCTATCATTCACATACATCAACATGGCTTTTAGGAAAGTAGAAAGCATGCTGTGTTGGTCTCCCAACAAAAGAAATCACAAAGAGAATTTATGTTTGATGAAGGTGGCCATCTAATGCTAAGTCTCCCTTGCAAAGTCAAGGCAAAGATGATGGGGAATGGATGGATAGATGGATGGAGAAATAGACTAACAGGGATAAGGAACTTGTGAAGATGGCTTGTCCATCAGAAACATGAATGGGTCCATGTCTTCCCTTCCTGCCTTAGCTCTTCCTGGTTGCCCTGGCTGATCTTGGGTAATGACATCATCATATTCTATGGTGGTTATGCTCCCTGCCCCTGCCCCCAGGTTACCATAGGAACAACCATAAACAATTCTGCATCATCACCATTCCACCGCCTACTCCGTACTGGACGCTTCATCGATTAGGAGTGTTGGAAATGGTCTCCTGTGATTAGGAAAATACACTTCCCCAATCAAGTTCTTCACCATGGCAGGTAGGTCATGATGTCATTTCAAGGTTCAAATTGATCTTTTCTTTTCTTTCTTGGTTTTCCCAAGACGCTCCCAGAAAAGCCAACCATGAAGCTATGGATGCTTAGCTGGAAAAAGCAAAGGGCCTTAGGTTAGATTAGACTAGGTAGAACACATGAAAGTGGAGATGGAAACATAGGGGAATGAATTGGCAGGAAGGGAAAGGACTTAACAGCTGCACAGGCACAAGGCACAAGCCAGCCACTTCAGTTACATGGGGACTTCCCAGTCATGCTAATGGGGTTTAGGTGGGCCAAGCCTAAGGCCTGTTACCTGACCCTCCATGGGACTTGGGTTTGAGCCAGAAGGCCCTGAGCAAGGGACTGAAAGAAAGTAACACCTCTGAAAAGGGGGAGGGGAAGCAGAGGCGCCGCTTTCCGGTCAGGCCTGCCTACAGGGAGGTCTACATGCTCTGTGCAGGTCCCCGAGCTTCGTTCTGGGAGAGGAAAGGGGACGAAGAGGCCTCTGAAAGTCCTAAGGGGAGTCCTGACCCTCTTAAAGGGTCTGACCCATGGCTTGGGGCTCCGTCAGGCCAGTGCTTGCCTCTGCACCAAACCTTCAGAATAATCTTGACTTTGGAGGACTCTTCACCTGGCAGACAATCGACAACAGCTTATTTGGATTTGCTTTTTTCGGTTGGACTTAGGCGTTGGCTCTTAACGGACACTCAGCCTCCCAGCTCAAGCCAACTGCCCTCCATTCTAGAATCCCTTTCGGACCCAAACACTCTCAGAATTCCGGGGTTCCCAAGGCAACAGCAGCAAGCCTGCTCCTACGCTCCTGGTCCCTGCAGCTTAACTTAAGCCAACCCCTCAGAACTAGTTCCCCCAAAAAGCTGGGTTTGGCAGTGCAAATACTCTGCAGGCTGATCCGGGACTCGGCAGCTTCAAGCACCATTGAGGGCTAGCCGGGTCTGTTAGTCGTTGAGGGCATGTGTCTGCTTTCAGAAGCAAACCCCTCCCACACCCCCACCTGGAGGGCTGGAGCTCAATGGGAGAGCTCTGTGGGAAGAAGAAGGTCCCAACTCCAGGGTCTGGCACATCTTGTTAAAGGGACACACGAGCACAAGGAGATCGGTCTAGGGAGAAGAGCCAAGGGAGCGGATGGAATGACTGACAGCCAGCAATGGTGGCTTTGGACATAAAGGAGGGAGGCTTCAGCCCCAGGAGAGGCAGGTTCGAAATTACACACAAGACGGATGCCCTGGGGGACCTTTTTCTCTTTTATTAAAGGGGATGGGACAGAAGGTTATTAAACCTCAGATAATCAGGTCCTACAGAGAATATAGTAATGGAAAGTTTAAAATTTTAAAAAATTTTTTAAAAAAACCTCCCAAAATGTAGATGCTGCTACAGGTTGAGGTGGAGAAAGGGAAGAGTTCTCCATTGGTTGTTTTTTTTTGAGAGGTTGCAGAATAAGAGGTAAAAAAAGAGAAGGCAGCGGGAATGCAAAGAGGCTGCAAGAGAGAAACAAAAGACCATAGCCAGGCTTCCTGCTTCTGAAATTGAGTAAAACTGTACCTTTTATAATACCATTGGGTAATACCATTAGGTAAGATCGGCACTGGGTGGCTGACCTGCACAAGGGCCCTGGCTTACATACATTGGGGGTGCAGGCAGGACTCGGAAATGTATGCTGAGATCCACAGGCTTCTGTTCTGGGCGTCTCTCGCAGACTGTTTCTGGAGGCTATACCTGCTCCTCATCCAGCTTCCATACTTCTTAATGGGACTTCCAGGGGAGAAGGCCCCCCAATGTTGGCCCAGGGACCTTTTTCTACCAGAGGGCAGGACCAGGTGAGCTTAGAACAGAGGCTCAGGTGTCCTCTCTTTCAGGAGGAATCGCCTCCTCTCTTGCCAAAGGACTCACTAACCCTCCGGGAGAGCCTGTGGAGACCAACAGCCGGAGCAGCATCTGCTCCCAGTCCTCTTCTTCCTGCCCCTCCGTTTCCTCTGCCACGGCGTCTGCAGAGAATATCAAGACACTCCATGAAGGATCCCACGGTGAGTGCCGAAGGGAAACAAGTGCACACGGAACCCGTAGAGGCGAATTGGTTTTGTCCTGTCTTCCCAAGGGGTCCCGGGAGCTGGGAAGTCTTTATTAGACATGGGCCAATCCACCTTCACTTTCTCGCTTTGCCCGGTCAGCCCAAAAAGGAGAGTGCCAGTCACTTACATACAGCACGTCCCACATCCTTCCCTGGAAACATGGACTAGCATTTCCCAAGTGCCACCAAGGCCGGCAAGCAGATGTTCCTGGCAAACCTCAGACCCGGCTAACCCCAGGTTGCAGCAGGGGGCAAGTGGTGTACCAGGGTTTCTCTGGAGAAACGCAAGGAAGTGGTTCGAAAGGGAGACTCCTGCTTTTCTCTTTCTGTTAAGCGGGTGAGGGGAGGCAACTCCACTGGATCGGGGGGGGGGGAGTGGAGGAGCTCCACCCTCAGGGCTGGAACCAGATAGCTGCTCAGGCTTTGTCCTGGCAATCAAGGGAAGAGTCTGTGCCTTCTGACTGAGGGTCCTGGTTTTGTTCCCTCTCTTCCAGGAGGGGATGGTCAAATAAACCCAATGTTGGAGTCTCAGCTGCTGCCTCCTGCCCAAGAGAGAAGTCTCCTTATGAGCTCAAGAGATGACATCCAGCTACCAGAGAATCTCCTCACTGAGTCCCCAGATTTTGAAGACCTCGTCTCTTCCAAGGAGCTCCTCCTTCCGGACAGCATCATTCCCTCTCTGGATCCAACAGAGCCCAGGGACTCCGGGCAGGCCCAGGAACTGTTGGCAACCCCTTCTCAGCCCTGAGACGACATTGGAGGCCAGTCTCAGGAGCCGCAAGCCAAGACAGACGTGCCCGTCTCAAGACTCTCCCAAGGGAAACCATCCAACGAGCCTAAACTCAATACCAAGGCAAAGAGGGGAAAAAGCCCAGCAAGTGAAGAGGAACCAAGCAGGAAAGTGAGGAAGACAAAGAAAAGCTCAGATCCCCCTAAAGCTACAAATGCTTCTGGGAAAGGAACAGCTTTGGGGACACATAAGAAGTCTTGCAGTTCCCTTGTCAGTGGCAAAAATGGAGGCAGAGGTGCAAAAAAATCAGCAAAGGGTGCTGCAAACTGGGACGTCATTCTCACAATGCAGAGTGCAGAGTCTGGAAAAGAACTTGCCCTGAGCAAGGCATTGAAAGCCGCGAAAAAGAAGACGACAACCTCAGTGACAGCAGGGGTGGGACCTAAGCAAGTGGCCACTGAGGAGCCCCCTAAGCCACTTCCTAGGAGCCATCTGGCCATGCAGATGACTAAGTCCCTGAATGTCTTCTAACCATTGAGGAAGGGCAAACCCCAGCTGGTGCCAGTGAAGAAACAGCTCCCTCTGGCTCCCTCCGCTCCAGAATACCCATTCCCACTGCCAGAAACATGGGCAAGACCCCTGCCTTCCCTGCCAAGGATCCCCAAAATTTCAGCATCCCACTCAGGCCCTCAGCCACCCTCGCAGCCACTATCAAAATCTGTGGCATCCTCCATTCCAGTTGTAGCCTACAGAGCCTGCAATCTTATCCCACCCCTACAAACCGAAGGCCTCCCCATCCCAGCTATACGAGGCCCCTGGGTGGAGACCGGCGGCCAGCACCTCCATGAAGACCAGCGCTCCCCTTCCTCATCCCCCCATGTCTGGGCAAAGTCACTGGAGGGTGGCCACCAACTCCCAGACACCCTTGGTCGTTGTCCGGCGTCCCACGGAGCCCCCTGCTTCTTCCTTATTCAAAGGGGACACTTTCATCCTGTGGAGAACACCCCCTCCTGACCTGGAAGTCTCAAAGCCCATCACGAAAGAGCAACGACCCATTCAGGAAATGATTAAACATTGGGCGCAGTGGGAGAGGGAGAAGGCCGCCAACTGGACCACAGTGGGGCGGTCGAAGTACTTTGTGGAGCGGGAAAAGGAAATGGACCTCTCTATCACCTACAGGTACCCATGGCGTTCATATGAAACCTGGCAAGTTCAGGAGCCTGGACAGCAATTGCCGAAATACACTTTGTCTGGCCGTAGGCCAGGACTGACCGTCCAAACTATGGCCCGTTGTTGCTGATGGGCTGGCCTGCTCTCCCAGGGAACACAGGAATTCTAACTGGCAGGCAGCAATACGACCTTAGGGTGTGTCCATGAGCTGATCAATTAGATTTTTAATTGATCTTGCCATAAATGGTTTGTGCCTTAAGACACTGGGCTGGCCACCCTCTCCTTGGGTCATCTAGCGGTGTCTAAAATTCTTAGGTCTCATTCTGTAGTCATAGATTCAAGCCTTCGAAGCCCAGATACTATTTTCAATTTTGGAACAAAGAGATCATATACAAATGTCATTTCCAGTGGGCCCAAACTTTCTCCACTTCAGAAAGACAATGGAGGGTGGGCACGCTTTGTTCCTGCTCTTTTTAAAGAAACTGGACACACCACCTTTCTGAAAGCCCTTTTGAGGTTTGTTTCTCCCCTTCCCCTCTTTTTAGGATCGATTGACTGGGACCGCGTAGAGTTCTCCACGTATCGTCCCAAAATGTTTTCCCCAAGTAGTGCTTTTACCAAAAGCAGGTAGTGAGATAGTGAGATACAAGAAGATAGGAGCAGGCATAGTGAGATACAAGAAGATAGGAGCAGGCAGCAACTACCTGGATTTGAATATGGCACCTGAAAAGAAGAAGCTAAGAGGCATAATGTGGAAGAAGAAGAAATGCCAAGCCATCGATTAAAAGCAACTGCAACTGCCGTGAAGAGAAAGCTGAACCAGACGTTTTGAAGAAAAAGCTTTGAACAAGGCAAAGCAAAGACGTGCCTCTACGGCAGGCTCAGGAACAACAGGTAGACCTACATTCTTAGTCCGATACTATACAACTTACTTTTAAAAATGCATTGTACTGCAAAGAACTGGGAAACCGCCCGAGGGGAGCAGGAGAAATCAAGTGCCTGTGAGGTGTAACTTTGTGCCTTGGCATTCAGGTTGAATGGGAAGAATGATGAATCGTTGTCACGAAAGCAGAAGCAAAACATTGAAGAGCTCCCTGAAAGCCTAGCCTAATGGAGGCAACTCCAACAATGGAAATAGGATCCCTTAAAGCGGATCACCACAATTGGTCATGGCCAGACAACAGGAAATGTAGCAAAGCAATATGAAAGCTTCCAAACTTAAGCACTCTTCCAAGGCCAGACGTGGCAGTGAGCATTGGATACTTCTGCAGAAAGATGACTTCACCAACGAAGGGAAATGAGGAAGCGGCCTAAAGCATAGCAAGGTACCTGAAAGGGCACACAGCACATCCCACACTCAGATTTTCAGCAACCGAAGGCCCTAGTCTTGTAGGCTCTTCAGAAGCTGACTGAGGAGCAACACCAATAAAGGCAAGTGGAATTCATGGAAGCCTGTTAAACTGTGGAGAAGAAGCTACCTGTTGGACAAAGGGAAAGCAAGAAACAGTGGCATTCCATTCCCCACAGGCAGAATATGTATCTATCAGAAGGCAGATTACTAGAAGATCCAGGCAAAAGTGAAACATAAACTATTAAGGTGCTTGAAGACTATCAGGAATGCCTTGGACTCTCACAAAGAGAAGGAAGAGTGGATGCCTGTTTGGAGTGCACTGACAGGAATCACCATTTCGCCAGTTATCTTAGGTGCTGCCTGGCACTGCCTGCTCTGCTCGCTGTCACTTTGCTAAGCAAAACAGAAAGTTCCACAGGCCCCTCCTCCCAACAACCAATTGAATCACTAACATTATGCTGCCCTTTCATGAACCTGGTCCCTGTTGCCAGAGGCAGCGGCCTCACTCGGCTTGATGGTAGGGCTGGCTGTGCTTTGTAGACCTCTTCTTGTGGCCTCTCAGGGAGACACACCTGGACCAGGTGATGCCTTGGTCTGACTGACTGCTTGTCTCAGCTTGCCAGCACAATGAGGTTATTCCCAGTGATGTCATTCAAGACAAGAAGATTATCCTTGTGGCAACATCTGTGACATCACAATATGCTTGTATTTACCCTAAACCATCCCTGAGCCAATGGGGCAATAAACCCCTGCAGCTAGGCAACCATCAGCCTGACTCTCCTAGAACTGTGATGGTTCATGAAATAAGCTAAATCTGAAAAACCATCTAGAATAATACAAAAACCTGCTTCCAGTATTTAAAAAAACAATCACTGCAAACTCCAGATGCTCCTTTGAAAGGTCTAATTTCACATTCATAAAGATCAAACAGGACTATTGAATCCATTGGTATGAAGACTTCTTTTACTCCTGGCTGCTTGCATCAAGGTCTTTATGTCTCTGATCAAACGGACCTCCATCAGTCATAGGTTTTAATTTTCAATGGCAACCTCTTCTATTCATATTCATGTTTAAGGTTTTAGTCTCGATTCCTAGTTGAAATACATTTGATGATTGTTTGTCCAAATTCAGTGTTTTTATTCTGGACTCTTCCCATCCCATTCTTCTGGGTTGTCTCTTTCACTGTCTCCATCCTTTCTAAATTTAGATTCAAAGTTTGCAAAGGCAAGTAACCTTTATTTCTTATATATATATGGTTCCATAGAACACTGATGACATATACATTACCAGGTCTGTTAATTTTTCTGTGCCTAGCAGAGGTGAGGAGGACAAACATTCAGAAACTGGTGCGAGGAGTCTCTCTATAGTGAGCTAGCTATAACCATACAAATGTTTATGTCTATCTCTACCATAGCACCAAAACTGGGAAACCTGCTCACCTGAAGAGTGGAGGAGGAGTAAGAATACTTTGGAGCTTGCCACTCAGACTTAATTTGGTTGTGGAAACCTAGATGCATTAATTTAAGATCTGCCGATAGACTGCAATACCATCTTCAGTCACTAGTAGGTGGCAGTGTTCCTTAACATTCAGGAGAGAGGAAGCTGCCCCCTGTGCTGCAATATTCATTCCTCAGGGAAACTCTCAGCAGCTTCAAGTGATGCTTCTCTTGCAAGCCCCCCAAAAACTTCAAAAGGCTAAAAAAGAGAGAGAGGGAGGGAGACAGAAGGGCTGAGTTAGCTGAAAATGAGCAGAGAAAAAGACCAGCAAAAATGGGGGGAAACACACCAGTGGAAGAGAAAAGAAGGAGCAGAAGGAAAGAGAAAGAAAACCAGAATGGGTAAGAAAAATCATTTGAGTCTATGAAGGAAGACAGTGAGGGAACCAGTAAATGGAAAGAGCTGGGTGAACAGACTTATCTCCTAGGGCACATTAGTGCATGTGACCTAGAGCTGCAATAGTACTATGTGATTTTTCTGCTTATACACTGGTTCTAGTTCAGTGTGGGTGCAGACGAGACGCAGGTTGGGTTTCTGTGGAGACAGTCTGTTTGCATATACCAAGGCTTCCACAAATGGATATGAGGGTGGATCATTCCCCCTATTTTTTTGTCATGCTCTTTCTTATATATTATTGCAATCAGTTTTCTAGACAGTGGTGTTCTTCTGCACTGTGCCAGTGAGCTCATTTTTCCAGACCACAAAGGAAGAAATGTTTATGCACTCTAATTTATTACAGTCTAATTTTCACATTTTAAATCCACACTGCAAGACCTATCAGAGCACTGAAACATAACCCCCCCACCTAGCCCAAACCCAAGCTGCAAAACCCTGTACAGTAAATACAGTGTACTCACCCAGAATAGGCAGTCTCTCTATTTTAAAAAAGAAAGTAAGAAAATCCAGACAGCAACCAATCCCTTCAAGACCCATCACAGTACAGAAACATAAACCCCCCAGCTCAAAACCACACTGCAAAAACACCCAGAACAGTTTTTAAAAGCAGAAAACAGCACCTTATCTCCCTGCAAAACACACACACTCTCAGAAGCAGAAGGAGGCACTTCCAAGCCGACGCCGACAACGTACATTCTCTAACTGCCAGGGTGAAAGAGCTACAAAGAAGGAGCCTCGTCACCACCTACAGTTAGAAATTTGAATTTCCCGCCTTTTCCCCTGCTTTTTTCTGTTCGTCAGTGGAAGCTCCAGTCACAAGTAGAAGCAAAATTTTGTGACCGGAGCTGGTCATAACTTGAAATGGTTGTAAGTAGGGATGTTCGTAAGTCAAGGCACCACTGTATTGTTAATGGAGTGTTTGCACACTATGAAACCAGAAAGTCATCTGCAGAGGGAAAGGGTGTTCCAGTGTCAGTTAGCTTTCTTTCAAGGAGGGGCAATGCTCAGCTTCCTCCAGCTCCTTGACATGACAGACCAGCACACTCAGGGGCCTCACAATTTCAGTTGCTTTCTGATTCTCAGTTTCAGGACATGCATCAAGAATATCCTGGAGCAGAGGCTATCCACCCCACCTCCCCGTTTTTGGGACATGATTTGTATTTGGAGATGGACCATTGGCCAATGGTACAGTACACAGAAAAAGCCCTAAGTCAGTTCTGGGCAAAGTGTAGCTCCCCAGATGTAGTTCAGCTGTAGCTTTCATCATTCCTCACCCTTAACTATGCTAACTAGAGCTGATGAGAGTTACAATTCCATAGCATCTAGAAGAATACACTTTGTCCATCACTTGCAAGTTCAGAGTTCGAAAATTTAATCTTTGCACTAAAACTCAGAAGTATACCCACCATTAGACACCAAATGCAATTTTCCCCATTTCTGCCCAAATTAAATCTCAGCTGCAGGAAGGGCTATTAACATGTCTGTCTGGAACCCTGGACATCGCAGAGGACTTACTGTATGGTCTAACTTAGTATGTAAGGCAGCTTCATAAGCTAGTCACCCTGGCTTAACTGACATGCAAGGCAGAAAGGAGCAAAGAACTGCTTGGGTAAAAGTTATGCTACAAGTCATTGCAGGTCCATCCATGAAGAAAAAGGAAAGAACAGGTAAAAGCTGAAGCTACAGAACAGAAAACACAGAGAATAGTAAACAGGTAAGACCAGAGTGTCTGAAGGATAGCAGTACCAGGCCGGTTGTTGCTTAGTTGGTTGCAAAGTTGTCAGAGGGATCATTTGTGACATCACATTAACCTGTTTTTTAGATATTAATAGTATGGAACTGAGAGACAGAACATAGTAGTGAATGGAATGGTAAATTAGAACTGGGGAGACAGGTTGATTTCCTTCCTCTAACCTTAAAATTCCCTGGGCAACTATTGATCATTCACTATCCTTCAGCATACTGTAACCTGGAGATGGACAGGCACCAGGCTTGTGAAACCTACTTCATTTTTCACCAAAGCATCAAGATCCAACAGACATAACTCAGATACAAAAGAGGGAGCAGGAAGGAATCCGCTCCTATGACTTTAGCCCATACACTGGGAATTCACTGGGATAATCAGTTGAGTTAGTTTACACCCAGGAATTCCAACACGACACTCTGCATCTCCCACCTTCTGCCTGCCTCTGGCCTAACTGATAATCACAGAACTATTTCAAGGATAACATGCAGCAAGTGGGAAGGACAGTAAGGAGACATGTATGTTGCCCAGAAGTTTTAAGTTATGGACAGCATGAAACTGTAATAACTACCACACTGATTTTGTAATATTTAGAATACAACATGACCCAGTTTTAACACAACACTGTTCTTTGCTCTCCTCACATTTTTATACAGTATATGGTACAGTTTATATATTTACACAACCAATTGTTTCTTGTATCCTTATGGCACCCCTCCCCCCCTCATAAAAGCCAAGATCTACACAAAAAGCATATGAATGAAAAACTGTTGGAAGAAGTTGGGAGAAAAGGTCAGAAGGGAGGGAGAGAGAGTAGAATGGGCCACAGTCAGTGAAGAAGAATATAGTGAAAATGGAACACAAGACTGTCAGGATTTGTTCCTTTACATGAACAGGGGGTTAAATTTAATATTGTAGTAAAAAAAATGCAAAGTCATGCCTGTAAGGTCAAGGCAAGGATGACTGATAGCATACAGATGGGACAAGCTTAGGTAATGCTTGTCAACCATGTTCAGCTGCTATGTCTGCTGTGATAGGCTGCTCTCACTATTTAAGCAAGTGAATGAGAACAGCACTTTGCCACTCAGTTGTGAGTCTGGTGGTCAAAACTTTACTTATGTGAATGTTAAGTTGCTCTGAGATATCTGTGCCAATATATATATTGCCACGTGTATATGTCTGACGAAGTCTAATATATTATGCTATAAGTCTTATTAGAACTCTCTTCATGAATTTTCTTATATGTATTTTCTTATTTTCTGTACTCTGCTTATTAAGGGGAGGATTTGAAACTACCAGATAAGAGACCCTGTGTAACTTGTTATCTTGGGCTCCAAGGTTTGTTTTTCCCTAACAGAGTGCTCTTGGAAGCTTCACTATCCAAATCTGACTCCAAGCTTTGTGAGAGGCAAATGCCACATCAAGCCTTTGGAGTTGGACCCGTGCCAACAAAGATTCATCCACAATTTAAACTGTAAATTAGGTTTTCTTTCCAAAGCACCGGAGCTAAAGAAGAAAGATAACATAATAATAAGAAAAGACAGTGTAACACAGTTACAGAACATATCACTTCATGGACTGTCATGACAGCAGAAGCAGCAAGCTGCCATAAACATGTGGTCAAATATTTATGTTTTTAGAAGATTATTTTCAGTATTAAGAAAAAACACCACTGGAGTAACAGTGAATTATTTATCAGATATCCATCTTACTTGTCAAGATTTTATAGCATATTAACCAGAGCTTTGAAATGTTGCCTTTTTTAAACTGCTGCTCCCAAAATTATAGTCCAAAAAGGTAATATTTTCAGGTTCCGATATTAAACGTAACTGTGTTTGTTAAAAGTTAAGATGCCATGTGAATTTTGACTCTTTTTTCTTTTCTTTTTAAACTATTTATTATTTTTATTTCCCTTTTGGTTTTCCCTGATGTGTATGTTAAACCAGTGGTCCCCAGCCTTGGGCCTCCAGATGTTCTTGGACTTCAACTCCCAGAACTCCTGGCCAGCAGAGATGGTGGTGAAGGCTTCTGGGAGTTGATGTCCAAGAACATCTGGAGGCCCAAGGTTGGGGACCACTGTGTTAAACCATCCAAACCACCTACCTACCTTAAACTGCATGATATAAGAAGGCTCCAAATTTCATAAGTATATGACTTAATCTACTCAATTCCCAGAGATCCCATAGAGCACTCTGAAGCCTGGTACCTCCAACAATGTCCCAACATCCAAGTGCTGAAAAGCAATGATATGGCAATATATTGGGAGATTGTTAGAGGTACCAGGTTTCAGAGTGTGATATGGGATCTCTGGGAATTGCTAGTCTCCATGCAGGAAGACAAGCTGGGTGAACATTACTGGAGGAGGAAGTTTGATTCTTGTGTGCAAGGTAGCCTTGCCTTACTCCAAATAGCATAATGAGCCCCCACTTGCCTGCCCTCAACCCTGCCTTTTTTGGGGCGGCAACACTGCACAAGTGCAGTGTGCACAGAAACACATTTGTGTTGAGCCAGTGAGTTCTTGCACTAGCTGGGAATGGCTTGAGGTGTATGCCCAGGCTTTAAAAACACCTTGCGCACAAGACCCCACCACTGATCTCAGATGTTGGCCAGAAATGTTGGGGAACAGAGTGCTGCTGACTTGGCAGCCACAGATATTTCTGGGTGAGTTTTTTTTACCCTTGGACATGGACTGAATTGAATAGATTAAGTCATATACTTGTGACATTTGGAACTTTCTTATATATATATTTCTATAAGAAATATATATATAAGAAAGTTCCAAATATATATATTGAAAGCAGGCATCTATCTTGGTTCATTTCGGGGGTGAGGAACTTCAGGTCCAGGGGGCAGCTTTGGTCTTCCTGGAAACACAGTGCAGTCCTCTGAGGCCCCCGACATACAAACCCCCTTTCTCATCATACCATCCTTTGGTGGGTGTGGCTTTGCCCTCCCTCCTTTGTTTTCTCTATCCTACAAAGTTTGGTGTGACTCTTCTAAGGTTTAGTTATTGGCAGTGTCTGTGCTGATATTTTTTTTTGTCTCCTGTTTCTTTTAGACCTGCCTAGACTGGAACATAACACTTGAGAAATTCTCTAAATCGGGATTTAGGTGCCAAGACTATTAGAGGTTTCCCACCCCAATGTATGTGAAGTAATCAGTTCTAGTTTTTGTTCTCACCTGATGCAGGAATTTTGTAAAAATAATGGTTCTTAACTGTCCTGTCAAGACAAACTCAACCCAATCTTCCCTGTTGGAGCTAAGCTCAACAAGGAAAGCTGAGGTGAGGTGGCAGACAGCCTAATTGTCCTTCCTTACTATTCAAAGCAATCCCAGTGTTTCAGCACTGTGAACCAAAGCTCTACTACATGACAATGGAAGCTGAATGTGAGAGAGAGATGCTTTGGTTACTGTTACTGCTCCTAGAGCATTAGAAGTAAATCATGTTGATAAAAACAATAAGGTTATTGCCAGGAAATTCCAAGGACCTATGAATAAACACGAGTAATCATTCAGAAGGCCAAATCCAAAGTATCCATTCTTGTTACAAGAGTAGCATCTCTTGCTAGTATCAAGTCCACTTAATAACTACAAATAACTTGATAAGATCAGTCCCACAAAATAACAAGGATTATCTTGGGTCCTTTTAAGGAGTAAAGTGGGTAAAATATTTTAAATAAATAAATAAATCTTCATGCAAGCACCACATGGAGCTGTTATGTGACATTGATACTTCCTTGAGTCATATCTGCCCATTTCTGGAATCCAGTTACACTGAAGCACTAGGAACCATGGAATGTAACAGCAAAATATTTGTAGAGGCCCTTAGTGATCGTATGAATAAAATGTGAGGTGACATTAATACTTTTTGTGATTTATTAAATGTTTCTAGTTGCATCACCACCCCTTTTTGTATCTTCAAACAATTGAATTTTGTGTGCTGTATCCCATCTGTATTTGCAGCTTCCTAAATATTTCCCTTAGAGAAATGGTTTTTGTTTCATTCTCCAGTTTTACTCACAACCGGCTCTACCATTAGACAGAGCAAAACAGTCACCTCAAATGCTGGGAGGCAGAAGCAGAGGAAGGCTCCCAACAGCCCCCCCCTGAATTTTTCTCCCTTTGTTCCACATGGCTTCTTTGCACCTCCTAAACTGGAATCACCTCAGGTGTGGTGAGGATCTTTTTTTATTACCAGACTTGTAAGGTTCAAGTGCTATGGAATGGGAAAGGGATGCCATCTTGTCCTTCACCTCATGGAGCAATACACCCTATATGAGGCCTGTTCTTACTTTTATACTTCAGGCCTACAATGCTGCAATCACAGAACACCACTGACTGCACAAATGTGGCCACTAAACTCATTCATTCATTCATTCATTCATTCATTCACTTATGTTTCATTATTCTCGCCAAAGAGACTCAAAATGGCACACGACACAAAATACATACACATATATAACATACACAGCAATAAAATGCTCCATATAAATGATTAACTGCAACACAATCTAGCAACAATGTAAACAATTTTATTTTATGCTCAGGAAATGACAAGAGTTTATTTGGTCTTTTCTACCTATAACTGCTATCGCTTATAATAACCACATAGGATTATCTAGGGCCCCCTAGCTGGATTCAAAGCAAAAGTGGGTCACATATTTTTCCATTGCTCAGTCCTGTGGCATAGTTCTTAAGAGGCTGGTATACTGTAGCTGAAAAACTGTCACTTCCCTGCAAAGCCTGTCTGACATGGTAACTACTTTTGTTTGGTATTTTAGGTCAGCCCATAACACCAATTCAATCCTACAAATCAAGAAAGAGGAACATAAGAGCATACTGTGCTATCTTAAACATTTATGTAGTAATGCAGTGGTATGTAAATTAGTGATTAGCTATTACAGCTATTATTGCAGGTTTAAGAAAGCTGGCCTTGGATATTTTGTTCTCCAAGGTGGAGCAGAATGGCGCTCTGACCCACCAGCTTCAAGATGCATAGCACTCAGAGGCAACCAATGTATTTTGACAGACCAGGCAAGAAAACCCACAAGAAAGCCCTCTTCGCATCTCTGACTGGAGAAACGCAATAACACATTTTAGAATAATAATGTCCTGCCCTGCCCTGCCAAGAGACCCCTATCTCTGTTGCCTAGCTTATCTGCCTCAGTTTACCTAGTAGTATAAGGGACGTGGTGGTGCTGCGGGCTAAACCGCAGAAGCCTGTGCTGCAGGGTCAGAAGACCAGCAGTCGTAAGATCGAATCCACATGACAGAGTGAGCGCCCGATGCTTGTCCCAGCTCCTGCCAACCTAGCGGTTCGAAAGCATGTAAATGCAAATAGATAAATAGGGACCACCTCGGTGGGAAGGTAACAGCGTTCCGTGTCTAAGTCACACTAGCCATGTGACCACGGAAGATTGTCTTTGGACAAAACGCTGGCTCTATGGCTTGGAAACGGGGATGAGCACCACCCCCCAGAGCCGAACACGACTGGACAAAAATTGTCAAGGAGAACCTTTACCTTTACCTTTATGCCCAGCCCAGGGTATCAAATAATCTTAGACTACAAAGGTAGCTGCAAACGAAATAGCAGAAAATGTGTCATAACAACAAAAAAGGGTCACCTTTTCTGTTCAAAAGAATATACTGCTGCTGTGGAAAATTAGCAAGGATGAATTTTCCTAGCCCATATTGACTCATTAGTATTTCTAAATCATACCAGACCAGTGGCCCATCTAGCTCAGTGGTTTGCTGGAGGACAGCAAACTTACATTTTTGGACTATAGCTGTCAGGAGCCCAGTGACCATGCTGGCTGAGGGATCCAGGGAATTGCATTCCAAAAAGAACAGTTCTGCTCTGCACCGGTTGGCAGATGTTCTCCAGAATTTCAGACAAGATTCATTTCTTGTATGATCCAGAGGCACTGACAACTTGATATGCGGCCATCTACATGGAAAATCTGCCATGGGCTTTGTCTTCAGTACTCTTTAAACACTGATCTTCCTTGATTTTGTTGCAGAGTTTTGAATTTTGTTCCAATTCAACTAGCTGAACTGCAGAACGGCAGGGATTAGCAGAGCAGAATAGCTTCAAGTTACCAAGAATAGTCCACCCCTTTTTCTCATTAACTGACACTAAGAGGCTCAATAACTCACTATGAGACATTAGTAGGGGAAAGAATAATAGGTTTCATTACTTGCATTTGAACAGATCAAACAGCAAATTGACACACATGACTGCTTCCACCAACAGACTTCAACAGACACTGCGCAGGATGGGAAGCACTGAGCAGAGAGATAGAGCTCTCTTTGAATTCAGAGGCAGGAGGGAACAATTGGTTAGTGCTGGATAGATTAACAGTCATCTCAGACCAGCAAGGCCCCTCTCAGCCACAACATCTTCAGGCAGCATGTGCAGTTGTCAATACTCCAACGGATTTCATATGTAGAATTGCTCTGAGATCGCAATGGAAATTTGTATGCAGATGAAACTGGCCTTTTTTTCCATGACACAGAAAATATGGTGATCTGGAAATAGTTTGGCTACCACTTGGGAGACAGGTGCCCTGGCACTTGAATTTAAATGTCTTTGATCAGCCTTTAGTGTGCAGTCCCCTCCATCTCTGGCATTACATCACAGGCTTAAATTTCACACCATATCTTGTTGGCACATTTTGAAGATCAGATGAGATATTTTCAAGTCTTTTATTAGAAATCCATATTTGATGTTTCTTGCACATATGGCTGGTCTACCGGCAACTATGCAGCCAAACAATATGAACCTTAAAAAAAAAAAGGGAGACCCTTATTCTCTTTTGTTTTTTCTCCCACCCGCTTCTCCTTCTTCCCTTTAATTAGCTGCATAATTAACTTGCTATATAGAAAATAAGTATGTTTACATTTAGGTAAGAAAAGAAAAATCCATAGTCCTCATTCTACCTACACCACACCAAAGTCCCATACTGCTGTGCTTTTGGTGCCATCATGTGGTCATGTTGATTTTGTCTGATACAAAGGGAGAAAGTTACTTTTTTTATATAAAACTACTGCTCTTTCAGTACCCTAACCAGCATGACCAACATTTTGGAACTTATAACAAATAAAGAACAAACCCTGACTTGAAGTATAACAGAATAAGATGAACTCTCTGACTGCAAGGTTTCAAACCCTCCTTAAAAACTGGTCAGGTAGATAATCATTTGCATTGTGTCAGAGACCAATTGAGAGCAATCCTAAGTCAAGCTGAGGAGAACAGATGAAAAAGGGAACAGGGTTTGTGTACAATTAATGATTGCTTAGAAGAGGGAATTTAAATGGGCATGTTTTTCATTAAAGGCTGCATTTCCAGAAATCTCTTCATCCAAGCAACCATGAACCCTGCCCTCTTTTTCACATGGTTACCCTTGTCAAAGCTGATGCCCCAAAGGAGTTGTACGTGGCAAGGAATATGCATTTTCAGAAATCAAGGCTCTGCATAATGTTAACCTGAGGAATCCCTTCAATGCTACAAGCACACCAAATTCAGGGGGAGCTGGGAGTGATTCATAAAGGCTAGGAATGCACAAGAGGAATATAGGTCAAGAGATTTTTATCTTGGCAGAGCTTCCCACCCTCAATATATTGTGGAGAACTATGCTTGAGGATCTATCCTCTGAGGAGTTTACATGGTTGGCTATATGGGAAACTTCTTCTGTAAGTAGTTTAAGCTGCAAAATATTTCTTTTGAAAGCCTATTTTTGTACTGGGCAGGAAGAGGGGATGCAATTTGCACCCTGTTTCCACATGGTGTAATCTAAAACTACTGTTGGGGAAGCATCAAGGGGAAAAGGCTTATCCAGTTAAGTTAGAAAATGAATTATTATTGTTTTCTTCTTTATAAATTCATTCAACTACAGTGGTGCCTTGACTTACAAACGTCCCTACTTATGACCATTTCAAGTTACGACCAGCTCCGGCTGCAAAATTTTGCTTCTACTTGCGACCAGAGCTTCCACTTATAAACAGAAAAAGGCAGGGGAAAAAGGTGGGAAATTCAAATTTCTAATTGTAGGTGGCGACATCCAAGGTGGCGACAAGGCTGCTTCTTTGTAGCTCTTTCGCCCTAGCAGTTAGAGAGTGTGCGTCGTCGTTGGAGGCTTGGGAGTGCCTCCTTCTGCTTCTGACAGCGTGTGCGTGTGTTTGCAGGGAGGCTTCAGGCTGCCTGGTAAGGTAAGGTGCTGTTTTCTGCTTTTAAAAACTGTTCTGGGTATTTTTGTAGTGTGGTTTTGAGCTGGGGGGGTTATGTTTCTGTGCTGTGATAGGTCTTGGGGGTTTGTTTGTTTTTAGGTCCCCCCCATTTCCAATGGGTCTGGGGGATTATTATTTTTTTTTTGCTTTTTGGAGTGTATTTTCCCATTTCCGATGGGTCTTGGGGGTTTTGTTTGTTTTTGTTCCCCCCCATTTCTGATGGGTCTTGGGGGTTTGGTTGCTTTTGGGGGGTTCCCCATTTCCAATGGGTCTTGGGGTTTTTTTTTTGTTTTTTTGTGTTCCCTCCATTTCCAATGGGTCTTGGGGGGGTCTGGTTGCTTTTTGGGGTTTTTCCCCATTTCCGATGGATCCTGCATGCTTCCATTGCTTTTTCCTTTGTTTTCTTTACATTTCCAACCGGCCCCCTTTGTTCTCTGTGCATTTCCTATCTGCTCCATTCGTTTTCTGTGCATTTCCAATGGGTCTTGCATGCTTGATTGCTTCTCCCCCCTTCGGCCGGAAGGGATTAATCGCATTTCCAATGAGTCTTGCAGTGATTTTTTTGGTGATTTTTTTCTTTGGCCGGAATGGATTAATTGCATTTCAATGCATTCCTATGGGAAAAGGTGCTTCGACTTATGACCATTTTGAGTTACGTCCATCTTCTGGAACGGATTATGGTCGTAAGTGGAGGCACCACTGTACAGTAATCCTTATTTTCTCCAATTGATAACCCCTTCTTCCCCTTAAGGAAAAGCACTCAATATGGCTGACAATGTTCAGATCAAACACAGCAAATACAAACAGACTAACATCACAAGTAAAACCATGTCAAGAAAACAAACAGCAAGGCCAGTATATTTTGCTGCCTGAGGCAAAGGACAAGATGGTGCTGCCTTCACTCCAAGTGCAAAAACTGACCAAATAGGGAACTGAATGGTTGTTGTGGGTTTTTTGGGCTCTTAGGCTGTGTTCTGAAGGTTGTTCTTCCTAACGTTTCACCGTTAGAGGACTGGAGTAGTCAAAGTAAAATTTTGAGGCCAGAGCTGGTCGCAACTTGAAGTGCTCGCATGTCGGGACGTTCGTAAGTCGAGGCGCCACTGTACAGTAATTAAAAACTTCCTACTTTGACCAAACTACTTTGTAATCTCTTTCCTCATGTAAGAGCCATGGGAATCATGGGACAGAAGGATTGTCTTTTATTTCTGAACATTGCCACTGTAGATGACATTATTATTTGGGATCTTTTGGGGAGTTCAAGACTTCCTCCTCCTGCCTCGCGGTTCCCACAAGATGAAAGGGATTGTATGGGAGTTGGAAAAGCTGCAGGATGGAATTGGAGATCTTTTTGCTACCAAAAATCACCCCTGCATGACATAATCTGCAGGTGCAAGTTATGCAACAGATTTTCAGCCATTATCTTGAAAAATATCTGCTCCTGGCAGAAACAAAAACAATTAGAACAGATGAGTTCATATGGATCAGCAAAACTGGGCCTGTAGTTTTATTTTCTTTGTGGCATATCTATGGAGACTGCCAAAATGACTACAAGAACTTGCATTTCAAAACTGATGATTATAAAACTGCTGAAAATCTTACAATTGGACAATAGGATACTTCCAGACCAGGCATTCATTCATTCATTCATTCATTCATTTATTTATTTATTTATTTATTTATTTATTTATTTATTTATTTATTTATTTATTTATTTATTTATCACTCCACTCCAATGAACATTTAAAAGAAAATGTAAATGATATGATCATTAACTCCTTAGTTTTCTATGTTTCCTCACAACTACTTCTAGTTTTTTTATTACAAACTCCCACGAAAAACACCCCTGTCCAATTGCAGAACATAGGATAGCTGCAAAATATCTGTAAAAGGAGAGGAAACCTCTTCCTAGAAATGCACTTTTTTTAAAAAAAAAATGACATTAAAAATAATACACACATACATAGTTGAAACTCCTAATAGTAAGCAATAATATCTGATAGCTGGATGCATAGCTCTGTGGTTAAGGTATCTGGCTTTGGAGCCAGAGGTTGGAAGTTTGATTTTCCATTTGCCTCCTGCAAAGGAGAGCCCGCCTAAGTGAACCTGGGCAAGTCACAGAGTCCCAGGATGTCCTCAGATGGAAATGCTGAACCACTTCTGTGTAGTCTCTAGCTGGAAAACCCTAATAAAGAGTCACCGGTAAGTCAGAATAGAATTGACGGTGCATGATTATTATTTATTATTAACATCTGATAAAACACTGGCTACCAAACTGGGGTTCCCAGATTTCATCGGGATTCAGCCCCTGAAATCCCTGGCCATGTTGTCAGGGATGTGTGGGAACTGAAATTTAGTAACAGCTGGAGATCCACATCTGGCAGGCCCTATCAGCAAGAGCTTTTCCTTACTCATATCCTGGCATTTTGAAATCCAATTTTTTTAATATACTAAATGTAACAGAAGCTCTAGCAGTAATGAATTCCAGAATGATCCAATTCCTTTTAAAGAGCTCTTACGCACTCATAAAATGTGCATTAAACAATCATTTTCTCCATGACTTTTCCTTCATTCTCTCTTCATAATATTCTATAAGCATTTGACTTAACATGTCTTTTGGTGCTTCTGTTTTCCTAGCTAGGTCTAAAAGGCCACGCATGAACCTCTTAGCGCCCAGAAAAGCACTTTTTTGAAAGATGGCTCCCAGAATCCCCAACCAGGATAGCCGCAGGAATTTTGGGAGCCATGTGATTTTAAAAAATTAATTCTTCTAAGTTCCTCTATCTATGTCATTGAGTTTTTCCAGAATCCTGTCCGCTTTAGTTCTTCTTTTTTTAAAATCCTGCTCCTGCAGTTTGGGGAACACTCCTCTGTGAGAATCAGCAGGGCAGGGAGGACAATAAGAGGTTGAATGGAATGGTTTTCTCCATATGCTCACTGGATCTTGGTACCTGCATATTAGCCATCATGGTTAAATTATTTTGCTTCCCACTGAAGCAGTACTGAGATGCTAGGCAACAGATCCTGGCACATCAATTTGTTCCCCGTTCACTGATTGCTAGTAGAAAATGGTCTTCTTCTAAGATACAATTAATTGCTGTTGTTAGAAAAGTCAGGATGATGTCTCCTGCCTTGCTTGCCAGAAACTATTATACGCTTGGTTTGAATTATGTAACAGCTTTCATATAAGTTCCCAGCATCAGCTATGTTATTTTCAGAATTCAATTAGGATGCTTTTCCTCAGAGCACATGTTATTCCTTATTCGTTTTTTAAAAACTTAACTATTTGCACTTTTATTTGGGAATACTTTTTGTAATCTCACTGGCCTTTTTGCATCTTCAGAGTGGGGGTACATGGGCATTAAAGTAAATGAGATTATTGTAGATTGTTTCTATGTTGACTCCAAAACATCTTGAATGTTTTATTGAAAGGCAGTGGCTAAATTCTGGGGGTTAATTAATAATTAAATGTGTAAATATTGAAGCAGAACCTTTGAAATATAAACGCATGCAGTCAGGGAAGAAAAACAGGAAGCAATACTTCCATTGCTACCTGTGATGGGCAATCAATTTGGGGCATCATGTGCATGCCTAAATTGATACAGTATAGCTGAAGGGAAGATGGTAGAGCAATTTCATAGCTTTTGATAGACATTTACTGAGATTTTCAGAATAAACAAAGGCAAGGTATAAAATACATAAGAGTATAATTTGGATCCAGAGGATAACGTTGGACCTTCTGCTCATAGGAAGATTCCTTCTGAGAGCTGGAGGGCACAGTTAGGACCACCCTTATTTCCAAAGGTTTGTGTTGAAATAAGCAGTGTATTTCACCATATTATTTTAAGAATTATATCCAAAATGAGATTAAAAATAAGAACTCTGTTTACATCAGCAAAGAAAAAGTCAGCACATGACTCAAATTGAAACATACCCAATTGTGAAGCTGTGAAATTGGCCGATTTGTTTTCCATCCTAGTTAATACATTTTCAAAAACTCTGCTAAATTTACATTATAGATGTGGCAACTACTCATGAAATATCTAATTCTCGGTAACTATCCATGTCTTGTCATTATGACATGCTACAAAGACACACCCTCCTGTGTCAGTTAGGTATCTCATCTTCCTATAAAAATGAGACTCTATTTTGTTTTCCCTTTTATCTGTTTTTCACTCATCTTTACTGCCAAATTCTGTGCATCATTATTTCCTTCTTGATAAATTCCACACAGGAGAGACAATTCTATGCAGGAAAGTGTATATAACAATCGTTGTGCAGCTTGGCATTTCCTACATATTTCAGGTGAATCTGTACAATAAAAGATGCTATTCTGTACATGAATAGTAAAAATCCCTCACAGCTTGGCATTCTCCTCAGACAAATTATTATGAAACTTCCAAGAAATTCAGCTAGATTTCTCAGAAAAAAGATCTCAGGCAGAGAAATTTCAGTGCAAAGACAAGAGGAGTGTTTCTCTTGTTTTCTCCTCAAGAGCAATATTTGCATCTCTAAGTCACAAACTGAACTTTAGGCAACCACTTTTAAGTAGGAGCCAAGATTAAGCCTAAGATGCCCAACAGCTATGATTTTCACAACTGTTATGGTTGCATTTTTATCCACTTTTCACCCACTATTTGAAAGAAGCACATCTCTTCCATTCTAGCCTCACAAAAAAAATTGAGAGGTAGGTTAGGTTGAGAGACATAGGAATGTCCATTGAACTTCATGGCTGAATGAGGATTTGAACTTGGGTCCCCCTCGCCCTGGTCTAACAATCTACATCACCGTTTCTCTGGGAGACAAGGGTCTTACATAATATTGTGCACTGACCTGGCACCTTCTTTCCTATTGTTTGAAACTGTGATATCAGTCTAGTTCATTCTTCTAATCAACATGTGATTTCATTTCTCCATCATCAGCTATTGCTTTTTCATTTTTTATTTTGGATTCCTTGTTGTCATTCTTCTCATACTACCTTGCTCTAAGCTGCCACAGCTGTTGAACAACCTAAATCCTTCTTTAACTGTACTGAATTTTTCCTTCTCGTTCTCTCAGTATTGCCATTCGATATTCAGGCAATGAGAGGAAAATGCTTGTTCTTCAGTTGTACAGGTTCAGCAACTCATATAGAATATGACAAGTCTGGATAAAATTATCTTTGTAGGTAATCCCATAGAAGACTCCTTGGAAAAAACCTTGATGTTAGGAAAGTGCGACGGCAAGAGGAGAAGGGGACGACCAAGGATGAGATGGCTGGACAGTGTCTGCGAAGCAACCAACATGAATTTGACACAATTCCAGGAGGCAGTGGAAGACAGGAGGGCCTGGCGTGCTCTGGTCCATGGGGTCACAAAGAGTCGGACACGACTAAACGACGACGAATCCCATAGGTAATCACTTCCAGCACTGAAAACAAACTCATTTAAAACTTTGCTGCTATGCTTCTTGTGGCTTTTGAAAGCCATAGTCCCTTCACAACTTTTTTGAAAAATGGAAATGTAGGCATCATGCCCTATTATAAATAATATATTTCTAAAAACCTATAACTTTTGAAATATATCATTTAAGCAATTCTGGAAGATGAACAAGGTTATTGTTATATCTAGGAAACATTTTTCTGTTATCTCTGAGAGACATTTTACCATTTGGCTTCACTGGATATATTACAAAATAAACAAGTATATTTGGACTAAAAACTGGCAATGCTGTCTGGGGAATTCTGGGAGCTGTAATCAAAAAACACAAATCTGTACACCTCTATTACTAAACAACAGTGACAGTACCAAATATAGCCAAGTCCGGTGACACCAACTGATTAAACTAAATAATGGCATCTGGCCTAGATGCCTTGTGATTGGGTTCAGTACTCTCTTTGGGCAACTCCTTGTTTTCGGCGGGAAATAAAACTGGATACGTTTTTATAACTTTCAAACTGTCACTTTTATTATCTTTACTCTCCTCCAGCACATTATTCATAGGTTCGAAAACTCTCAATTCTGGCAACAGGCCATAACTAGAAGAACCAACACTTTCCCCGTATTTCCAAGGACTCAGTGGGGGGTTCACCCATGCTATTCCTGGTACATCGGTCTTCAGGGAAGAGTACTCCTTAGGGCACAAATCGTCCCACAACATGAGTGCCTCACCCAGCCCATCTCACCCAGCTTGTCATAGAAACAGTTATGGACTATCTCTGTCTCTCTCTGCAGCTCTAACTCACACGGTGCCACAATCACGGTCCACTCCTGGGTCGGGAATTGTGCCGGTGTTCCTCGCTTCAGGTTCGGCTCAGGCAACAGTCCTCCCACCTTTAGGCTGGGGAAATCTCTCAGTAGTCCTTGTGTCTTAACATATTCAACTTCCCTCTTTCTTGCCTCCTCTCTCCTTCTCTCATGCTCCTCCAAAACTCAACTGAACCAACGTACCCCATCCTCACTTATATCCTCCTCCCACACTGTCACCTCTTGCTCTGCCCTCCTTCCCTTTGCGTCCTCCTCCATCAGACAGATCTCCACTTTTCCCGCCTTTCCCTCTAATTCAGTTTCCTGAGCCTCCTTCATAACTGTCATTTCTTTAGTAACCATCTTTTCTGCATTTTCATTCTCCTCTCCTCCTTCTACCACCTCTATAACCACGGATGGCTCACTCTTACACTCTCCTCTTTCACATGCTTTTAAAAGGGAATTGGACAGATTTCTGGAGGAAAAGTCCATCACAGATTACAAGCCATGATGGGGATGTATTATCTCCAGGCTTAAAAAGGAAGGTACTTCAAAATGCCAGATGCAGGGAGGGGTATCAGGAGACAGGTATCTAGTTGACTTGTGTGCTCCCAGAGGCAGTGGGGCCACTGTGAGATCAGGAAGCTGGACTAGGTGGGCCAATGGCCTGATCCACCAGGGCTCTTCTTATGTTCTTATGACAACATCTTTAACGAAAACATGGTCATTCACAAGGATGGCTTGCAGACTAAGCATACTCAGTAGTGTCATGCCTCCCAAATTTCAGGGGCCACCCCTCTTTGCTTTAGTCATGAGTCACTTATGCTCACTCACTTTGCTGTACAGGAAGAACAGTTGGGTTGTGCAGTTAGAATTTACTTTCATGTATTTAACTCAGGTGTGGGTCACTTCTGATTCTTCAGATGCTGGCAGAGTGCATCTCCTGTTATTGTTGGCTAGGGTCAATTGGAATTGTAGTCCATAGGATAGCAACAAGTTACCCACCTCAATTTTAGCTTAATTGAAAAGACATTTTAGGGCTTTGATTCCAAGAACAATATATAAGCCCAGTACATAAGACCTCCTGCTTAGTCAAAAAGGCATTACTTGAAAGCATATATCAAGGATTTGGGTAGGCTGCCACCAATATCTAAGACACAAATAAAGACTTAATAATGTGTTAACAGCCAATACTTTTGAGTAGGGCATAAACAAACAACAATAGACCATGTAAAAATTATCTGCTTTCGGGAAAAGCAGATGACCTACATGTACTTCTTTGATGTTGTGAATAACACAGCTTTTAGGTAATCATTTTCACATTAGACATGCTAACTCAAAAACAACAGAAGTAATTAATTTTCCATCCCATTGAGTCATTCATGGTCAAATTTGTTGAGGATTTATTATTTTTTTACAATTACAGTGAAAAATTAAAGAGGTGAGTACACTTTGTCCTGCCGTATTTAATCATCTGTTGGATTTATTATATGGACTGTACAGAGTTCCAAAAATTTGCACTTTAGAAATGGAAGCATTTTAAAGTTCTGATCTCAGTGGTTAAAAGGACCTTGTTTGTTGCAGGAATTAGTCAAGAGTCTTATATCAGGGTGGAGGGGCACTGTGATCTTCAGAGGTTGTTGGACTGCCATCTCCATCAGCTCTAGCTAGGATCATGGGAGTGACAATCTACCAACATTTGGAGAGCCACAGTTGCCCACCCTGATCCAAGATTTTTGATAGCACATGAGTCTTCACTCGATTAGAAAAAATCCTTAAGAGATTTTGCAGTAGTGCAACAAGCTGGAGAGCAGGCAAGAAAAGGTAAGAGAAGCCACAGGCGAAGAACGATGGGCAGTTTGTCCCTCTTCCTCTGATAAATAGGAAAAGAAAGGGAGAATAGCAGAGACCACAAATGGCCGCACTTGCTAGGAGGCCACTTTGGAAGAAAAGGAGAGTTGTGCTCTTTCAACAACTCAAGTAATACTACTTAATATTACTTAACAACCAGAGCCACAGAGTTTTAACAAGTGATGCTATACAAATGCCAGCAGCTCATATTGTCTAAGCATGCGACAAGCGAACAAGAAGTAAACATGCACTGGTTCAACCACTCTACTGTAACATAGAGTGAAGTACAAAGCTGGAGTTAATATAACCTGAAGTTGAATTATTTTCTTCCACCTTGCTCCTCCCTGTGATGGTTTTGTTGGCGAGACATGTTCAAAGAGCAGCGACATTGCCATTCGCATCTCAACTATGCAGATGAAATAAATTCAGGAGCATAGTTGCCCAATGTAGGGTGGGCATCTTTCCAGTATATAAAAATTTATGTCACTCTGTTATAGACCATTATTTACATCACATGAGCCTTATTTAGGCATTTCAGCTTGAAAGTGGAGAGGGCTCTAGTGGTGTTGGGGACATAGAGATTCATGTTAAGTCCCCTGCCCCATATCAACCATGCACAAGAGTGTGAGGGGTTGGAGATGTGCTTGTTCAATATGCTTATATACACCTCCTCAAGGCTTTCATCCACAAAGGTATGGCTGACAAAAGGTGGGGGGCGGGGACACTGGGTGTGAGATTTATGTGTGCCCTCATCCCTGCCATGGTCAGAGTCCTCTCGCCTTCAAGCTGTAATATCTGAATGGGACTTCTGTTACAGCTTAATTTTGTGACTCAGACTCTAAAATTTCATTTGGACAACAGGTTTGTTGACTAATATATTGATCTAGTGGAAGAAGGGGACCCAACATGGGAATTCAACATGTTGAGCAAATCTAAAAGCAAACAGCACAAACATATCAGTTGCGCAAATCAGGACCACAAAGAGGAATGCATGGGAGAATCTAGGCATAGTGGGCTTATATGTTTTTCCATACATTGATTGTAATACTAAATATTAGCAAAGCACAATGTCGCATTTGTCCCACCAAAGCCAAAAGAATTAGTGAGAGCAATACGCCGTTTTTCACTTCTCCATTCTTGGGGTGTAAGTGGAACATAGTTGAGATCAAATGGTGGCTCAGTCTGATCCAGATTGAGAGTAGGTGGTAAAATTCCATGGAAACAAGCCAAAACAGTAAAAGCTGCCTCAAGAGCTCCTGCAGCTCCCAACAGATGACCTGTTGCTCCTTTGGTTGAGGAAACAGCAAGAGAATAGGCATGGTCTTTAAATAATCCTTTTATCGCTTGATTTTCTGCAGCATCTCCTAGAGGAGTGGAGGTGGCATGAGCATTGATGTATGTTATATCTTCTGAAGAAATTCCAGCATCTTTTATTGCTGCAGCCATACATCTAAGGAAGAAAAGAAAGAAACTAAAGTTATCTTTCCTTACAAAGCCTACTTAGGTCTCTCCTTTGTGAATGAAAGACAATACAGCCAGAACATGAGAATCATACATACATTCTATATACTGAATACAGGTTCACAAGATGCAAATTAATTAGAACCAACTCCTTGGGTTACATCTTTAAAACAGGGATAAATGCATTTGTCTTGCATGTTAGTCATGTTAATTGAATCTTTGAAAGAATCTATTGCTAAGCTGATGTTAAGGTGGAAAATTCAGTCCTAATGAGCTGAAGACATTAATTATCTCAAATGTTCTGCTATGTTACTTGCAGTCTTCAAACTGAAGAGATATTTAAACACACACTACCTCTCTCCAGAGGAGCCATGTCTTTTTGAAACTAGCCAAGCTTATCTAATAACTACAGGTAAACATGATCCTTTTCATACAGATAAATGAACATCATCACTAAAAAGGGTAAGAAAGACTTGTTTAACTTTTTCCATTTGTATTATTAATCATTTCTGTAACATTTCAGATTTAAACTGCTCTTTAATTCTAATCTCACTGATTCTGTTTTTATTCTTCAATAAGTCTCTAAAACAATGAGAGATAATGATTTGCCCATAATTATCTCAGAAAACTAGGTGATCATTTAAGCTGGAATTTTTGCATCCAAGACAAATGGTAAATCAGCTAGGCCATTGTGATGATTATCAACATGAAGATAATTAATGTTTCATTTCCAACATCTCTTGGTTGACGGGATTTGAATTTAACATATCTTCAGCTGGTTTCAGTTCAGCTGGCCTTTAATTTAGCTGGAGAGACTAACTAGTCAGAATTGCATCCTATTGAATGAAAAACAATCTAGAACCAAAGGGAGGAACAAAAATAAATAGCTTTCATTGATTTCAACACTTTGTTGAATAAAAGGTCTCAATCTGCTGCCTCTGTTATAAAGGTACTGGTGCCAGGATATATTCTACAACCAGGGCACCATGAACAAAGCAGCCTTCACCTCTGTCATCCTCCTCCTAATCTCTGGAGGTGGGCGCACTTGAAGGTGCAGCAGTGACAATAGACCTTACATTGCTCCAAACAGTGGCATGTCATAAGATATGGAGTAAACTGGTTTCCGGATTCAGATGCAGATTGTACAACACAAGACTAATTCAAAGATGTGGAGACTACAGTGTGTTTGGAATAGGCAGACGCCTCA
The DNA here is from genome assembly GCF_051106095.1 of Pogona vitticeps. Classification (NCBI taxonomy): domain Eukaryota; kingdom Metazoa; phylum Chordata; class Lepidosauria; order Squamata; family Agamidae; genus Pogona; species Pogona vitticeps. The sequence continues at coordinate 43,492,120 of NC_135788.1, read as the reverse complement.
TGCACACTTGCATTACAGCCTGTTGGATGCCACCATTGCCTTTATGACTGGCAGTACCCTCACAACTACTGTGCTGGCGAAGAGCTGCCAGCTGAAGAGGTAGGCTGAGGGAGAAGTTAAATGCTGCCAATCCAGACTTCCTCCAATTCAGGGACACAGCAACTATGGTCAACACAAAGCTAAGCCAAGATCAGGCTAAATCTTTTCCAACATCCCTAGAATGGAAGGGGATTGAGTTCAACACAGCTTCACTTGGCTTAGTGTGGGCTCAGCTGGCCTCAGTGGCTTTGATTACTTAGGATTGTGTCCTTATATATTAATCACAACAACCTCATTGCTGTTATTTTTATTAACATCACCATGATCATTCTTGCAGTTATTATGATTACACTTATCATAATGATTTATGCCACATCTTTCCTTGTAAAAGTTAAGATCTGATGGCAGTTTATGTAACAATACATAGCTAAAATTAGAGATCTTAAATACTTAAAATTAAAAAAACTAAGTTCTGTTTAAGAAAAGCAAGTAGCAGTAAAATTAAATATTTGCTTACTCCCCAGAAGTAAGGTGCTTGATAGACAAGACAAGAATGTGGAGACAGCCAAATTCCATAACAAGCATGCTAAATTAGGGAATTATCATAACATTAAATATATGTTATCACTATACTACATAATTATTTACATGTTCATTGATTTTTTTTACCTGAAGGCACCATCTCCATCTGGATTAGGGGCTGTAATGTGGCTAGCATCTCCTGAGAGTCCGTAGCCTAAAATTTCCGCATATAGTTTTGCTCCTCTCTGTACGGCATGCTCATATTCTTCTAAAAGCAAAACTGCAGCACCTTCTCCCATGACAAATCCTTCTCTCAAAGAATGGAATGGCCGGCAAGCCAGTTTGGGGCTTGAGTTGAAGCTAGTACACAAAGCCCGAGCTCTAGCAAACCCAGCTAGAGATAATGGGCTAATGCAAGCCTCTGTTCCTCCAGCCAGCATTACGTCAGCATCACCATATGCTATAAAGCGAAAGGCGTCTCCAACAGCATGCGCTCCTGTGGTACAAGCAGTCGATACAGCATGGTTGGGTCCTTTTAGTTGGTACTTGATACTAATGTGGCCTGCTGCCATATTGATCAAGATCTTCGGAACAAAGAACGGGCTGACTTTCTTGTAACCCTTCGTTTTGAACATGAAGGCAGCATCAGAAATTTCTTCCAAGGGAACCATTCCCATTCCTATTGCCACACCAGTCCTTAAACAATCCAGATCAGATTGTGGATACCAGCCAGCGTCTCTTAAGGTGAGGTCAGCAGCAGCTATGGCCATGACGGTGGCAAAAGACATAGCCTTGCTTTCCGATTTTGACACATACGTGTCTTCATGGAACTGGCCTTCCCCAGCTCCCTTTGGCACACAAGCAGCCACTTTACAAGGAATAGACAAATATTCCTCCTCTTCAAGAGCAACAACCCCACAATTTCCTTGAAGAAGGCTATTCCACACCCACTGGGCTCCAACGCCAAGAGGGGACACTAAACCGATACCTGTGACAACTACCCTTCTTCGATTGCATGGAACTGCACTAGTGCTCATACATTTTTTAATGATCCTCAAACAGTGATGCATTTGGGAACTGTGGTGATGGAGGCATGCCATCCTTAACACATCTCTGGAGCAATGGAAAAGCATGAATGCAGTAATCTGAAAAACAGAGCATTATTATTAAACTTCCACCTATGCACCTGTTATAATCTAATTTTACAAGAACAAATTGATGCCTAAGACACCTAGATAAAATGCACACAAAACATTAGCCTGTGTAGAATTTATGTTAAAAGGTTCTTTCTGTACTGTACAAAATGGGCTGTGCTTGGCTTGTCTTGGATCGATTTAAATTGCATTGTGACAGAATCCCTGTTCTATGTGGGATCATTATCTGTAACATATATCTGAGATGCCCTATTAAGACAGGGTTCAAATATGAGGTTTAAAAATGCTAGAATTCACTTTTAAGGTGTTCATGGGACTTGAATGTGAAACGATTCCTCCCTGGCTAACCAGAAGTCATCATGCCAGTGAAGCTGAGAACAATGCCACCAAGAAGCCAGATTGCATTAAGAACCTGGGCTCCTGGCAGGGTTATTCAAGGTGAAATGGTTACAGTTGAGATACCAGACTAGGATGCATCCAACCTCTTCAAGGCAGCTACTGAGCAGCAGTGGTTCTTGAAGGTGACGCTGGTGGTGAAGGCAATGACAGTGATAAGCTAACTTTGGTTAATAACAAGCAGAAGGTGACAATGGTAAACCCCTGCTGAACTTTCCTTACTGTGAAAACTCTATGATGAGACTCCAAAATGAAACAAGATATAGTGCTGGAAGATGAGACTCCCACATCAGAAAGCACTCAATCAGTTACTGGGGAAGAACAAAAGATAATTACGAATAATGCTGTCACTAATGACACAACTGGATTAAAGTAGAAAGGATGTCTAGTGGCTGACCTGCACAGAAGTTAAAGGAAAGTCTGATGTTGCACAACACATGTAATTGAAATATACAGCATGAAAAGAATAAATCAAGGTAAATTGGAAACTGTAAAGCAATGGAACATGAACACTGCAGTGCTTGATGTCAGTGAACTAAAATGGGATGGAATGAAATCTTTTCAGACAACAAAGTATTTTGGGTTTGTCATTTCCACAGTATAGCACTTTGTAGTTGTCTGACTGAAAATATCCCATTTCAGCTCACTTTAGTTTACTAAAATGGAGTGCCTCTAAATACTGAGGCAAGATGTAGCACAGATATTTTTCATATGGAACCAAGAATCTTCTGTTTCTAGAAGACTTTAGGTTCTATATGAAAAACATTATTGTACAGAATTGACAAGTGTTAAAATTGTCTGGAATTATTGAAAGAATAAAGACATATACCCAGTTGAATTTGCAAATGCTTGTTACTGATTACCCGGTTTCATTCTGGGATTAATCCTTTACTGGGATAATGTCAGCTATGATGAATCACAGAATCTGTTCTCTTTGCCTGGGAGGTTTATCTTTATCAGGTTCTGACACAGGCAATAGAAGGCCAGAGTGCAAGATAAGACCAAATAATATCAATCAGACTTTTTAGTAAATCTATCCATATAACCATCATTCAAGTCTATGTTTCAACTACCAATGCTGAAGAAGATGAAATAGAAAGTTTTTATGGAAGCACTCAGGAGGAAATTGTTCACACACCAAAAAATGACATGCTTATAATCATAGGTGACTGGAACACAAAGATAGGGAACAAAGCAGAATCAATTGCTGTTGGAAAATTTGGTCTAGGAGACAGAAATGAAGCAGCAGAATGACTGAATGAGTTCTGCAAAGCCAACAATCTGTTTATGGCAAATATATTTATTTTTATCCCATCTTCCTTCGTAAAAAAGACTCATGTTTTAAGCAACCAAACAGATGGCTGTGTACATGGACATTACCAGATGGTCAATACAGAAATCAAATAGACTACATAACTGGAAGGAGGATATGATGAAGCTTTATTCTCTTAGTCAAAACAAGACCAGGAACAGCTTGCACTGCTAATTCAACATTAGAGTAAAGCTGAAAAAGATTAAAAGAATCATAGTCCAATTCTGAAGGAAAAACTTATGATGTAAAAAAATAAATACATTTCCCTCTATTTCAATTTAAAATGTCCAAAATATTTTGGCCTCAATTTTATGGCCTTCTTTGGTGCATGGATTTTTTGTCTGCATTAGGTATTTATTTGACACAGCTCCACAAAATCTGGTGATGTCCACATGTATAACCGTCTGGTTCAGAAGAGTAATCTATGCTTTATAGATTAAATAAAGCCTTTGACTGTATGGATCATGAGAAACTATGGGTTGTTCTAAAAGAAATGGGTGTGCCTGAGCATTTGATTGTTCTGATGAGTAACTTGTACTGTGGACAAGAAGCTACCGTTAGGACAGAATATGGATAGGCAGAATGGTTTCCTATAGGCAAAGATGCAAGAGAAAGGTGCATTTTATCGCCTTATCTGTTCAATCTGTACAAAGAACGTATCATACAAAAAGCCAGACTAGATTCAGATGAAGGAGTGAAAATTGGCAGAAGAAACATCAATAATTTAAGATATGCAGATGACACTATCTCACTGGCAGAAAGCAGCAAAAACTTTGAAATGCTTTTTCAGTGAAAGTGAAAGGAGCAAGTGCCAAAGCAGGACTGCAGCTGAGCATTAAGAAGGCAAAAAAAATTATAACTACAGAAGAATCAGACAACTTTAATGACGATGATGAAGAAATTGAAATACTGTAGTTAGAGGTTTTGTATACCTTGGGTCAATCATCAATCCAAATGGAGACTGCAGCCAAGAAATCGGCAATGAAGGAATTAGAAAAGATCATCAAGTGTAAGGATGTGTCACTGAGGCCCATGGTCATCCACGCTCTTGTATCTCCAGTCACCGTGTGTGGGTGTGAAAGATGGACAGGAAAGAAAGCTGACAAGGAAGAATAGGAATAGGAATATGGTGCTAGAGGATAGCTTTGCAGATACCCTGGACTGCCAGAAAGCTGACCAAGTGGATCCTAGAGCAAATCAAGTTGAAATTGAGGCTGTCCTACTCTGCAAATTACAATAATGCTGGGAAAGATGGAAAGTATCAGGAAAAGAGAAAAAGTAAATAGGGGATGGATTGGCTTGCTAAAGGAAGACACAGGGCTGAGTTTACAAGAGCTTACTTAGCAGGGCAGTTTAAAACGGGATTTTGGAGACTGCTCATTCATAGGGTTGCCAGAAGTCATAGGCAACTTGACAGCCATGTAACAATTATGACTGCTACAGTTTTGTGGTGAGATGTACTTGATACCTGCCACAATGGGAACCATTTTTAAAACAATTTTACTGTAAGGAATTACTCTCATTTTTTGTGTGTGTTAAGAAAAAAGATAAATGAACACTAAGCAATATATGGGTTCTTCCCCCCCTCCCCTCATCCTCAAAGAGTTGTTTCCAGAGCGGCCAGTCATCGCCAAGCTGAAAAGAATAATTGTGTTCTCTATCTTCAGGTCAATTCCTACCCATGACTCTCCTAGTAAGGATTTCTGAAGTATGTGACATATTTTAAGAGTGGTTTTACCCAAATTACCACCACCACCATCCTATGGCCAAGCGGGCATTTGAACTTAGATCTCCTGGGTCTCAGGGGGGCATTTTGATTCACTATTTTGCTGTGGGTCTCAAAAAAAAAAAAAAAAAAAAAACCCGAACAGAGGGGGAATAGATGGAATAAGCTGTCGCTCCAAGGGGGACTCGAATGCTCAAGGTCTAGGAAGCCTATTTATTTATTTATTTATTTATTTATTTATTTATTTATTTATTTATTTATTTATTCATTCTATTTGTACCCCGCCTATCTGGTAAATACAACCACTGCGGATAATAAATAAAATAAATAAATATTAAGACAAGCGAGCCCGTTTTTCACAACGGCGCATGCTCCATCTCCGCAAAGAAAAATATCTGCCCTCCCTATGACGAGTACGCGGCGCCATCCTTTTCTCAGCCACCAGAGAATTTTCCGAGAGGGCGGGGGAATTCCTCCCGCTGGGCCTCTCGGAGCCCGTGGCTGAGTCAGCTTTACCCAGAATTGAGTGCGGGCGGGCGCCCGGTGAAGTAGAAGTTTCTTGCTTCCTGGCAAGCAAGGACAACCCGGTGGGTAAACGCCACCGCAGAAGGATGGCGGCTGCGGTGGGTCAGTCCGCCCCGGCGCACTCTCGAGCAGTCAGCGAGCTCTGCCAGAATTCCCGGGAAACATTTTTAGAGGCCTCCCGCTTGCTGCTTACCTATGCGGATAATATTATCAGGTGAGAGAGACGGACGGGCCCAGAAAACAACGGTAGGGAGGGGTGGAGCCGTTTTGCGTCTGTCTCGGCGCTGAGGCAGTTGGGACTTGGTTCGCCTTTGGCAGATAAAAGCTTACTGTTCACAGCGGCGAGAGTTATTTGCGGTGCCGCGGGCGGGCAGGTGCTGCGTTTTGGAATGGCTAGATTTCGTTACCTTCGGTTGTCGAGGGCACCGCGGAATAAGGGCGCTGCCTGTCGTGTGGTTGGACAGATGCAATCAGATCTTCCCCCTTAAGCCAGTTCCTTAAACAGCAGACCACATTTCTGTAGTATGGTGTATCGCAAGTTTCTTGCACTGCATATACCGCTGCTGTGAGTTTAATCGTTGTACTCATTTTTTTTCCCGTGTCAGCCCTGTAAGAAGCTGTTCTGCAGCTGCTCAATAGGTTGCGAGGGACACGTGTTTTTGTTTTTATCGTTGCCCTTTTGTAAGGTCATTCCATCTACAGCATGCCCAGCAGACTTTAATTTGAGATGAGATCTGCTCACCAGGATTGACAGTTCTGATCACCGCCATGTGCTGCAAATGGCAGTGGTCGGAGTGATGATGAAGATGAGACCCTCTGAGCATCCGTGGACTTCCACCTTCTTCCTTACCAAGTGACAGTATTGCCTTCGATCTTTTAGGCCAGAGGCTGATATCTCCTGATTGGGTTAGAGTTGTAGTGCCATGTATTTAAGAGATTGCACACCTATGCTTTGTTGTTGTTTAGTCATTAAGTTGTATCTGACTTTGTGACCACGGACCAGAGCATGCCAAGCCCTCCTGTTTTCAACTGCCTCCCGGAGTTGGGTCAAATTCATGTTGGTAGCTTTGATGGCACCGTCCAGCCATCTCGTCTTCTGTCGTCCCCTTCTCCTCTTGCCTTCACACTTTCCCAACATCAAGGTCTTTTCCAAGGAGTCTTCTCTTCTCATGAGATGGCCAAAGTATTGGAACTTCAGCTTCAGGATCTGTCCTTCCAGTGAGTGCTCAGGGTTTATTTCCTTTAGGTTTACTCTCTTTGCAGTCCAGGGGACTCTCAAGAGTCTCCTCCAGCCCCACAACTCAAAAGCATCAGTTCTTCAGCTGTCAGCCTTGATAGTCCAGCTCACACCTCCATACATCACTACAGGAAAAACCATAGCTTTGACTGTGCGGACCTTTGTTGGCAAGGTGATGTCTCTGCTTTTTAAGATGCTGTCGAGGTTTGTCATTGCTTTCCTCCCAAGAAGCAGACGTCTTTTAATTTCATGGCTGCTGTCACCATCTGCAGTGATAATGGAGCCCGAGAAAGTAAAATCTGTCACTGCTTCCATATCTTCCCCTTCTATTTGCCATGAGGTGATGGGGCCAGTGTCCATGATACAGTGGACCCTCGACTTACAGACGGCTCCACTTACAGACTTTTCGAGTCTGGCCGCAAAATTTAGGTTCGACTTGCAGCCGGAGAATCGACCTGCAGACCGGAAAAAAACCAAAATGGAACAAAAACAGTTGGTTACAGATTAATCGGTTTTCAATGCACTGTAGGTCAATGGAGCCTCGACCTACAGACTTTTTGACCTGCAGCCACCATTGCAATACGGATTAATTCCATAAATTGAGGGTCCACTGTAGAGACCAAATTGCTTACATGCGCTGGATTATGGAGAAAGCCAGAGAATTCCAGAAAAACATCTACTTCTGCTTCATTGACTACGTAAAAGCATTTGACTGTGTCGACCACAACAAACTATGGCAAGTCCTTAAAGAAATGGGAGTGCTTGACCACCTTATCTATCTCCTGAGAAACCTATATGTGGGACAGGAAGCAAGAGTTAGAATTGGATGTGGAACAACTGATTGGTTCAAAATTGGGAAAGGAGTACGACAAGGCTGTATATTGTCCCCCAGCTTATTTAACTTATATGCAGGATACATCATGCGGAAGGCTGGACTGGATGAATGCCAAGCCGTAATTAAGATTATTGGAAAAAATATCAACAACCTCAGATATGCAGGATACCACTCTGATGGCAGAAAGTGAGGAGAAGTTAAAGAACCTCTTAATGAGGGTGAAAGAGGAGAGTGCCAAAAATGGTCTGAAGCTCAACATAAAAAACCCTAATACAGTGGACCCTCTACTTACGGAATTAATCCGTATTGCAACGGTGGCTGCAGGTCGAAAAGTCTGTAAGTCGAAGCTCCATTGACCTACAATGCATTGAAAACTGATTAATCCTTAACCAGCCGTTTTTGTTCCGTTTTTGTTCTATTTTTTTCCTGGTCTGATTCTCTGGCTGCAAGTCGAACCTAAATTTTGCAGCCAGAGAAGTCTATAACTCGAAAAGTCTGTAATTCGAGCCGTCTGTAAGTCGAGGGTCCACTGTAGGTTATATTGCAATAAAGCTTGTCACAGATCCCATTGTCTAGCTGTTGTTCCAAAACCCCTAGAATACCTGGCGCTGAGACATATCAAACAGCACAGCTGACATGTTCCCAAAGACCAAAGGGAAGGGTAGTGGAGTTATACCCTGAAACCAGCTAATAGGTAGCCAGCACTTTTATTACAGAAAGATCCAGTTGAGCCAATGGCAATTTGTTGTTGTTTAGTCGTTTAGTCGTGTCCAACTCTTCGTGACCCCATGGACCAGAGCACGCCAGGCCCTCCTGTCTTCCACTGCCTCCCGGAGCTGGGTCAAATTCATGTTGGTTGCTTCGATGACGCTGTCCAACCATCTCATCCTCTGTTGTCCCCTTCTCCTCTTGCCCTCACACTTTCCTAACATCAGGGTCTTTTCCAGGGAGTCTTCTCTTCTCATGAAATGGCCAAAGTATTGGAGCCTCAGCTTCAGGATCTGCCCTTGCAGGGAGCACCCAGGGTTGATTTCCTTCAAAATGGATAGGTTTGTTCTCCTTGCAGTCCAGGGGACTCTCAAGAGTCTCCTCCAGCACCACAATTCAAAAGCATCAATTCTTCGGCGGTCAGCCTTCCTTATGGTCCAGCTTTCACTTCCGTACATCACTACAGGAAAAACCATAGCTTGACTATTCGGACTTTTGTTGGCAAGGTGATGTCTCTGCTTTTTAAGATGCTGTCGAGGTTTGTCATTGCTTTCCTCCCAAGAATCAGGTGTCTTAATTTCGTGGCTGCTGTCCCCATCTGCAGGGATCATGGAGCCCAAGAAAGTAAAATCTGTCACTGTCTCCATATCCTCCCCTTCTATTTGCCAGGACGTGATGGGACCAGTGGCCATGATCTTAGATTTTTTTGATGTTGAGCTTCAGACCATTTTTTGCGCTCTCCTCTTTCACCCTCATTACAAGGTTCCTTAATTCCTCCTCACTGTCTGCCATCAGAGTGTGATCATCTGCATATCAGAGGTTGTTTTTTCCGGCAATCTTAATTCCGGTTTGGGATTCCTACAGTCCAGCCTTCCGCATGATGTATTCTGCATATAAGTTAAATAAGCAGGGTGACAATATACAGCCTTGTCGTACTCCTTTCCCAATTTTGAACCAATCAGTGTTTCCGTATCCAGTTCTAGCTGTTGCTTCCTGTCCCACATATAGGTTTCTCAGGAGATAGATAAGGTGGTCAGGCACTCCCATTTCTTTAAGGACTTGCCATAGTTTGTTGTGGGCGACACAGTCAAAGGCTTTTGCATAGTCAATGAAGCAGAAGTAGATGTTTTCGTGGAACTCTCTGGCTTTCTCCATAATCCAGCGCATGTTAGCAATTTGGTCTCGAGTTCCTCTGCCCCTTCGAAATCCAGCTTGCACTTCTGGGAGTTCTCGGTCCACATACTGCTGAAGCCTACCTTGGAGGATTTTGAGCATAACCTTGCTAGCGTGGGAAATGAGTGCAATTGTACGGTAGTTGGAGCATTCTTTGGCACTGCCCTTCTTTGGGATTGGTATGTAGACTGATCTTTTCTAGTCCTCTGGCCACTGCTGAGTTCTCCAAACTTGCTGGCATATTGAATGTAGCACCTTAACAGCGTCATCTTTCAAGATTTTAAATAGTTCCACTGGAATGCCATCACCTCCACTGGCCTTGTTGTTAGACAAGCTTTCTAAGGCCCACTTGACTTGGCTCAAGGTCAGCAACCACACTATCTGGGTTGTCCAGGATATCCAACTCTTTCTGGTATAGTTCCTCTGTGTATTTTTCCCACCTCTTCTTGATGTCTTCTGCTTCTGTGAGGTCTCTCCCATTTTTGTCCTTTATCATGTTCATCTTTGCACAAAATGTTCCTTTAATATCTCCAATTTTCCTGAACAGATCTCTGGTTTTTCCTTGTCTATTCTTTTCCTCTATTTCTTTGCATTGTTCATTTAAGAAGGCCCTCTTGTCTCTCCTTGCTATTCTTTGGAAGTCAGCATTCAATTTTCTGTAACTTTCTCTATGTCCCTTGCATTTTGTTTCCCTTCTCTTCTCTACTATTTGTAACACATCGTTGGACAGCCATTTTGCTTTCTTGCATTTCCTTTTCTTTGGGATGGTGTTTGTTGTTGCCTCCTGTACAAAGTTACGAGCATCCATCCATAGTTCTTCAGGGACTCTGTCCACCAAATCTAGTTCCCTAAATCTCTTCTTCACTTCCACTGTGTATTCATAAGGGATTTGGTTTAGATTATACCTGACTAGCCCAGTGGTTTTTCCTACTCTCTTCAGTTTAAGTTTGAATTTTGCTATGAGAAGCTGATGATCAGAGCCACAATCAGCTCCAGGTCTTGTTTTTGCTGACTGTATAGAGCTTCTCCATCTTTGGCAATAATTATCTATAATTTTTGTTTGCTCGAGCAAACATCCTAAAATTGAATCATCAGCTTCAAGTTGACTCTGGAACAATGGAGGAATCTATTTGTCTGTGGGCTAAACATATTATTTTCCCATCAGATTGACTAATGTGTATGTGTAGGCATCCTTCAGTCTCGAGAGATTATGGTATCGTGCTCTGTATGGAGGTCTTGGAACAGTGTCTTGTGTGGCTGAGAAGGCCAATTTGAGAGTGACAATCCCTTCCACACTGGAGACAAATCCAATCTGTCCCCTGTCCAGCTCCCTGGTTTTGCTTGTTTCGGGACTGCCTCTTTGCCTCGGTCTGCTGTACAAGTGTCTCTTCAAATTGGGAGAGGCCATGATGCACCGCCTGCCTCCAGGCTGAGCGCTCAGACGTCAAGGTTTCCCATCTGTTGAGGTCCATTCCTAAGGCCTTCAGATCCCGCTTGCAGATGTCCTTGTAACGCAGCTGTGGTCTCCCTCGGGGGCGGCTTCCCTTCACTAATTCTCCATACAGGAGATCTTTTGGAATCCGACCATCAGCCATTCTCACGACGTGCCCAAGCCAACGTAGACGGCGCTGTTTCAATATTGTATACATGCTGAAAATTCCAGCTCGTTCTAGGACTGCTCTATTTGGAACTTTGTCCTGCCAGGTGATCCCAAAAATGTGTTGGAGACAACGCATATGGAAGGTGTTCAGCTTCCTCTCCTGCCGTGCACAAAGGGTCCAGGACTCGCTGCAGTATAGGAGTGTGCTCAGGACACAGGCTCTATAGACCTGTATTTTGGTTTATGCCGTCAACTTCTTATTAAGCCATACTCTCTTTGTGAGTCTAGAGAACATGGTAGCTGCTTTCCCAGTGCGTTTATCCAGCTCGACATCTAGGGAGAGAGTGTCAGAGATTGTTGAGCCAAGGTACACAAATTCATGAACAACCTCCAGTTCTTGCATGGAGATAGTAATAGAGGGAGGTGAGTCCACGCCCTGGCCCATGACTTGTGTTTTCTTCAGGCTGATAGTTAGTCCAAAGTCTTGGCAGGCCTTGCTAAAATGATTTATGAGTTGTTGGAGGTCTTCAGCAGAGTGGGCAACAATGGCTGCATCATCAGCAAAGAGGAAGTCCCGCATGCATTTCAGTTGGACTTTGGTCTTCGCTCTCAATCTAGTGAGATTAAAGAGCTTTCCATCTGATCTAGTCCGGAGATAGACACCTTCTGTTGCAGTTCCAAAGGCCTGCTTCAGCATGACAGCAAAGAAGATCCCAAACAGGGTCGGCGCAAGGACACAGCCTTGTTTTACTCCGCTTCGGATGTCAAAGGGATCTGATGTTGAGCCATCAAAAACTACAGTGCCCTTCATTTCCTCATGAAAGGACCTGATGATATTAAGGAGTTGAGGTGGACATCCAATCTTGGGAAGTATTTTAAAAAGTCCATCCCTGCTAACCAAGTCAAAGGCCTTTGTGAGATCTATGAAGGCCACAAAGAGTGGCTGTTGTTCCCTGCATTTCTCCTGCAACTGTCTGAGGGAAAATATCATGTCGGTGGTGGATCTATTAGCTCGAAAACCACACTGTGATTCTGGATACACTCTGTCTGCAAGCACCTGAAGTCTCTTCAGCACAACACGGGCCAGCAGCTTCCCTACAACGCTGAGGAGAGAGATACCACGGTAGTTATTGCAGTCGCCCCTGTCGCCTTTGTTCTTATACAATGTGATGATGTTTGCGTCCTTCATGTCCTGTGGTACTCCACCTTCTCTCCAGCAAAGACAAAAGAGTTCATACAGCTCAGTGGTGATGATCTCTTTACAGCACTTCAAAACTTCAACGGGGATGTTGTCCTTTCCAGCTGCCTTGCCAGAGGCAAGGGAATCCAAGGCCGCTTTTATTTCTGCTGAAGTTGGTTCACTGTCCAGCTCTTCCAAGAGAGGCAGGCACTCAATGTTATTTAGTGCCTCTTCCGTTACTACATTCTCTTTAGAATATAGCTCAGAGTAGTGCTGCACCCAGCGTTCCATCTGCTGTGCTCGGTCCTGGATGATCACGCCTGTAGTAGACTTCAAGGGAGCAGATTTCTTCTGTATTGGACCTAAAGCCTGCTTGATACTGTCATACATTCCCTTGATGTTACCTGTGTCCGCTGCTATCTGTATCTGAGAGCAGAGCTGAAGCCAATAATCATTGGAACATCTCCTGGCAGTCTGTTGGACTTGGCTACGAGCAGCTCGAAGAGCCTGCAAGTTGTACTCACTAGGACAGGTTTTGTATGCTGCTAGAGCTCTCCTCTTATCCTCGATGGCTGGAATCAGCTCCTCCGAATGGGCTTCGAACCAGTCAGCCGTCTTTTTGGTCTTCTTGCCAAATGTGGACAAGGCAGTGTTATAAACAGCGTTCTTGAAGTGTTCCCATCGTTCAGGTGCGTTCGCATCAGCCGGGCCTGGGAGGGTTTCCTGAAGCGCTTGGGCAAATTCCTCCACTTTTCTTTGATTGTGAATCTTGTTGATATCTATACGTGGCCTTCCTTCCTTTTTAGTGTGATACAATCTCTTTGTTTGCAGTTTTATTCTGCTACACACCAGGGAGTGATCAGTATCACAATCAGCACTCTGGTAACTGCGTGTGATCTTAATACTAGATAGGCTAGAACGTCTAGTGAGGATCAAATCAAGCTGATGCCAATGCTTCGATCTTGGATGTCTCCAGGAAACTTTGTGTTGAGGCTTTGTATTAAAGAACGTGTTGGTGACACAAAGAGCATAATAACAGTAAAACTCCAGCAAGCGTTGGCCATTTTCGTTCATCTTCCCAATGCCAAAACGGCCTAGACAGGTGGGCCAAGAGTTGTGATCAGCACCAACTCTAGCGTTAAAGTCTCCGAGAATGAACAGCGGCTCTCTCTCAGGGACTTTTTTGATAGCAGCTGCCAAATCATCATAGAATTTGTCTTTGACTTCTGTTGTGGATGACAGTGTTGGTGCATATGCACTGATGAGGGTGACCAGTCCTGCTGATGACTGGAGCTGCAGAGATAGGATTCTTTCACTCCCCACAGTGGGATTCTTTCACTCCCCACAGGATTCTTTCACTCCCCACAGTAGGTGGAACAGTGAATCTCAGCAGAGTATTTCTGACCGCAAAGCCAACACCATATTCCCTGGTCTCGTTCAATGGTTTTCCCTGCCAGAAGAATGAGAAGAATGAGAGCAGAGCGGGTAGGTGGAACTCGTCAGCCATGTAAGGCAGCCCATCTAGGAGAAGGAAAACTCTGATTTCAAACCTCCACTGCCTTGTGGCTATATCCACTCATGGAAAAGGCTTCAGGAGATAACCTCGAGGCAAAATCCGGAGCCGGAGTCCCGTAGACAGTTCGTGTTGTTCTGCCAACTCCTGCGACGTCGCTGGAACCAGTTGTATTGGCTCTTGCCTCTCCATTGGATTATTTCAGTGACGTGGAGAGGGGGGATTTGCTGCTTGGGTAACAGCCTATCCTCCATATTATTCTACCCAGGCTTCGTGCTCTGGAGAGGACACTCCAGCTTTGCATACAGTGTCGAAATAACACAGGAACTAGCAGCTACTGGTTATACGTTTTGCTCGATTGGCATAGAGCATGATGCCAGGGGCTACTTCTGATGGTGGGAGAGCCGAAAAACACATCAATAACCCTGCACCATGCAACAATCAGAAGAAAACATCTGCCCTAAAGTTGGGAACCTGGAATGTTCGGACAATGACCCCTGGCTTTTCTGACAACCTGCAGGAAATAGACGACGTGCGCAAGACAGCTGTTATCGACATTGAACTGAGTAGACTGCGGATGGACATTGTTGCCCTGCAAGAGACGAGATTGCCAGACATGGGATCTGTCAAGGAAATGTGTATGATTGGCTCAATAATTCAGGCACTGAATTAGGAACTGGTGTGAAGTTAATCACATGTAGACATTCTGTATAATGTAAAAAAAATCAGATTAATAAAATCCATGTTCAAAATATATTTACTGAATGAATAAAAGTCAATTATTGTCTGCATTATCAACTTGTTTATCCCTTCTGCACAATATAGAATTAAGTGACAGATGTTACATTACGTGATATACTGTGTTTCCCTGAAAATAAGACAGGGTCTTATATTTTTGCTCCAAAAATGCATTGGGGCTTATTTTTAGGGGATGTTTTATTTTATTTTTCATTTACAACAATCTACCTTTATTCAAATACAGTCATGGCATCTTCTTCTGGTTGCTGTACAATGGTGGAGGGTGGGGTTTAACTTAACGGGCTTATTTTTGGGGTAGGGCTTATATTATGAGCATCTTGAAAAAATCATACTAGGACTTACTTTCAGGTTAGGTCTTATTTTGGGGGAAATAAGGTATATAAAACCACCATATGTACTGTCAAGTTGGGACTGACTTACAGTGACCCTAACAGTGCTTTCAAGATAAGTAGATGTGTAAGGAGTGGTTTTAACTGCTCCACTCTTCTAGATAATTCTCCTGGTCAAGCAGGGATTTAAACCCAGGTCCCATGAGTTCTAGTCTGTCACTCTATCCACTACACTATTCTGTGTATCTATATATAAATGGAATATAAAATATTACAAAATATTTACATTTCAAAGTTTTAAAGATATGCTGAATATACAAAAGGTTTTTCCCAATATATTCAGATCTGCCATGTACACTATAATTTATTAAGAAAATGTGGCTGACTAGGGATGTACTGTAACACTGATAGAAAAAGTGCTGTATGAATATGTCTCTCATAGGCATTCTTCAGTCTCGAGAGACTATGGTAACGTGCTCTGTATGGAGGACTTAGAACAGTGTCTAGTGTTTTGACGCTGTACGCAAAGTTGAAGTGTCCTCTCCAGGCAACAAAGCCTGGGTAAAATAATATGGAGGATAGGCTGTTACCCAAGCAGCAAATCTCCCCTCTCCACATCACTGAAATAGTCCAATGGAAAGGCAAGAGCCAATACAACTGCTTTCAGCCTAGTAGAACATTAATAGGGAAAAGGTGGGGAAGGTATGTTCGCCAAATTTATCTGATTCTTTATAAATTAAAGATTGTTTATAATCTATTACATGATAAATTCTGGCAATATAATACAGTATGTCTCTAAATATAGTCACCTCCTTTGCCTTATTTGTCTGGGTAACCAGGGAAGAGACTCTGAAGAAGAACTTAGCAGCTGAACACATTTCTATGTGAGGAGAGATAGGTGGGCTCCAAAGCATTTATGGTTTTAAAGTATGATTTGAATTGGGCCTGGAAGCAGTATGGAAGCCAGTGCAGCTAATGAAGTGCTGTGCTAATATAACATGACTGTATGAACTGTACAGTTCCTTCAACAGTATTTAGTCTGGACCAAAGTTTCTGGACCACAACAATAGAAATAATTTATTGCTTAGAACAGGCACTAGGATGTGGATTGTTAACACTAAGGTTTGCTGCACAATTCTTATTTAGTCCTACCAGTTTATTGAGATGCCAAGAAAATGTCATGTTGAGACTGTTTTTCCCCCCAAAAATTGCCTAGACATTCAATGGAACATAGCGTTTTAAAAGGTTTTCTAGTTCACCACCATCAGGCCCTTCTAATCATATATTATGTGTGACCTTTATTCATTTCAATGCAACATTTTCTTTATAGCAGTTTCCAAAGCAGCAGCCATGATAATCTGTTTCAGCATGTTTGCAAAAAGAAAGGTGAAGAAAAGGACAGGGAAAGGCGAAAGGGAAAACGTGCATTCCTTGGGTTTGAAGAAGTGGGTTTTGGTCCGTGAAAGCCGACACTGAAATAAATAAGGGTTCACGGTGCTGCAATATTTTGTTTTCCTCCTTTTGTTTACTTTATAGTTCAACTGAATTTAGTGTGGAATGTAGTATTAAAATGTTAATACTGCAAGGATGTTTGCAGTTATTAATGAATATTTTTGAGTGTCTCTAATGCATCCTACTATTTTGAAGGTGGCAGAAGATCAAAAGTATCTATTTTTTTTAAAAAAGTAGCTGCCCTGCATATTATATCTTTTACTGGCCGTTGTGAATAGTTTTCATACCCTTCCACTGTCAGACATCTAACTAAAATTTCCGAGTGAAGATAACTATAAGAAGCAGAATAGGTATATTAAATATGATGACTGATGATACATTTTTCCTTCAGTCTGTCTCAATTTAGGGCTTGTCTACACATGGCTATTGGAGCAGGTTGAATTGGGGTAAACAGGGTCACTAGGAGGTCTGGTATGCCATTTGGTGTGATCCTTGTATTCAAATGACATACAGACCTGAAGCAGCTCTCTAGATCCTATATATATAGGATCTACAGAGCTGCTTCAGGTCTGTATGTCATTTGAATACAAGGATCACACCAAATATATATATTACCCTGTTTCCCTGAAAATAAGACCTACCCTGAAAATAAGCCGTACTGTAGTATGATTTTTCAGGATTCTCGTAATATAAGCCCTACCCCAAAAATAAGCCCCAGTTAAGTGAAACCCCGCCCTCCACCATTGTGCCGCATTGTGCCGCAACCAGATAACATGACTGTAAAATAAAACATCCCCTGAAAATAAGCCCTGATGTATTTTTGAAGCAAAAATTAATATAAGACCCTTTTTGGGGAAACACAGTACTTCCTTGGCCCCTCCACAGATCCAAGGAAATGTTTGATTTGCCAATAATGTGAAGTGGCTCCCTTCATGATATTGGCAAATTGAAAGAGTAGGATTCACTTTTGTTCATTTCCCGCAATCACATGCACTGGAAATGGACCAAAATGGAGTGATCATACCAGCACCAAAAATGTAGAAGCCTCTGGTAGAGGCAAGAAAAATGCAGGTAGCACCAATCTCTGGGAACGGGCTGGTTCATTTCAGCAAGTACAGTGGTGCCTTGCTTGACGATTACCCTGCTCCACGACAAATCCGCTTAACAATTAGGATTTTGCGATCACTTTTGCGATCGCAAAACGATGTTTAGATAGGAAAAAACTGCTTTACAATGATCGGTTCCCTGTTTCGGGAACTGATTTTTCGCTTTACGACGATCAAAATAGCTGATCATTGGGCTTTCAAAATGGCTCCCCGCTGTGTTTCCTCGCTTTAAAGGCACGGGAAAATGGCCGCCCTATGGAGGATCTTCGCTGGACGATGAGGTATTTCACACATTAGAACGCATTAACCGGTTTTTAATGCATTCTAATGGGCTTTTTATTTTCGCTTGACGACGATTTCGTTCTACAGTGATTTTGCTGGAACGGATTATCGTCGTCAAGCGAGGCACCACTGTATATAATGACAACTGGGATTGACAGTAGAAGATAATAATTCAGCCACAGATGCAGGCATTTAAAAAAGCACAAATAAACCTCTCCCTTCAACAGTACTAGGGTTAGTGGCTCTGGACCCCCTTGTAGTTCAAAATTCATGTATAATTCTTATGCCCCCAAAACATAACTACAAAACATAAACAATTGATAAACACACATGCAGACCTCCCCCAAATTACATCAGCCTCCTGGCATGCCCCAGCATCCTACCTAGCCACCATGTAGAGAGCCACCATGCCAGGAGAGGGGGCTACACAGGCCACCAGCATTGTACTGGGGGTGTCACACTGTCAATAGCAGGGGCCTTCGTAAGTCCAAGGGCCACTTTTCTCAAGCCACTTCCTGGAAACAAATAGTGCACAATATTGATTGAAGATAGATTGATTGATTGGTTGGAGTATTTATTTATTGAAAAAATATCTGTATAACCAAAACTGTGCTGCTCAGCCCTGTGCAATTTAAGGCAGAATTGTAATATAATTAAATTCTAAGCAGATATGTATGTCAGCTGATGAGTGATTTACTTTTTCTTCATCAGTTTTGTGTTTTACTCCTTTAATTATTGTTCTTTGTTATGTGCTTTGTTAGCCACTGAGGGAATATGTGTTGATGAGTGTGACCGCCTCCTCATACGTCACAGAGGGGGCGCCACTTCACACTTTCTTTCTCTTAACACGCTGCCACCAACCACACACATATATCTGACTCCTCAGACAAAGGTATGGATTTTAAAAATAAAAATTATTGTTTATTGGCACAACTTAATGTATAGTAAATCAATATATGAACTGAATAGCTCCTCTCTCACACATCATTCACTCCCCCCTTATATACATAGCTCCACCTCCTGGAGTCCCACCTCCTGCCCTGCTATAGGCCGATGAGCCCCAGCATAACATTGATAGGCAGGTGACATCATCGCAGCCGTCACAATGGGCAGTCACAAAAATTCAATGTAGAATTGTGCAGTTAGTCCCATGTATTTCAGTAAGATTACTGTGAAGAAATAAATTGGTCAGATGCAAGGTTTCCATATTGGTGCTAGTGAATTGCGTACAACAGCCAATTTTTTTTTCAGATTTTTATGTTGGTACAACAATTAGCATAAATCTTGTTCACAAATAGTTGCACGTTAAGAAGTTAGCATAGGTGTTTGCTGTTTTATGCCATATTACACAACTCAGTGCTCAACAACAAATGCCTACAGTAATTTTTCAACTTGTGGCAATGTCAGGGATGGGCTGGTTCACTTCAGCAAGTGTCTCAATAACTGAATTCCTGTTTGTTTTTTAGACTATAGTGTCATCAAAGCTAGCAACATGAATTTGACCCAACTCCGGGAGGCAGTGGAAGACATGAAGGCCTGGCATGCTCTGATCCATGGGGTCATGAAGAGTCGACCATGACTAAACGATTAAACAACAACAACAACAATACTTAATTCTGGAAGCAACCATTGCCTGGATAATGGGGACCATGTGTCTGCTTGCTCCAGAGAGTGTTGCAGAAACAATGCTAATATGCGCATGTGTGTATTGCATTAAGTGTCAGCCTGAGCACAGCCTGTCACACCTGACTCTGTGGCCAGGGTGCTCGACTGCTGTCGAGCCACCACCTCCTCTTTGGACCCTTGCCCGGCCTGGCTAATCAAAGCAGCCAGGCCGATAACAACAGAATGGGCCACTGCTATAATAAATGGGTTTCCCTCTGCCCTCAAGGAGACACTCATTAGGCCCATAAGAAAGAAACCTAGTTTGGCGGCGGACAAAATTGGTAATTATAGGCCCGTCACCAGCGTTTCTTTCATGAGCAAAGTGGTTGAGAGGGTGGTGGCTGACCAGCTTCAAGCACATCTGGATGAAACGGACCCCTTGGACCCATTTCAGTCAGGCTTCAGGCTGCGCCACAGTACGGAGACGGCATTGGTCACCCTGTACGATGACCTGTTGAGGGAGGCCGACAGGGGTAAAATATCTTTGTTGGTCCTCCTCGACATCTCGGCGGCCTTCGATACCGTCGACCACGGTATCCTCCTGGGGAGGCTATCCTAGTTGGGTATCGGTGGCTTGGCCTTGGCCTGGTTCCGTTCCTTGGAGGACTGCCCTCAGAGAGTTCAGCTTGGGGAGAGTGTATCGGCCCTGTGGAGCCTCAAATGTGGGGTTCCACAGGGGTCGATTATCTCCCCAATGCTGTTTAACATCTATATGAGGCTGCGGGGTGGGGTCATCAGGGGCTATGGAGCATCGTGTCATCAATATGCTGATGACACTCAGCTCTACATCTCCTTTTCACCATCTGCAGGTGATGCCGTCCTGTCCCTCCAGCGCTGCCTGGAGACCGTACTGCAATGGATGTGGGAGAACGGGTTGAGGCTGAACCCGGACAAGACGGAAGTCCTGAGGGTGGGCGGTCCTGTGGCTGGCAGCTTGGGTGACTCCCTCTCCTTTGGGGGGGGGACCCTGGCCTCGAAGACTGGGGTCCGCAGCCTGGGGGTCCACCTGGACCGACGCTCACCATGGAAACACAGGTGGCGTCGGTAGTCCGCACCGCTTTTTTCCATCTTTGGCTGATTGCCCGGCTGCAACCTTACCTAGACACGGGGGCGCTTACTACCTTAGTACATGCGCTCGTAATCTCTAGATTAGACCACTGTAATGCGCTCTACGTGGGGCTGCCTTTGAAACTGACGCAGAAACTTCAGGTGGTGCAGAATGCAGCGACCAGACTCCTTACTGGAGTGAGGAAATACCAACATATCTCTCCTACTCTGGCCATGCTGCACTGGCTGCCCATCCGTTTCCGTGTTGACGTCAAAGTGTTAATGCATAAATATAAGGCCCTAAACAGTTTAGGACCTCGCTACTTGGCGGAACGCCTACTCCCACCTAGATCTACTCGGATCACTCGCACGAGCCAGGAGGTGAGGCTGAGGAGCCTAACGCCGAGGGAGGCCTGGAAGGAAAGGACACAAAATAGGGCCTTCTCAGCAGTGGCTCCTCGCCTCTGGAATAACCTTCCTCCGGCAATTCGTGCGGCCCCTACGCTGGGTACTTTCAAAAGTCAATTAAAAACATGGTTATATGTTCAGGCCTTCCCTTCTGTCAATACTTAACTTTCTTTTCTTTCCTTCCTTATCTGTTTATTATTATATGTGTTAGATTGATTGTAACACTGTTATGTATTAGGAGAAGGAAAACTCCGATTTCAAACCTCCACTGCCTTGTGGCTATATCCACTCATGGAAAAGGCTTCAGGAGTTAACCTCGAGGCAAAATCCGGAGCTGGAGTCCCGAAGGCAGCATGTGTCGTTCTGCCAACTCCTGCGACATTGCTGGAACCAGTTGTATTGGCTCTTGCCTTTCCATTGGACCATTTCAGCAATGTGGAGAGGGGGGATCTGCTGCTTGGGTAACAGCCTATCCTCCATATTACCTTACCCGGGCTTCGTGCTCTGGAGAGGACACTCCTCGATTCAGAGCATGTTACCATAGTCTCTCGAGACTGAAGGATGCCTATGTGACGTGATGTGATGTTATGTATTATAAATATTTTGTTGGAAGCCGCCCAGAGTAGTCGACCAGACCAGATGGGCGGGATATCAATCAATCAATCAATCAAGCAATCACTCACTCACTCACTCACTCAATCAATCAATCAATCAATCAAATAAATAAATAAATAAATAAATAAGATGCTAATAGCAAGGCCACTATGGGAGAAAAAGGCTGTAATGTTATAAAAAGCATTAAAAATATTCATTTTTGACATCCCGTTTACAAGGCCAATGTCAGCCCACATTTCCCCTCTCCAGAGTAATGCTACCTATACTTATGTTTGAAATCTTAAACTCATACAATGTGATTCCAACCTTGATCCTACAAATGTATTTGTACTATTTTTGAACACAGAGGCTTTAGTTAACATACCTAAGACTCCATAATAGTTCTCGGGGCTTCTAGGAGTTGTACTGTAGTCCAAAACCACAATGAACTGCAAGGCAGGGAACTGTGGCTCTATAGTGAGATTTGTATACTTCCAATATGCATAACACTGTCAAAAGCTTTGACTAAAAGTGTAAGTCTTAACAGGAAGCTTTGCTTCTCTTCCAATTTCCTCTCCCTGACGATGACCAATTCCTATTTCACTTCCCCACCAGTTTGACAGGACACTTCCACTACTGGGTAGAAGAAAAACACTGTCTTTGGTCTTGTATGACAAATGTTTGAAAAATAATGGATTTTGAAGCAAAACCACAAACCAACAGAATCTGTGGAATATATCTGGAGCATTGTAGGACAAAACCAGTAATCTCTGCAACACAAAGCTGGGATAATGTGCATGGTCCCTTTCCTAAGCATCTCTGTGGTGTATTGAACATCATTTCCCCAATTTTTTAAAGTTTAACTAATCAATTTTCAAATGTAATCTCCCAAGTTCTGACCCTGTCTCAAAGAGATAGTACATGTTCAGGTTCTAATAATGAATGAATTAATTGAAAATATTTATGTCCTGCCTTTCTCCTAAAGGATCAAAGGCAGCTTACAGTATTAAAAGAAACAAAGTGAAAAGCTGAAATAATAAATTATTATAATTTTTTTAAAAAAATTAAACAGATATATTAAAACAGATTAAAAAGAGCAATATTAAAAACACAAGTAAAATGACAGAATACAATAATCTGTTTTTAAAAATCTTTTTGGTCAGTCATTGATTTAAAGGAAAGCCTGCCTGAAGAGAAAGGTCCTCATTGCAGAAGGACAGCAAAGATGAGGCAAACCTAGCCTCCACTGGACCCGACGCTCACCATGGAAACACAGGTGGCGTCGGTAGTCCGCACCGCTTTTTTCCATCTTTGGCTGATTGCCCGGCTGCAACCTTACCTAGACACGGGGGCGCTTACTACCGTAGTACATGCGCTCTACGTGGGGCTGCCTTTGAAACTGACGCAAAAACTTCAGGTGGTGCAGAATGCAGCGACCAGACTCCTTACTGGAGTGAGGAAATACCAACATATCTCTCCTACTCTGGCCATGCTGCACTGGCTGCCCATCCGTTTCCGTGTTGACGTCAAAGTGTTAATGCATAAATATAAGGCCCTAAACAGTTTAGGACCTCGCTACTTGGCGGAACGCCTAC
The DNA here is from genome assembly GCF_051106095.1 of Pogona vitticeps. Taxonomy (NCBI): domain Eukaryota; kingdom Metazoa; phylum Chordata; class Lepidosauria; order Squamata; family Agamidae; genus Pogona; species Pogona vitticeps. The sequence continues at coordinate 43,468,963 of NC_135788.1, read as the reverse complement.
TCCCACCTAGATCTACTCGGATCACTCGCACGAGCCAGGAGGTGAGGCTGAGGAGCCTAACGCCGAGGGAGGCCTGGAAGGAAAGGACACAAAATAGGGCCTTCTCAGCAGTGGCTCCTCGCCTCTGGAATAACCTTCCTCCGGCAATTCGTGCGGCCCCTACGCTGGGTACTTTCAAAAGTCAATTAAAAACATGGTTATATGTTCAGGCCTTCCCTTCTGTCAATACTTAACTTTCTTTTCTTTCCTTCCTTATCTGTTTATTATTATATGTGTTAGATTGATTGTAACACTGTTATGTATTAGGAGAAGGAAAACTCCGATTTCAAACCTCCACTGCCTTGTGGCTATATCCACTCATGGAAAAGGCTTCAGGAGTTAACCTCGAGGCAAAATCCGGAGCTGGAGTCCCGAAGGCAGCATGTGTCGTTCTGCCAACTCCTGCGACATTGCTGGAACCAGTTGTATTGGCTCTTGCCTTTCCATTGGACCATTTCAGCAATGTGGAGAGGGGGGATCTGCTGCTTGGGTAACAGCCTATCCTCCATATTACCTTACCCGGGCTTCATGCTCTGGAGAGGACACTCCTCGATTCAGAGCATGTTACCATAGTCTCTCGAGACTGAAGGATGCCTATGTGAGCCTCCACTGGCCAGTGGTTATTTCCAGAGTCTGGAAGCAGTGACAGAGAAGGCCCTGAAGTCAGTATTGTGGCCTTAATTCCCTCCCAGCCTCAATTTCTCATATACAAAATATTTATATCTTGTGAAGTTACTTTTTTAAAAAATGAATGGCACAGTGGGATCACAGCTGACCAATAGTAGGATAATGCTGTGGGACCCATCACACTGCAGTAGTTTTGGATGACTTCAGCATATTATTGTGTTCAAAATGGTTTGCCACGCAGGATTGCTGTAATGAAAATAAAAGAATAAAGACCTTGCATGCTCTTCACAAACTTTGTTTGCTACATAAATAATAAAGAATAGTGTCTGAAAATTGTAAATCTGTAGAATGTCTCTGTGGGCGCCTGGAAGTCATGGCAGAATAGGCTGGAGCTCTAAGGTGGACATTAACTGAAATATGATAGCAATGTTCTAGAGCTCTAAATTAATAAAAAAAATTCCCTTAACTAGTATGCTGCAGTGATTAGATTGCTGGACTGGGAAAATTTGGATTCTAGTTCCCATTGAGCATGAAATTTACTGAGTGACCTTGGATTGTCACACTGTCTCAAGCTAACCTATCTCCCAGAATTGTTTTGAGGGTAATGTGGAAGGGGGTAGCCATCTACCCTGAGGTGAACTCAATAGAGGTCAATATATAAATATAACACCAAATAAATAAGTATTCTTCTTTGCTTTTATATTTATCAGACACCCAAATGAAGAGAAATATCGGTCTATTAGGACTGGAAATCAAACATTTTCTACCAGATTATTGCCTGTCAGAGGAGCTGTTGAATGTCTGTTTGAAATGGGGTTTGAGGAAGTAAGTATACTGAAATGGGTCTTTCCTTATAAAAAGCCTCATAGGCCCATTTTATATATTGACTCGTATTTCACTCTTAACATGGAACTGAAATTTGGTATTTTCCTCACTGAGATTATTTCTTTTTAAGTAATATACCTTCTTTTGTTTACTGCAAAATGTGTGGTTTATAATTTTCTGTTTTTAGTTTATTCCCCTCAACATGAAAAATTCTAAGATATACACTGTGTACATATGGGCACAGCAAGTTTATAGTTCTTCCCTCCCACGATGGCTATATTGGTTGTACAAACTAAAGTATTTATATTTTTCACGTGGCAATCCCATGTGTGCTTATCTGGGCATCACCTCTATTAAAGAAGGTGGGTTTTCTAAGTGAACGCATTTAGGGCTGATTTGTATACATAATAAATATGCAGTGTAATGTACTCATATTTGCTGATCTATAAATGCTACACTTTACAGTACAGTATATTGTAAGAGCATTAAATAAGGTTATGTTTGGCAAGAAAGGGTTACTTCTGTTTTAATTTTCTCTTTGGGAATGAAGGAGGCAAAAAAAAGTTTCCCATGATTTAAAAAGTTCTGGGAATTATATATTTCCAGATAGAAGTTAGCTAGGAAAGTGGAATTATTCTATGTGTGTGCTATGTATTGTTGTGTGTTTGAACTATACCTGAGCAGATGTTCCTTGGGGCAGAGGTGTAACTAATTTCGGTACCTGGGCAAGCAGCATAAAATGGGCCCCCAAATCAACTTTATAATTTGTGGTTTGAAAATAATATCAAGTGCAAATACAGTACTGAACACTTGCCAGCATCTCCCATCTTTCACAGAGAAGCAGTAGAACATGCACGCACGTATATATTTATAGCAAGAGAAAGCTCAATTTTCTGTGTTGTCCAACTCAGAGGGCTGGTTTATTGAGCCCTGGGTAGACTTGCTGTCCAACAGGGAAGACTTGCTTGGATTAACCTCAGGTAGATCAGTCCTTTGCTTGAGTACCACGTCCTGTTCCACATTTTATGACAAGAACCACATGTTTCAGCCCGCTGTAAGCCAACCAGTTCTGGAAAGCTTTCCACAGCTTCTGATAGCACTGGGGTCAGGGCAGCCTCACACCCTTTCCAAGCAAGCAAAAGGAACCACTGGAGCTGCCCCCCTCCTGCAAAATCAACTTTACCAGCCAGCCAATGTTCAGGTGGCCCAGAAACCTCTCAGGCACTGGCCGGGCAATAGCAGTGTTTTTACCTGAGAGGCAGCTCCAACAGCTCTGTTTTTGCCACATGTTGAGCCTTGACTCCAGGGCTGTCAGTATCTGGGAAGCCTCCCAGCACTGGCCAGCTAGTGACAGAAGCCTTGGATAGACAGGACCTTCACTACCTCAATGGGGCCTGGTATACTGATCATCTGTCATCCATCATCCACTCCCCCTAGTGGCAAGTCTGCCCTGGAGGTTTGGTATACCACTGTCTTTTCATATTGCACTACTACACCAATCTGCCAGGCCAATCTCTAAAGTCTACTTAGTGATGTTTTCACTATGAGTAGCTATGGAAGGGCAAGTCCTCTAAATTTGACACTCTGGAGCAAACCCCTTGTTACTGTGCTCTAGTCTTCATTGGATTAAGAGGTACACTCCAGTCTTGGTGTGCTAATGATATCCATTATAGGAAAATAGACTTCTGTTCAGTGGGTGATTTTTTTCTTGGACCTGCCAGTCTGAACAGTTAAACATAATGGTACTTAATTTCTGAGTAAATATCTGTAGCATTATAGCATTGCCTTATCTCCCAGAAAGCTCATGGGATTACACTTGGATAAATCATTATTTCCTTGCCAAACCTTGCTAGAACCCACAGAGGTTTTATGATAAAATGAATTGGCCTGTTTATGCTACCTTCCTGAGCTTCTAAAAGGAAGTTTTAACTTCTTTTAACTCTTGCATAAATCTTGTTGCTTCCTTAAGGCCTTAGTTAATTCATTTCTAAAGCAAAACCAGTAGTGATGGGTGTTAAAGAGATTGAATATTTTCATGAAGGCTTTCACGGTTGGGATCTAATGGTTGTTGTGGGTTTTTCGGGCTCTTTGGCCGTGTTCTGAAGGTTGTTTGTTCTTCCTGACGTTTCGCCAGTCTCTGCGGCCGGCATCTTCAGAGAACAGCACTCTGTGCTCTCAAAATGCTGTCCTCTGAAGATGCCGGCCACAGAGACTGGCGAAACGTCAGGAAGAACAACCTTCAGAACATGGCCAAAGAGCCCGAAAAACCCATAACAACCATTAGATTGAATATTTGTATCTTAATCCAGAAAACTTTTTTTAATTATAATTTCAGGGGGAAACTCATCTTGTTTTTCCTAAAGAAGCATCAATTGAACAACTACGTAAAATTAGAGACTTAATTGCTGGAGAAAGAAATAGCCGCTTGAATGGATCAAATGAAACTGAAAGGTCAGGATCCTCTCAGAAGGTAGAAAATGGACAGCCTATGGCACCTCAGCCACCAAGAAGTGTTGGCGCCAACTTAGACCCAACTTCTCAATCTGCTGTAATGGTAACTGCCTTAGAACTCCTGTTAGACTGACTAGATAGTAATTTGAAAACTGAAGTGGAATTAAAGAACTAAACCACAGGATAGTGAAAATTTAATTCACATAATAATTCTTATGTAAAATACAGAAAGTTATGTTGTGTCAGGATCTGGTCTTCAAAGTAAATGTGTAGAATGTGCAAATAGAATTTTAGTTGGTTTATCACCACTTCATATGCTATGATTTCAAACACACATGCATCCTGCTTTCATAGACAGAGACACGTGGCCAGAATGTAGTGTTGTCCTTCTGCTCGGTCTCACTGCTTCCACAGAATTTGCAGCCATTCTCCTTCCTGCAGCTTTCCTTCCGTCCACCTCAGAACATCTTATGGAGGGCTGGGAAACTCAGATTAGTTGGCCTCATAGAAGACTGTATCAAGAAGGGGAGACAAAGTCCAATTCAGCTGTGATTCAGTCTTGAAGTATGGTATTGATTCTTGGACATATGTGTTTATTTTCAAAGTGTATCTATGCTAGTGTTACTTGTGTCTCTCTACATGGGGAATCCCCAGCTTTCCCATCTCATATGGAAGAAGTTAAGAAAAAGGAGATGAATTCTAGCAACTGAGTTTCCACCAGGGATTTCCCAAAGTGTGAGGTAAATGTGGTTGCACAGAGTTCCAGAACTCTTTTCACCAATTTGTGCTTCCATACGATTTCCTCACAGGATGTCCTGTGCTAACTAATTTCCAGCCCTTTCCCCCTGCCTTTTTGCTTTCAGAGGTCTCAGAGAGCCCTTGGAGACCTCTGGAGGCGCCGATCGCTCCATTCACAAAAATTGGCATCGACTTGCGAATGGAGCCTCGACTTCTGAAGGCAAAAAGGCGGGGGGAAAGGGCAGGAAATGTGAATTTCCTGCCCTTTTCCCCTGCCTTTTTTTTCATTCGTAGGTCGAGGCTCCATTCGCAAGTCGATGCCAATTTTTGTGAACGGAGCCGTTCGTAAGTCGAAATGTTCATAGGTAGGGCCGTTCTTAAGTCGAGGTCCCACTGTATATTGTAAAATAAAATAAGATAGATTCCAAAGTTTGAATTAATATATAACAAAATGAAGTTATGTTTTGGAAGAGGTCTCATTGAAGTTAAAGGAGAATGAGGATGAGTTGCTTCATTATTCTTCCCCCCAGACATCCTCTGGAATCCAGCTTGAGACAGTTTGTCACTATGTTTGCTCTGGAATCAGATGGAGTGGCTCCGTTTCAGTGTCACTTCCAACCAGAGTATGCCCTGACTTATATTGGGAAGCTGCAGTTGTTTCACTTCCAGACATTGGAAGGCCAGTAGTTCTTCAGAATCTTCTCAGAACTTGTTCAAGTTTTCCTGCGGTTCTCTTACTTAGAGAGCCTATTGTCATTAGATTGTTAGTCTCAACACAAGCCTCACAAAGAAACCTTTGAGTGTCCCATTTGATTGCCTTAAATGCATAGGAAATGTTTCATTTGATTCAGATATGTCCTTGCAATTTCAGCTTTGTCAGGGTATCATGTTAGCATTTTAACCTCATCTCTGCATGAGTCAGCATTTGTAAACACAAAACCTGTAATTACTCACTAGTCTTTATACAGCCAACTTGAAAATTTGCTTTTAGATGAAGCTGCAATTTATACATTGCTAAATAAATGAAATATGCAAATATAAATATTGACAATGATCAAGAAGAGTATAATACCAGATCTGTGTGTGCTCCTAGCAGAACATCTTGGTTTTTTTGTTTATCTTGTCTTTATTAATTTTGCTAGTATTTATGCAGAAGACATTCTCAGTAGTTTGCACCCCTCATGTTCATATGAACATTTCTTTTGAAAACAACTTTCTCTTCCCTGGCACTCCACCCCCCACCCCCCGCAATGTATTGGACTACAACGTCCATATTTTTCTGCTAGCATAATAAAGCTGGTTGTGGGTGAGGAGTTGTAATCTAACACATCTGGAGGTTGCTATGTGAAGGAAAGCTTATTTAGAAAGACAAATGATCAGAAGTTTCTAGAACATCTATTTATTGCAACTGAAATAAGGACACACTTTCTCTTCATTTTAGACAACTGAATCCGTTTTCCTGAAGACACTTCAGTCTAATTTTCTACATGTTATGGTATACGAGAACCCTGTTTTGCAAAAGAAAGCACTAGACTGTATCCCAATCCGAGAACTGAGAAAGAAGGCTCAAGAAAAGCTAATACAAGCCAACAAAATGGACAAAGGTAATATTTTAACATAGTTTAGAAATCTGAATATATTAAGTAGAAAATAAGCATCAACATTTTTTTGTCCACAATTAAGAATTGATTTTAAAGCTGTGGACATTTCACTATGCACTGATTTTTAAAAGGAGAGATGTAAAAAGTGAAACAAAGCAAAGTCATATTTGTATCAGAATTTAACTTAGGTGTTTGTAGGCACCAAAAATGTAGAGTGCTGTGATAGTTTATTCAGTTGTAGCTGATGTGCTTTGGTTGATCACAGCTTTTGTCACTAATGCAGAGGTTGATTTAGTGGAATAAATGAGCTTATTCTGTGCCTATGTAAGTCTGGGTTACTTGTAAGTGGAGCTTGAAAAGGTTACTTTTTGGAAGTGCTGTCTGAGAGATTCTTGGAAGTGTTATCCAAGAGTAATTTTTCTAAGCTATAAGCTGTAACATAGTAGAAGAGCTGTCTGGCTTTTTCATTGGCACTGCATTCAGGTTAGCTGTCATGGCATTGACAACAAACTGAGAAACCTGATTAAACAAGTTTGGTTTGGACGTTCTAATGCACCATGCTGTTAAAATCGTAGGAAGGAACACAGGCATGAGCATGTTAGCTCTGTTCCTCTTCATATGCTGGAGGACAAAGATCTGTATGTGATCTACTAACGTAAGTTCAGCATGCCCATCCTTTGGGTGGTTCCAGTTTGATGATGACGCTCTGAGAGTGGCCCCACAAGCACATGCATTACACCTCTCCTCCAGGCATAGGCCGTGCAGAAATAGGGTCTTCTTCAGGAAAGAACAGGTTACATTCACAAAGTTCAACCTTCTAAGGATAAATCTAGTTGGTCAGTATTCTTGCCGCACTAAGAGTAGAAATTGTGTGGTGTTGTCATGACTTGGTGGGGAGAAACTACACTATCTGAGCCAGTAATTTCCACTTCTTCAAGGTGAGCTATGACTCCTCTTTAATTCATCTCTCCTTTACAGTGTTCTAAAAATATTTTTTTACAAATTCCCCTGACCTACTACGCTTTTAATTTCAAGACACCATAATCAGATAGCTTATGTCTCCAAAGCCCAACAGTTGGTTTCATTTAACAGTCACTTGAAAACCACCACTCTAAGAACTACAAATCTTTTTTAGCATCCTGAAAGCCAAATAGGGGAAGAGGCCAGTTAGGTTTCAATCTCAAGTAACCAACTGCTGTTCTTAGAATATGTACAAATACTACAGATTCTATACTAGCTTTGATACTAGCTGAAATCCTGTTGAGTAAGTTACACTACATAAGGCTGATGATGTCATCAACAGTTGCTTTTTTTTATAAATTAAACATTTCTAATTTCTCCTCCAAAGATCCTGAGGCTCTCATATAATCATTTTCATGATCACAAAGCTGTTGGGAGACATGGGACAGGAGGGGGAAGTCTCTAATTACCAAAAAATTGCCATTGCTGACAGTCATCCCAGCTACAGTGATTTTCAGTAGCAAAAGACTTCCCTCTCCTATCCCACAGCCCCCAATGACATCCTCACAAATGAAAATGATTGGGTCCTTCAGGAGAGTTTAATTAAACATCAGAAATGTTTAATTTCCAAAACATTGCAGTTGCCAATAATGTCATCAGCTTTATGTGGCATTATTTATGGCAACAAGATTTCAGCCTCTGACTAATAGTTTCTCTATGTTCATTTAAAAATTGCCTTTACCACTGTTCTGTGTGGTTTCTATCAGACATTGGTAAGCATGGGAGCCAGTATTCTGCTCAACCCTTTGCAGGAGGGCTGCACAGACTGCCAAAAATGCAGACATTGAAATCAGAAGTGGCTGGAAGAACACTTTCATTTCTGCAGAAGTAGTGTTTTGAGGTGCTTGATGCTGCTAGAGACCCCTGTGACCTATTTAAAATGGAAATCACCTCTTTTGGAGGCTTCCAGGAGCAGCAATTTATCTTCTTTTTCTGGAAAAAGAAAAGGCTGGGGGGGAAGGCTGAAGGTCGGTGGGTGGCTGCAATTTGTCCTTCCCTACCATAGGTAGAAGGGACATGGTGGCGCTGCAGGTTAAACCGCAGAAGCGTCTGTGCTGCAAGGTCGGAAGACCTGCAGTCGTAAGATCGAATCCACGCGACGGAGTGAACCCCCGTCGCTTGTCCCAGCTCCCGCCAACCTAGCGGTTTGAAAGCATGCAAAATGCGAGTAGATAAATAGGTATCACCACGGTGGGAAGGTAACAGCATTCCATGTCTAGTCATGCTGGCCATGTGACCACAGAAGATTGTCTTCTGACAAAATGCTAGCTCTATGGGTTGGAAACGGAGATGAGCACCGCCCCCTAGAGTCTGACACAACTGGACAAATTGTCATCAAGGGGAACCGTTACCTTTACCTTACCATAAGTAGATATTCTAATGCAGTTTAATTTGAGTTTTGGATTTTCTGTTTCAATTACTGTGTTTTAATTTTTTTAAGGCTCCCTTGTGAATGAAGAGGACATTTTGTTGCTAGAACTCCTGAACTGGTTTAAATGTGATTTTTTTGAGTGGGTAAATAATCTTTCGTGCAGCAAATGTGGAGGCCCAACAGAAGCAAAAGAGAATTTGTCACCTAATGATGATGATCTGAGATGGGATGCAAGTAGGGTAGAAAATCACTTCTGTAACCAGTGCCAGTTTAGCAATAGATTTCCAAGGTATGTATAATGCCTGCTTGCTTTAAAAGTCTGACACCTGTTTGCAACAGTGTTTTGGATCCAGATTTCTTTAGAATAGTCCCATGGAAATCAATAAAACGTAAGTTACACATAAGTAACAAGTCTTATTTATTTCAGCAGGTCTGTATGTATGATTGAATGCAACTCTATTGTTTCGTATTTGATATATTATAAGAAGGCTAATTTCTCATTTGCAGTTTAAACCACCCGGAGAGTGCTTGTAGCGCTATGGGGCGGTATATAAGTCCAATAAATAAATAAATAAATAAATAAATAAATAAATAAATAAATAAATTGACATAAAATGGAATCTCATTGTGTAACACAGGAGGATGAGAACTCCCTTTTAAGCAGTGCCACAAAGATATTATTATGTTTGTGTTTATGTTTTGCTGTCAGTTTAAGCAGAATAACTAATAACTGATCTTTTTTTGTGGGGTGGGTTATTGCTGTTACATTTTTATGGGTGCAAAGAAGGCACTCTGTACATATTCAGAAGTGCAATCCTCATTAAAATAGCCCATGTTTCAGGGACTAGTTTACAGTCTGGAGTTGAGCCCTGGAGTTCTAAGTAAATGAAAAATATTAAGATACCCATGCCAGTTCAGTTCGATATTTTCAGTAGGAGGCAATGGATAAATACATAGGTCAGAGCTGATCGGTTTGCTATGAGGTACAGATTTTGGTAGCTTTTATCTTTAAAATAAAAGTTTACTGTTTAATACCTGTGATACAAAAGAGACTGAGAAGAAAGAGGAGAATAAACAAATTCAAGAACTACAACTACAGTATGGATTATTCTTAGAGAAAAGGGTCCAAATGGTGTTCAGAAACCTACTGGTTAATTATGCTGGCATAAGCACAATAGTATACATCACAATGATGAAATGTCATTAGTTAACGGGTTACCGTTTTTATCCTCTTATCTATCACATACGAACTCATGACTGATGTGCAATGAGAGATACAACTGGTGATTTGTTATCTAGAAGCAATTTGCTGCTACAAGCTATCCCATTGCATTTATGCTAGTGTAACTAACTTATAGGATTCTGGCCAATGATATTTTTAATAATTTCATATTCTAATTGTCAATCCAAATGTGTTACCCTTTTCCCCTGAAAATAAAACATCCCCTGAAAATAAGCCCTAATGTGTTTTTTGGAGCAAAAATTAATATGACCCTGTCTTATTTTCAGGGAAACATGGTAGAACTCTTTAAGATACCGACTTTAAGTTTTTGTGGCACTAAATGGAGAGGGGGAAAATCCAAACCTCGCCCCCCCAAAAAAAACTTTGCTAAAAATAATTATATGCACAGGTACAACAATCCTGAGAAACTTCTGGAAACGAGACGTGGGCGTTGTGGAGAATGGGCAAACTGTTTTACTCTCTGCTGCAGAGCTGTAGGATTTGAAGCAAGATATGTTTGGGACGCAACAGGTATAATTGATATATATACCACCATATCAGTGGGTAGTTAACAGACAATAAAATCAGAATAGCAATATCAAAGAAAACAAAATTGTAAAAACATACAATTAAGGGACAAATCAAATTGAATTGTATGTCTAAGTATTTATACTTTTCACCAAGACTAGGGTCTGTGTTGACTATGGATAATGAATTAGTGCACCCATACGGATGGGCATATAGCTATGAACGTCTGAAAGTGTTAATTTGGACACCAGTGTAGTAGTATTATATGCTGTGCTCCATATTTTGTTAGTTATTTTGTCTGGTCTCCTCCCCTCCCCATGTAACAGTAGAAATGGGCAGTTCTCAAGTACTTTTACAGACAGGTTGTTAGAAAATATGTTATATCACTTTTCATATTTTTGTCACATTAATTTTTGTCTCATTGTCCCATGTAAAATCTCTACACGCATCTAAAAGTCAGCAAATATGGGGCCATATTGTTGGGGAGGTCTTGTCGATGACGTGCAGCAGGGGATCAGATGGAGATCCCCAACTCTAAGCTAGGAAGGAAAAAAGGATCTGTATCCCAGTGGTTTAGAGCTGGAATGGGAGATTTGTTCTAGCCAATTCTTTAAATTCAAACCACTCACAGGATGCGTGGACAAAGCCATACATTTCTGTCTTCCCCCTCTAGCTCTGAGTGGCAGTCAAGATGCAGAGACTCATTATGGCTCTGTGGTTGGCCCTAGCTACTGCATTATAAATCAGTCGAAGTTTTCTGAGCACTGTCATAATCCGCATAATGTCATGGATGGATGTGTTACTGTGGCTAGAATTGCATTTTTTAGGAATGGGCAATGGAAACAGGGTATTCCTCATTAAGGAGGGTTAGCATAACAGTTGAAATAGGGAGTGTACGCATTTTCAAATGTGACATAGAAAAAGGTATAATTTTAAACAAAGAAACAAACATAATTATAATTAAGTACTTTGGATTTTGAATTCAGCTTCCTAAAATAATGTGAACTCCATTCCTATAGTCGTTGTTTTCCTTTTCTCCCCCACAGATCATGTGTGGACTGAAGTATATTCTTCATCCCAGCAGAGATGGCTTCACTGTGACCCTTGTGAAAACATCTGTGATAAACCCCTTCTGTATGAGATTGGATGGGGGAAAAAACTGTCCTACATCATTGCATTCTCTAAAGATGAGGTAAGAGAAGCAAAGCTTGCAAAACTAGACAGAACTCATTTATAGAAACAGCTTTGCTGATAAATATTGATTGATCAATTGCCCTGTGTAAAAGGTTTGCTAATTCCATAGCCAGTAGAGGTTGATCTTTTATGTCAAATCAGTCGAAGAGAGTTTTATGTCAAAATGCTTAAAATTTAAAGCTATTAATCATGCTTATTTTAAAAAATCTTTTGCAATTTGCACTTTTCAGGTTGTTGATGTTACCTGGCGCTACTCTTGTAAGCATGAAGAACTGCTCTTGAGAAGGATACAAGTGAAAGAAGCAGTACTACGAGAAACTATCAATAATCTTAACAAAGGGGTATGTAGCTTTCCATAGACTGATTTGTTAGGAGTTCACAAATATTGAAACAAACTTGTCCTTGAATAAAGGATTACAGTGGTGCCTCGCAAGACGATTGCCTCGCAGGGCAAAAAACCCACAAGACGATTGGTTTTCACAATCCCTATGGCGTTTTGCAAGATGGTTTTTTCTATGACCATGCTTCGCAAGACTTTTTCCCCCTGAGACCCATGCTTCGCAAGACTAATAAATTTCATTCGTCTTGCGAGGCTTCCTTAGGGAACCTTGCAAGACAGTTTTTTCACAAGACGACAATTTTCACAGAACGAATTAAAATCGTCTTGCGAGGCACCACTGTACAAGTATAATTGGACTTTGGCATATAAAAACACTTCTACAACATGAGTGATCCGTCTATAATGTAAAGTGAACCAAAACCAAGGATTGGTGGCAGCCCTAGAGAGAAGCAGGAAGGCCCATACCTCTGACTGTGACACAGAGACAGGCCCGCACCTTAACAACTCTCTTCTCCACTAGAGTAGATCTTGCTGCTGTTTCACTTCTTTTAATCGTGACTTGTATACCTGACTAAAAAGGTTGACACACAGTGAGCCTTATTTTTACTGTTGGTTTTCCAAAGTCAGCACCATATGAGAGGTGCTCCTTAGTGAAAGCCATCTGGAGCAGGTAGCAGCAGGAAGCAGAAGTAGAACTGCTGGAATAGGTGCCAAGATCTTTTGAACTAGCTGCCATTTTAATAGTTCCACAATGCCCTGACATCGCTGGAGTGATAAAATTACAATTACCAAATGTCTGCCATTACTGCTTGGTACACCCACTGATACAGCTAGGTGAGGTTAATCATCTTCAGGGCAGGCATTGGTGCAAAGAGACCTTCCTGTGGCATTGGGGTTCTGGCCTAAGAAAGAAGAATATCAGCACTCATTGTATATTAAAAATGAAGGAAGGATTTGTGTTCTACGGTTATCAACAATAAAATCAGATGCAGCTTCCATGACAATAGCAATTACTTCCCATCCTTTGTAAATTACAAACTATGATGCTAACAAAAATAGACTGTACATTCTGTACTTTGTTGAAGTCTCACATAACTGAATTATCACTGATATGAATTGTCAGTAATCTAGCTTGATTCAGCTCTTTTAGTTAAAAAATCTAATCTTATGTAACACTATGTAGACAAAAGCATCCATCATTGAGAATCTAACCTTTTCATGTACCAGATGATTATGCATTGGGTTAATCACAGTATCAAGACTGGTACTGCCAGGGTGATCAGTCACGTAGAACAAACTAATTAATTGCAGTATCATGACTTTTCCCCTATTCCTAGTCTAGAAATAAAAAAAGTGGTTTAAAACTCTAAAAATCAGGGAGGTAGAGTAAAACATACTCAGCCCAGATTTTCTGATTAATTATATATATTTAGCATTAGTCAGATTGGAAAGTTCGGTCCAGGCTTTGACTGCAATTCTGTATATATTTGCTCAGAAAAAAATATCCCATTTAACTCTTAACTTTTCTGAGCAGACTTTCAGTGAAGCTTAGTATAGAAATTAATTGGACATAGGTGAACCATGATTTTTGTCCCACTGATTTCAATGAATCTTCTCTAAGGAAAAGTAGAACTGGATACAACCCAATGTGAAGACATTCCCAAATTGGTTTACTTTTGTTTTAATTTCTAACTGCAAATTCTTACCCACTTGTTTATGAATCTGGTTGAACTAAGTTGATACTTAAAGAAATGTTAATAAAACTAACAGATGCTGAGGCCAGACAATACATTACGCAATAGAAATAGAGTTGAAAATAAGGTTGCTGTTCTATATAGTTTCCTGAGAGAAAGCCCAAATCCAAACCACACACATAAGAACTGTTGTGTAATAGCTCTTCTTAGAGATGGGCATGAAGCACTTCATGCCATGTATAAGTTGTTAGGGTGGCACCCCATCCCTCTAGCTGGCTTCCCCACTCACCTGCCAGCACTCTGTTCATTCCCTCCCTGTTGCATTATCTTCGATTCTGGCAGGAGTATGGACTTCCCTTCTCTGCCTCCTCCAGCAGCAACCCACTCACAGGCTATGCTGCAGGAATGCCTTCCCTACCTCCTCCAGTGAGCAGCTGCTGGAGGAGGTGGACAAAGGAAATCCGTGCTCCTGCTGGAATTGAAGATTACGCAAAGTAAGCGAAGTGGCAGCACACACCAGCAAGTCAGTGGAGGAGTTGTCCAAATGAACACATGGTACCTGAGGTGCTGCCTCAATGACAACATGCTACAAAGTGCTTCATGCCCATCTCTAGTTTTTCTCCTCTGGTAGGCTGTCCTTCATGTGACTGACTGGCTGTGCACCTAATTTTGCAATCAGTGCATGGCTAGTCATGTGAAAGAGAGCCTGCCAGGCACCAGGAAGCATTTATTCTTTTGCAGGGAATTGGACTGAATGACATTTGGGATCCCTTTCAGCTCTACAATTCTACCATTTACCCTTATTGAATAAGGGAATAGGATCCTCACCTAAGAAGCCTTTTTTAGGTGGACACGTACACGATTTTGCTTTAATTTGTTTTTAATCACTGATTTCTTTAATCACAGAGACAACAATCGTTGACTGAAGACAGACGAAGGGAACTCTTACAGAGAATAATTGTGGAGCTTGTTGAATTTATTTCTCCTAAAACTCCTAAACCAGGAGAACTAGGAGGAAGGGTATCTGGATCACTAGCTTGGAGGCTTGCCAGAGGTGAAATTGCTTTAGAGGTATTTAGCATATTTTTGGCCATTATTGTAGAACCTTTTCTTAAGAGTACAGTTGTGACTTACTGCCTTAGTGCCCCAACTCATATTTACTGGTAGAAGAAAAAATACATAAATACATAATAGATAGATGGATAAATGGATAGAGAGACAGATATAAACAAAAACATGACATATTAGAAGATCAAGATGATTTGGGCTTGTTTTGCAGCCCCATGACCTAGACACCTTGAAGTCATTGAATCAACCACAAACTCCTCTGTATGCCAAGGTATTCTAGAGTCAAATGTGAGGCCATCTGTCCGACAACTAAAGCATGGTTGAAATTGAGTCATGCAACAGGACAATGATCCCAGCAAATGTACAAAATAATGGCTGAAAAAAACATCAAGGTGTTGCAATAACCCAATTAGTCCAGACCACAACCTAATTGAAATGCTTTGGTGGGACCTTAAGAAAACTGCATAAACAAATAGCCGCAAACCTCAGTAAACTGAAGCAACATTGGAAAAAAGAGTGGACTAAAATTCCTCCACATTGATGTAAGAAACTAATAAATGATTGCTTCAAGTTATTGCTACTAAAGGTGGTTCTACAAGCTATTGAATCTTAAATTTTTCATACATGGCTTCTCCATTTTGGCTTTATTTTTGTAAAATAAATCATGACGGTGTAATATGCTGTGTGTTGTTCATCTGAGGTTGTACTGTATTTATCTAATTTTCAGACATGATAAGGGCCAGATGATTTTTATTATGTCTTGATACATAAAACCATAGAATTCAAAGTTGCACTTTCTTTCTCACATGACTTTGTGTGCGTGTGTGTGATATTTATTGTGAATTATTTGGTATACTAATTGTTTAGCAGAAACCTAATTTGCACTTTGGACTTGATTATTTAGAGTAAAGAAGTTATTTTTATTCCAACTGCAAAAGAAAAGGCGTCTAAGCTTCTCCACCTAAGATACAATATAGTGAAAGATTACTACACACGAATATCCAATAATAATGAAAAGATTGCTGGATGGGAGAAAGGTATCTGGAAAATGGACTCTTTGTGGAGAAAGATTGAATCAGACTGGAAAATGGTGAGTATCATAACCCAAGAAAAAGTATTCCACATGTTGTCATTATACATGGAAGCAACACTATAATGGCAAAGTTTTTATTTTCCCCTCAGTATTTCTGTGAATTGTAATGTATTTAGTTTTAGTTGATAAATTTAATGTCCATTTTCAGATATGATTGCCGGATGAACTAAGTGGCTGAATATGCAGGCATCATGGCTTTCAGAAAAGAATAGAGTTGCCAACAGATAACATATCTGTTCCGATATTAAACCTAAAGTTTGACATTTTCCTTTCAAAGGCAGACCAAAGAGCTGCCTATAATAATAATAATGATACCTTTTCAGAGAATTAATTTTTCACCTCTATAGAAGTAGCTTTCTATTCTGTCTTTATTACACACAAGAACTAGGCAGAGTTTTTTAATTCCGAATGTATCTTCTCCACCTGCAAAAAAATAACGAATGTCAGTCACCTTGCATTAATGAAGATCCTACCTGGCCGAATTTCCATTTGTAAGAAGACCGAATAAAAATTGGAGCATGCGTTAAAAACCTAAGGAAAGATTGACAGATTACAGAAAGAAGAAAGTATTGTCCACAGTAAAAGATAATACAAATGGACTGACCCAACATTGGGCCCTGTGCGGTAATAACCCTTGAAATATCATGCCTTCAGAAGCTGCATACAAAAGAGTCCTGTGCCGGATCAACTCAGCATGTGTAGACCTTGACAACTAGTGTTCCCAGTAAGATCTGCCAGTATCAACCACATTTGGCTGAATTGTCTTAATCCAACCTTACTGCTCACCTGTCCACTCCTAACTGGTAATAAGCACTGAAAAAATCGACTGTCATAGCTGTGAAGACTGATGGGGATGCTGATCTAGAAAACAGCCATCTATGCACATAGCTAATTATGTGCATTTTTGTTGCACGGCCAAACCTGAGGATCTGTGCAGCTTAGTTTTGGGTTTTTTTGAAACTAAATTTTGGCAAAACACAGAACAAGAACTGTAATTAGTGCATTTACAGTGGCACCAAATGAACCCCATTTTAAAATCAGGACGAATCATAAGAATTCTACAGAGAGTTACTACAGACTGTATCGATGCCGACAGGGTTGATGGCAACTCACTTTAAGGAAGCAAGCCAGGTCATCATCCCACTGATCACTCATAGATCAGATGTTGAAGCTTTCCTGGGTGATGCTTTCACATGCCTCTCATTTTAGGCGAAAGCAAAATGGGGAAAGTTATGTTCAATGCATTTTTTTTAATGCAGCTGAATCCAGAGGTGAGGACACCTGCCTCCCAAATTGGCAACTTAAGACATTTTGCTCAAATTTTCCTCAGTGGGGTGTCTATGTGTGGACAGAAGAGAGTCTCCATGTTACTGTGGGGACTAGTTGCAGGAGGAAGGTGCCACTCTTGGGCCTTCTATGAGTCAGCTTAGTTCTAAGGGTTGAAGATTTCATTCCTCCAGCAGAGGGAATTCAGTAATTTATGGAGTGATCGCTTCTTGAAAGAAATTTGTTAATACTATATTAATTTTTGCTCCAAAATAAATCCCACTGAACCTTAGTGACTGTAATTACTCTTAATAGGAAGCATGTTTCACAGAGCTGGCTGCCACCAAGGACACACTTAGACTACTTATTAGTGCAGTTCTATATATCTCCTTCATGGATTGCTGCCTTGTTGTGGCGAAGGGGCTTGAGTAATTCAGAGAAGCTATAGGCTATGCCATGCAGGGACACCCAAGACAGAAAGGACATAGTGGAGAGTTCCGACTAAACGCAATCCACTGCAGCAGGAACTGGCAAGCCACTGCAGTATCTTTGCCAAGAATACCTCATGAACAGAAACAAAAGGCTAAAAGATATGACGCTGGAAGATGGGACCCTTAGGTCCGAAGGCATCCAACATGCTACTGAGAAAGAATGGAAGACAAGTAGGAGTAGCCCCAGAGCTAGTGAAGTGGTTGGGCCAAAGCCGAAAGGATGCTCAGCTGTGGACGTGCCTGGAAGTGAAAGGAAAGTTTGATGCTGCAAAGGAAAATACTGCGTAGGAACCTGGAATGTAAGATCTATGAACCTTGGGAAGCTGGAGGTGATCAAACAGGAGATGGCAAGAATAAACATTGACATCCTGGGCATCAGTGAACTAAAATGGACAGGAATGGGTGAATTCAATTCAGACGATTACCATATCTACTATTCTGGGCAAGAATCCTGTAGAAGAAATGGAGTAGCTCTCATAGTGAACAAAAGAGTGGGAAAAGCTGTAATGGGATATAATCTCAAAATGATAGAATGATTTCAGTACAAATCCAAGGCAGACTTTTCAACATCACAATAATCCAAGTTTATGCACCAAGCACCAATTCTGAGGAGACTGAAATTGACCAGTTCTATGAAGACTTACAACACCTTCTCGAACTGACACCAAAGAAAGATGTTCTTCTCATTATAGGGGACTGGAATGCTAAAGTCAACAGATAAAAGGAACAACAGAGAAGTTTGGCCTTGGAGTTCAAAACGAAGCAGGGCAGAAGCTAATAGAGTTTTGTCAAGAGAACAAGCTGGTCATCACAAACACTCTTTTCCAACAATACAAGAGGCAACTCTACACATGGAAATCACCAGATGGGCAATACCGTAATCAGATTGATTATATTTTCTATAGCCAAAGATGGAGAAGCTCTATACAGGCAGCAGAAACAAGACCTGGAGCTGATTGTGGCTCTGATCATCAGCTTCTCATAGCAGAATTCAAGCTTAAATTGAAGAGAGTAGGAAAAACCACTGGGCTAGTCAGGTATAATCTATTCTAAACCAAATCCCTTATGAATACACAGTGGAAGTGAAGAACAGATTTAAGGAACTTGATTTGGTGGACAGAGTGCCTGAAGAACTTTGGATAGAGGCTCGTAACGTTGTACACAAGGCAGCAATAAACACCATCCCAAAGAAAAGGAAATGCAAGAAAGCAACAAGGCTTTACAAATAGCAGAGAAGAGAAGGGAAACAAAATGCAAGGGAGATAGGGAAAGTTACAGAAAATGGAATGCAGGCTTCCAAAGAATAGCAAGGAGAGACAAGAGGGCCTTCTTAAACGAACAATGCAAAGAAATAGAGGAAAAGAATAGAAAGGGAAAAACCAGAGATCTGTTCAAAAAATCAGAGATATTAAAGGAACATTTTGTGCAAAGATGAACATGATAAAGGACAAAAATGGTAGGGACCTAATAGAAGCAGAAGATACCAGGAAGAGGTGGAAGAATACACAGAGGAATTATACCAGAAAGATCTGGATGTCCCGGACTAACCAGATACAGTATTGTGGTTGCTGACCTTGAGCCAGACATCCTGGAGAGTGAAGTCAAGTGGGCCTTAGAAAGCTTGGCTAACAACAAGGCCAGCGGAGGTGATGGCATTCCAGTTGAACTATTTAAAATCTTAATTGATGACGCTGTTAAGGTGCTACATTCAATATGCCAGCAAGTTTGGAAAAGTCAACAGTGGCCAGAGGACTGGAAAAGATCAGTCTACATCCCAATCCCAAAGAAGGGCAGTGCCAAAGAATGTTCCAACTACCATACAATTGCACTCATTTCACATGCTAGCGAGGTTATGCTCAAAGTCCTCCAAGGTAGGCTTCAGCAGCATAGAGAACGAGAACTCCCAGAAGTACAAGCTGGATTTTGAAGGGGCAGAGGAACTAGAGACCTAATTGCTAACATGCCCTGAATTATGGAGAAAGCCAGAGAGTTCCAGAAAATCATCTACTTCTGCTTCATTGACTGTGCAAAAGCCTTTGACTGTGTGAACCACAGCAAACTATGGCAAGTACTTAAAGAAATGGGAGTGCCTGATCACCTTATCTATCTCCTGAGAAACCTATATGTGAGACAGGAAGCAACAATTAGAATTGGATATGGAACAACTGATTGGTTCAAAATTGGGAAAGGAGTACAACAAGGCTGTATATTGTCCCCGACTTATTTAACTTATATGCAGAATACATCATGCAAAAGGCTGGACTGGAGGTATCCCAAGCAAGATTAAGATTACCGAAAGAAATATCAACAACCTCCGATATGCAGATGATCGCACTCTGATGGCAAAAAGTGAGGAGAGATGAAAGAACCTCTTCTGCTTCTTTGTTGCCCTTTCCCTAACCATTGGGGCGAAAGAGCAACAAAGAAGCAGCCTCTTCACCACCAATGGTTAGGGTTTTTTTAATTTCCCGCCCATTTCCCCTGCCTTTTTTTGTTCGTAGGTCAAAGCTCTGGCTGCAAGTCAGAGCAAAATTTTGCGGCCGGAGCTGTTCGTAAGTCAATTTGTTCGCAGGTCAGGGCATTCGTAAGTCATGGCACCACTGTATAGGGTTTTACTTAGAAGCAAGGTCCATTAAATTGAGAAGGCTTACGTACAAGTAAGTGTGCAAATGGTAGCAGCATTAAACAAACTAACTGAAAATAGGATTGCAGTTTTAATACATGTTGCTCAAGTCACCCTATTCATTTTTTTTACTGTTGTTTTTGACTAGGTTTATTTAGCACGAAAAGAAGGATCATTGTCTGGTTACATTGCCTGGAAGTTTGAGTGCGGCTCCGTTGGTCTAAAAATAGAAAGCATTTCGGTCAGGACAAGTGGTCAGACATTTCAGAGTGGAAGAGTAAGGTGGCTGCTGCGCTCTGGAAACACTACAGTGGATGTAAATGGAGGCAAGTGTGAAACTCTTGAATTTCTGAAATGCACCTGCTAACAGAGCAGAACATTAAAAGTTAAAATAGATTGATTTATCATTTTTAATATTAATGATTCAAATCCATTTCATTCATCCTCTCAACAGTATTGCAATATGAGCTATCAATTCCTCTTTACAAAACATAGGTTAAGTAATAATACGTGGACCCATGTTGCCTGAGAAGTCCATGGATGATCTTATACTTCACTTCCTTACCTTGCAATCCTATGGAGGTTTCTCAGAAATAAGTCCTAGTGTCCTCACTGTGCTTTTCTTTTAGGTAAATGCCATACTATTACATGTTAAAGTTGCAGTGGAAAGGGCTGCTTGTAAGTCAGAATCAACTTGACAGCATATGATTATGATTATTTAAAGCTGCAGTCCTAAAGACTCATTAGCAGGATTTATTTTGAGTGCTCATTCATAGACTGTGCTGTTAGTTTAGATTTCATAGAGTGAAAGGGAATGTATACAATTCTAAATTGCCAGTGTTGACTGACATTGATGACAGCTGGGTTAAAATGTCTAGTTTGCTACCCATCCAAGCTGAATTATTAAAATTTTAGCTGATTTAGCCTAAATACAATGGGGAAGTCTGGTGGTGAAACTGCTGCTGTTAGTGAATACAGAAGGAAGGGTAATTTCTCATCCTTAGCCTAGCCTTCTAAGGAACCCCACAGGAGCCAGTGTTGGATTATGCTAAGGGCTGCAAAGGGAGGGGGGATTCTGTCAGACTGGTACCTTGTGCTCCACTGAATTTAAGCCATATTCCCATTGACTAGAAATGGGATTTAGATCAGATTTCTGGTATGGGCGGCACCGTTCCTTTTCCACTCTGTTTTGGTCCTTTTTTTTTTGTTGCTGTTGTTGTTTTAGTTTTGCTTCCATCTGTACACATGTACTCTTTATTACAGGTATCTCTTGACTCTGCTGCATTCATTGGATGCTTCTGAGCCAAAAGAAAGCAAATCTTCCCACCATTGACAAAGCATCATGGATAGTAGTGGCTGGAACTGTAGTTGCTTAATGAGCAAATGTGTGTTTGCCTTTTTCCCTTCAAATGGTGCATATAAAACTCAGCTTTGTCTATCAAAACCTTATTTAACCCTTTCCTGTGTAGTCCCTGGTGTACCTTATAGCATTGAAGTTTGTCTGTTTCTAAGATCTATTAGTCTTGTTTGGCCTTCATAATTCTTATTCTTTCCTTGAAACCTTTTGCATAATTGTACATCAGTGCATCTTGACCTTCTCTTTTATATATGAATGTTCTGCATTTTCTAAATTACTTTGTCTTATGGATATTATCAGCTGCAATCTACCCATTCTAACCTGGAATAACTCCTAGCATGGTGGTATTGCACATACATAAATTCCCAGACACTTGAAGAACATGTTACATAAGACTGACTCAGAGAATAACTCAAGGGGAGGTATAAAATGGTTTAAATATAAATAGTCAAGAAGTATCTAGGTTTAGCTAAACTTTAGGACATACTTTACAGATTTTTAATTGATGTCAGCATGTCTAGGAGTTTTCTGAAGCAGAGACATATTTTCTTCTCTACACTATGAATTGTAAATGATAAATATGTTGCAGTTGTTTTCATAGCCTTCTTTAAATCAATGGGCCAGATCCAATATTAGTCCTATTTAGAGTGAATCCATTGAAATGAAAGGGACTTTTCATTACAATTAACTTTGTTGATTTTAATCAGTCCACCAGAGATAGGACTGACACTTTAGCCCAATAATTTATATTATTCTTATTAATACAACAGGTGTTTGAACAGCTTTTGTTATGTCTTTTTCCTCCCTTTCTGTAGATAAAAATCTTCACTCCTACCCTGATATTTCTAACGTAACAGATGTTATCTTGGAAGCCGAACTAAGCGGAGGGGATGGTGACATTGCATGGCAACACACACAGCTGTTTAGGCAAAGCTTAAATGAGGGCAAGGATTGTTTTGAGGTTATTATAAAATTCAGTGATCTTTGAGTATCTGAACAGATTCTTGACAAGACATATACAAAAAGAAAGGATTTCTAGCAATAAGTATTTTTTTTTAAATCATATGAACACTGTTAGAAAGTCCTATCTAAAACATTGTGTTTTTCATTGTGCATCCAAGAAAAACTTAGATTATCACCCGGCAGATAAGCTTTGATCTTATTCCTGCATTGAGCAGGGGGTTGGACTTGATGGCCTTATAGGCCCCTTCCAACTTCACTTTTCTGTGATTTCTATGATTTCATATGACTATTTGAGAGGAAAAAGTTTTTGCAAAATATGAATTACATTTTGTTGATGTGAACTACAGAGAAGGTCTGGACTCAGTGTCCCAACATGCATCAGATACTTACATTTAAAAGTAGAAGGATAGTGGCATTTTTGCATCCACAAAGCACCTTAAGTTTAGGTTGCAGTCCTATGTTTACTGATTTAAGAGGAAATGCTGTTAAACAAAGCAGATTTATTCCTGATTAAACATGCATAAGCTGCATGTCATTTTAAAGTTAGAATTCCTATTTTCTAATGTTTAATCTGTACTGGAAGGAGAGGATTTTAAAAAATGTAAATGGAACTTTATTTCACTTAAAAGAATAAGGAAATTTTAACTTCTTTTAATTCTGGACTTTGGACTTTGATTATTTTAAAAACCTCATGGGATGTTTGGATTTGCTTGTAATTTTATAGTAAACAATTTATTGTATTCAGAATATTAAAGTACTGTTATGGAGCTATGGAAAAAAATTACTAGCTCACTGTCATTTTTGGTTCAGTTTCTTACGGTTTTGAAGACAAAGCTTTCTTGACAAAATAGCCAAAGTTGATATCTGCTGTCCTCTGAATTTCTCCAGAACATACACCAATGTAGAAGTGAGTATTTTAGAGTTCAGTATTGAATTTTTTGTGTGGCTTGGTGCATGATGAGGAAGACAGATGATGACTTGTAAACTAGCAGTGATCTGCTGCTGTGATTTACACCACTGCACTTACACCAACATAATTAATCAAACAATTTCTAGCGATTGAGTCCTTGAAATCTTTTCATAACTTGCAGTATAAAAGATACCTTAACTTATATAAAGGAATACAGAATACAGTGTGACATTTTTGTGCATGTTCCATATTGTTTGAATTTGAATTCAACCACTGTTTTTACAGACCCATTGTTTCTGTTAAATTGCTTGCAGTCACTGTTGTCAGTTTGATAGACACAAAACTGATATTTGGCCACTTCTGGATACCCGAACACGGCTGGTTTTGAGGGTGGGCAATCTGGACATTCATCTTGGAATCAGTCTATAAAGGGGGATGATTAGTTGGACTGTTCTGGACTTTATTATCTGCAGTGACCTGTACTGAAAAAAACAAAACAAAAGCATAACAAGTCTGTTGACCTCCTCCCATCTACTTCAAATTGTTTGGCTACTATTTGAAAAAGTGAATATCTACTCATTAATATTACAGTATATTTCCTTTTCAATTTCAGCTGGATGTCATTCAGCTTTGCACTAATGGGACAGTATACAAATCTATGAAAGAAAGAAAAAGAAAGAATTCATTCTAGGTAAAAATCAGCAGAAGATTGTTTTTTCTTAAAGCAACATTATTGGCACTGTAATCAGTTAGGTACTGCAAGCATTGTCAACATTTTTTTTCCAAATGGAGATGACCAAGAGAATAGTTTAAAGTTAATTCTTGCCTGGGGCGCTATATATTTCTGCCACGTACTAATATGCCTGTGAAGCTTTCGGATGTAGTAGCGCCATTCATTTCAGCAGAGCTGATCCAAGCAAATCAAGGAACGTGCAGTAATCTGGTTCTCCACTGAAGGTAGTAGGATGTC
Source organism: Pogona vitticeps (assembly GCF_051106095.1). Taxonomy (NCBI): domain Eukaryota; kingdom Metazoa; phylum Chordata; class Lepidosauria; order Squamata; family Agamidae; genus Pogona; species Pogona vitticeps. The sequence goes on along the minus strand of NC_135788.1, from coordinate 43,444,571 downwards.
TCTGTATACATCAAAGTTTGCTATCTGCTATGCATTACTGAATGTTTACTTACTTTTTTAAAAAAAGTATTCTGGCACAATCTAGTGAATGTTGGTTTTATACCTACCCTACTAAAATGAACAGTGGTTGCACCACAACAGTATCTGGTGCATGATGTGATGGGTTCAATTTCAAAGCTTCATTTTGCTCCCAAAACTATTGTTCTAGTTTCTGTGCACACTTAATTCAGTAGGTCCTGCAAACATACGGGTGCCTGTCTTATAGAAAGCATTGGGACTTAGATTAGTCATGGCTAATTTATTTCTTTGATTTCAGTGATAGTTAAGTACATCTGCAATCTCTGTATTGAAGCTGTAGTCAGAATCAAGATTCAGAATATAAAAATTCTGCTTATGGGTTGTTCTCACTGGAGGAATGGGAGATATTTTTACTAATTCTTCATTTCCTCTGTAGTCCACAGTGCTTTCTGAAAAGATACTGTAGATAATTAGGAAAACCCTTGGAATAGTGTGGAAACTGTTATGGAGTCTGAAGGAGGAAGGGGAAATTGACATGAATTTCCTCTCAGTGGAGTTAACATCTGAGTAGACTTGCATAGAACACGCATAAAACTGCTAGATATTTTAAATGTCTGCTAAATGAAGAGGTCATATGAACATAAAGCTACTACAGGCAATGTTAGGGAAAACATTTGCATAAAGCAAAAAATACTTTTAGTCTGAAAAATGAATTCACCCAATTTAATTCAAGTGTGGGAGGAAAAAAGCCACATTTTGCCTTTGAAATATGGCACACAGGGAGTGAGCACCTTGTTTACAAGGTAATTTCAGCAAGGCTTTTGGGAGCAGTAATCAGCTTCTAAGCAAAGCACAGATACCACTGTGTGCCTTTTTTGAAATGCAAACTGCAGCCTTTTTCCCCACCAGCACAAGAAGATGCCACCTGTGGTATGTTTGAGGGACGATGCAGCCTACCCTCCAAGTTATCCAGTGCTTCTGTTCATTAATTAGTTGCTGCATTGTACTGCAGTTGTACATGTGCATTGCCACAGCTTAAAGTTTTCTGAAACAGTGATTTCAAAAATTAAGAACGTATCCTTGCTGTGCTCTGGTGTTCTTAATAAACCTATAAAAGAGGGAGGTGGAGCAACGAGCAGCGAGAACAGGGGAAATTCCAGGGCTCTGGATTCCCCTGGGTTTACTCCAAGTCAGAGGAACCCCCCCGAGAAGGGGGGCAAGTTTCCACAGGAGAGTGGGACTTGTCAGCAAGTAGAGGCTTTGGAACCGCCGAATCTCAGATGACAGTCTGTTTTTTGGAAGAGTTCCCTTCCTACACGCAATCTGTCTCGTGAAGTCGCCATGATGGTGAGTTAGCTGCTCAGAGAGGGAGATATGAGATTTATTATCTGACTGCAGAACAGAGATTAACAATCTGCTGCTAAGCTACAGCAAGTAAAATATCAAATCTGCTGTTTGAAAGCTGATGAGAAGGAATAATCTCAAGCGGCATAACTTTGTTGATGCCTGTAACATTGGAGTTTTCTTTACTATGCCACAGCTCAGAAAACGAAACCAACTCTGTGCTTTTTCTCTCTTAACCCTTCCTCCCAGAGAAACTGGCTTCTCATAAATCTATAAAGTCAGGACTTAAGAACTCTAAATAACTCTGCATAATTTAACCTAAGTGACTCTGTATCTGGCTACAAGGTGGTCTGTAAATCAAATAATATCCTCCCTCGTAAGACTTTAAGTGTGGACTAGCTAAAAAGCATGTGGGAAATCTGAGTAATTAACCTGCTGACTGCCACGGCCATGGGAGGAGGGGGAGAATCATCATCGCAAATCACAGTGGATTATATCAAAGGACTTCTTCAAGAATGTCAATTTAACATTAATCATTTTGAGACTCAACTTGAGATCAGAACTTGAAAATGACTTTTTCTGCTCTGCACGAAAAGATTGAAAGCAAAGACAAACAACTTAACTAAATCTTTAATGAACAGCCTTTAATGTCGGAGAGGGAAACTGCCTCAAAGCAGCACAGACAAATCATCGAACAGCTATCGTCGTCAGAGATAGAGAAGAAAAAGACTTCTTTTTTTTTCAAAGGAGGCCTAAAAAAGACGAAAGGGGGGGGGAGGGAGAATGTATATCAAGACTGTTCCGAAAAGAAAGAATGTAAAGGGGGAGAAATGGGCAAAGCTGAGGGCAGAAATTTACGATCAGAGATCACACACTATGTTGCTCCAAAACCAAATCACTGACTACATGGGGGTGAAATTAGTCAACCGTATAGAAAATGTCTTAAAGAAATAATATAGATGGCATTTCAAAACTGGAAAAAAATGAATGAATAAAGGAGGCAAGAGGGTAACTTTGGTTTGATAACACCGGAGCTGAATATACAAAGTAATAAATGATGATGAATAATAATAGTGGATACTTGTTTGTGAGGCACGCAAATTGAGACATTAAATATGTGTGATTATAATAGTGACAATGTTGACAAGATTAGAGAGGCCAATCCCGGTTTGATGACACTGGAGTTGATAAATAAAAATGAGAAAGGAGGAAGTTACTTGCTGAATAAATAATAGAAATCAATTGGTTTAAGATACACACACACACACACACACACACATATACACACACATACATACACACACACACACACACACACACACACACACACACATACATACATACATACATACATACATACATACATACATACATACAACTAACATAGAAAGCAACATGACTAATATACTATGAGCAAATTTGGCCAGACATGAAATTTAAGGCTAGACAAGCGTATGTGACTTATGACTTCAGAAATGATGATGAATAATAATACTGGATGTTTTGTTCTTGAGGCATGTATATGGAAATATCAAATATGTGTGAACTATAAGAGAGATTATGCTGACAAGATTAGACATACAGTTTTCTGTTTATAAGAATGGAGATCATCGAGGAATGAACAGGCCTGTGTGGCTATTATGGTGGATAAGTAATTTTAAAGAGGAAATGAGGAATGTTTATGATGAGAGTTAGATGGATGGAAATGCAGATGAGAGAATTTACAAAATTTATTATAAATTTAGGATGTTAGATACTTAATTAGATATACGACATAGGGATGTGGAAGATAACATGTGTAGATGCACACGGATATATTATTTCTGTAGTCAGAATTTACGTAATAGATAAGCTGGTATGGGAAACACCTCCCCGCCTGTATGTTTTGTTAGTCTTGTATGTTTTGTTAGTTTTATGTGTTATTGTTTTGTAGGTATTTCTGGTTTTTGTAGGTATGTATGTTATTAAAAATAATAAAATGTTAAAAAAAATAAGGCTGAGGGCATTACTGTATTTTATTTTGCAAGCCAGAGAATGCCCTATGCTACATTTGATGGAGACATATTAAATTGAAGCATTAGGGTGTTTTCAGTAAAGGTGTAGTTTATGGGTCTATGTTGAACACTGTGGAAGCACATTAGTCTGAAAGCTGTAATACTGGTTTGACAAAGCAACCTGGAATGCAATTAAATGTATGGTTGAATTAATGCCTTTGGTAAAATTGCCACTGCCTAAATTGGATTTTTATGGATTCATGAACATGTCTCATCATATTCCTCTTATGACTTGAAATATGTAGCTATGTTGCCCTGCACGATAGGTCATTATCAGTAGGTGTACTCTATGACTGACAAGTCTGGATCTAACTCATTATGTTAAATACTGACCTCCCAGCACTGTTCCTAAACAAATCACTTTGAATGAAGAATGTACCTGTATTAATCATTATATAGCACTCCACATAAATCCTCTGTCTTTGTCACCACAGTCCTAAACAGGTTTACATTGAAGCATGCTGAGGAAACTGGGATTTATTCCCAAGTAGATACGTTTAGGATTGCAGCCCTGTCGATAAATCCTGAGAAACTTCTGGTTGAGACAGAATTTTACTAGTAAGTAGAACACATTGTATCAGCAGCTACTTTTGAATTCCTCTGCCTTTGCCTCTCCTAGTTCATTTAAAATTCTATAAAATAGCAGAATAACGATTACATACCAAATTGGTATAGAAAATAGGCAAACAAGGAATTATGCATTAGTATAGAAACTAAGTAACCACAAGTATTTGCTTTTTCTGAATTCTGTCACCTGAAATCTAAAGTCTAGAAATGAGAAATGATGTGAGCTGGCTGAAAGACATGTGTGTACAGGCCTCAAACACTTGCTCTAGTATCTGACATTGAACTATGGGGGACTGAAATGGGTGTGTGTTCTATTCTCCCCCATCAAACATATAGTGGTCATGATCTGGCTAAAAGTAGGAACTGTGTGATGTTATGAGTTTCACTGGCACCCTCCTAGCTTCTCTCCTGTAATTTGAGTTTTGCCTGGTTAAAAAAAAATAGTGCTGGTGGAATTTCAAAACACATCACATATAGCTGTTTTGTCATATTAACTGATTAGCCCATCTGTTTAGAATTATCAGGCAGAATCATGTGAAGGAAACACAGAGTTTAATGTACAATAGATGTAGCACTCTGCATTATCTCTAGCTTGCAGATGTGCACTCTGGAGATCACTTCATTGAAAGAAATGGTGCTTCTATGCTTGCATAAATGCGGAAAAAACCCAAATATGGACTACTGTTTGTGTATGGTAAAAGAAGAGCATTTGACCCATCAGCTCTTGAAATAATCAGTTCTGGTATCTGTGTATGGCCTCTTTGTTTAAGCAAGAGGCAGTTGAGTGGGCCCTAACCTTTGTGCCAGTCTGCAGGTATAGTTCTGCATGTTTGGATAGACTAAGAATGGAGACCAAACATTCTTTTAATCTTTTAATCTTTTTTATGTTTTCATGTTTTAATATTTTTAATTGTATTTTAAAACATATATTGTTTAATTTATCTTTTAATATTTAACTTACTGTGTTTTTTAATTGTGTGAATTTTAATCTTGTGAGCCGCTTTGGGTCCCTTGTTAGGAGAAATGCAACATATAAATAAAACTAATAATACTACTACTAATACATTTGGGTACTACTACTACTACTACTACTACTACTACTACTACTACTACTACTACTACTACTAATAATAATAATAATAATAATAATAATAATAATAATAATAATAATAATAATAATAATAATAATAATAATATATTATTATTATTATTATTTATTTTATTTATTGGACTTGTATACCGCCCCATAGCGCTACAAGCACTCTCCGGGCGGTTTACAATTTAATTATACAGGCTACACATTGCCCCCCCAGCAAGCTAATAATAATAATAATATGCTTCTGTATTGTATGTGTTTTAGAAGGTGTGGAAGGCTTGAGTGGATTCAGTCCCAAATTCTGATTTAAATTTTGCATGGACTTCCTTTTTTAGATGGGCTAAATTTAATTGTTAAAGCCAGGCTACATTAAAATGCTAAGATCAGATGTGAACTTATGTCTTTGTTAATGGCCAATTTATTTGTTTGTTTGTTTTATTCTATTCTATACCATATATTTATTTATTCATTCTGTTCTATGCAAGAGCACTAATGGGGTGTTTGATTAATTAATTAATTAATTTACATTCAAAGACCAAACAAATTTAACAATAAAAGAATAAAACGATGCAAAGGACGCAACATATACCAGACAACAGCTCCCAAAGGATATAAAATTTATGTCAGAGTTTATATTGAGTTTATGTTGGAATTATCCAACCCTTTTGGGGAGGGAGAAATCACTAGATAGCAACACTCCTATTATTTCTCTTAAGGAACTTGCAGGAAATAACAACAGTTATTCTGTTATTCTCAACATCAGTTATTCAGTTATTCTCAATATCAAGCCAGAGAAATGTTCAGTGCCAAGAGAATATATAGTTAAGGTTGGTTTTCCAACTTTGACAATTTTAAATAAAACTGATTATCTAACTTAAATTTGGATACAGGCACTGAAATAACTTTTTCGCTCCAGTAAAATAATCTGCAAAGGAAGAAGGACAGCAAGAGTGTAGTTTTGTTTGCTTTTTGCAGCATAGCTATGCTGCCCATATCATAATTGTAGACGATCAGTCTGGGATGAAGAAAGAAAATACTTTGGGAAGTTCTGATCTTCCCACATAAGCAAATTCTAAAAGAGCTGACAGATTAGTTTGCCATAGTCTGTGTGTCTTTAAAGTTTTATTTTATTCCCCCATGACAGCATCAAGATCAAGTTACTTAGTGAGATTGTTGAACTAATGATAACCAGATCATCAGTACATCCTTTACATATTATTCTGATGAGACAATGTAGATTGGAACCACTAATGAACTGGATAAAGGCTAGTAAATTCAAATTGCTGTTAGTTGGTCTCTGGAGATGTTTTACTGACTTTGGATGGGATACATATTGTACCTTGTACAGTACTAGGTTGGAAGTAACTTTGGGATTTTTTAGTTCTCCATAAGCCTTATTTGGGATATTGAAGAAGCGTACATAACACGAAGCTTATTTCAACAACGTAGGCTTCTATAATTAAGCACAGACACTCTAAAATGAAGATATCCGGGTTGTAGTGCATATTCTGTGTGGGGCTAATCTTAATACAGTAGTTCAGGATCCTAACCTGGTTCAGAAGAAAATTCTATCGTCAGACATTTGATTGGGGACTGTTGTTCCAACCATACTATCCTCATAAGATCTGCACCATAATTCTATGCGTTTGGGGGGCTAATTGTAATACTTTGAAGCCTTAAATTACCTGAAAGCAGATCATGTTTAAGGATGTTCCTAATGTGGCTGAAATGCGAAATCTGCAGTAGAAGTCCTTATTTTCAGGATCCAGGATGAGACCCAGGAGAATGGCAACCAGTAATTTCCCAGTGGTGGGACTATGGAATACACTTCCTTAATAAAGAAGTGAAGCACCAACCTATTTATAATTTTGTGGAAATGTTAGAAAAAATTAAAAGATAAAAATATAAAGGATTATCTTAAATCTTCTAGCGTGTCTGCTCTAAACTTCTCCCTTTAAGTTTTAAGCGATTTTATAATATTTATAGTCTTTGTATAAGGGGAAATGGCCTATAACAGGTTAAAGCGAGGAAGTATATCTTGGGATTTTTTAATAAATATCTGGCTGCCTTTGAGGAAATTTGGAATAGAAAAAGTGAAAGCGGATGCCTAGTTACAAGAATCTAAGTCGGGGGAAATCAAATTGCTTCATGCCCTGTGTATGTTTTCGATGTGATCTTTTAAAACAGTTACATTGCTTAAACCACCTCCGTGATTAAAGCTACTTTACAGCACTTGGACAGTGCAATTCTTGAGTTCAGTTACTTTCTGTTGAGGAGGGTGCATTGCTTACTAACGGAAAAGCAAGAAATGTAATTCAGTGGGATTTTCTTTTAGAATTTTTGGACGAATTCGACATGAATAAGATCGGCGTGCATAACTAGGTCACAGGAAGTAAGTCTCACTCAATACAATGAGAATCGAGTCGATCGTGGTATTTATTCAGCATGCCAACTTAAGGTGCAACACCCGAGCACCAAGCAGCCTACTACCCATTGCACAGTCCGAGGCACCAAACTTAATGTGATGCGGTCTTGCCTAGAGAGTGCTAAGGCCAGTTTCCCTCCTGCTCTGAAACGGACACCATCGCACTTCAGCGGAGCCCGAGCGCAGGCAACAGTTCGCTCTTCCCCCTTTCATCTTGGCAGCGGAGTCGCCTCGGTTCACTGCAACCAGCACCGACACGGTCCCGAGAGTAAAAAAAGCTGTTGCTACGTGCGGTGACGTCATCGCCCCATTTGAGTATCTTTTTCAATGATTGGTTAAAGATGAGAACAGCGCGGCGGAGCTTTGCTTGCTATTGGCTAGGCGGAAGGGGGCAGGGCCGAGGGCGCTCGGAGGCCTTGTCCTACGGGTGCCCGCGTAGTTATTGTCTGAAGGTTTTTAGGCCTCTGAGCGGCTGGGATTTGGCAGCGGTTGGGCCTTGAGGGCTTTCCACTCTGCTTCTTGTTACCAGTGTGGGACCCACTTCTGGGGGCAAGAAACGCCTCCGTTTGGCTGCGGTGCGGAGGAAGTCTCCGAACCGGCTCTGACGACGCTGCCGCCCAACCTTTTTCGAGAGTGGCGCCAGAACAGAGAGAAAATAACATTACATTAAACTAATCCGCGACGCTTTCTGGGCCCTCTTGGGACAGTGTTTAGTCGCTCGTTTCAGGCGGTGGGCGTCATAAAATACATGCGATATATAAAACATTCCCCCTCCAGCTTGACATAAAGCATCTATGGCCGCAACGCGCAATTTAGAAGACAGGAGGAGCGGCAGAAAAAGCTATACGCGAGAACGCGCGCGTTGTAGGAGTGTGAAGGGAACTGTGTATGTGTGTGCGCGCGCGCGCGCACGGGCGGGCTGAGCCGAGAAAGGGGAGGGGGGGCCCCGCTCGCCGTGGCTCGCGCCGAGTCGACGTGTGTGCGCGCCCGCGCCGCACAAGGCAGAGCGAGGGTCTCTGAAGCAAGGGAGGGGGGGATGGTGGTCTCGTTGTGCGAAGGGGTGTGCACGCGCATTAGCGTGAGGGGAACCTTGGGGCCCGCTTGAGAGCGAGTATCTGTGTGTGTGTCTGTGTCTGCCTGTGTGGGCGCGTTCGCGCTGGGTAGGAATCTTTCTCTGGAGAAGGAAACCCCCACCGACCGCCCACCCCGAATCTGCGGTGCATGAGGGAAAGGTGTGTGTGTGTGTGTGTGTCGGCCTGGGGTGGCCTTTTTCTCATCCCCTCCGTTTATTGTTTTTAAACCTTTTTATTTATAACTATTTATACTGAGGCGAGGGCCAAAACAATTATGGCAAAATCAGGAGGAGGAGGTGGTGGCGGAGGCGGCGGCGGCGGCGGCGGCAGCGGGGGTCTAACCTGGGTGGTAAGTTGCCTGGTATTTGTCTCTTCTATTTCTTAATTCCCCGCTGCTGGTGCTTTTCTTAGCAGGCCTAGCCTGCAAACAGAAGCGGAAGGCCTCGGGGGGGAAATAATGGAGGAGCGAAGATGCCGGTTGGGATGGAGGATGGGGATGCGGGGTGAAAAAGGGAAGGTTGCTTCCTGGGAAAGGTGGCGAGGGCTGGTGGGTGGTGCAGGAAGGAGATTCCGGGAAAGGAAGGAAAGGGAAGGGAGGCGGTGGGACCGTGGCTTCGGTGACATGGGAAGCTCACATGCTGGATTTGGTGGAGTCGGACTGTGTGGCCTGCACGGCTTGATACTTCCCAGTGAAATGGAGGCGTGAGGCATCCACTCCTCGTGGTGCTTGCTGTAAGTGTGCTGGAGTTAAGACTCCATGCCTGGTTTGCTTGCGTTGGCCAGCTAAGAAAAGAGACTGGTGCCCCTCTTTCCTCTTTACTTAAAGCCTTGAGACAAATTGCAGGCTGCTTTGATGTGTTTTGCAACAAGCCAAGGGTGGGGTTAAAAAGAAGCTGTCTTCACAGCTGTTGTGGAGTTCAGTCCATACCTGAAGGATTTGTTAGCTTTCAGAGAGCTGGTGCCTTTGTATTCCAGCCTGTGCTCCTGTTTTTAATCTCGATCTCAACCTCAGCCTAACAAGTAAAAAACAAACAAACAAAAAAAGTAAAAATGAGAGGATGACAGCTTAGGTGTTGATGTAAAAAAATAAGGGGTATGTCTAGAGTTGAAAGTTAAGTAATTGTAGGCAGACATGTGCTGAAAGGGAAGAGGTGTGATTATTAAAAAATGTTCTTTTGGCCCAAGTATAAGAGATCTCATTTTCCTTCTTAAAAGACCCCTGGAGGGAAGAGAAAGTTGAATGGATACAGTTTCCTTAGCCAGTCACTAATTTACTTTTATCTCTCTTGTTCAGCAGAGAGTTCAAACTAGGGTCACTTTCTTGATGGAACTGGCAAGAATAGGAAACATGGCAGAATAGTGGCAAGACAGCAGTTTGGTTCTGGAAGGGGGTTAGCTGTTCTTGGGTTTTGGGTTTGTGATTTTTTTTAGATTAAGTGTTAACAAATATTGCTTCTCTAATTTTATTTGAATTTAGCTCTGCAAAAAAATTTACATTCCAATTTTTAAAAATCTCTATCTTGTAAAGGAAAGTGTTTCTTAGCTTTTCTATTCTTTTGTAAATTGAAAAAAGTAATGGATCTTATATGTGTCTTAGAATGTCTGTTTATCTGAAATGGCAGACATGCTTTAAAATAAAAGAGAATGAGATGACTTGACTATTCAGATATCTGGTATTAATTTGCTTATGTCTTATGTTGTCATTGTATTCTTCTGTGACAGCTGGCACAGTTACTTTCTGTACATATGCAGTTCATATTTGCAAAGAGAAAGCAAATTTAACATAGCTTTGACAGGCAGTAAGTTGGACCATATAAGTTGATCTGTGGGCAGGAAATGACTTCAGCCTGCTGCCTCATGTGGCATCCCACTTCCTCATAAGCAGGTCAGATTCATGGGTATATATACCTTCTTGGCGTTTGGAATGATAGGCTTGAAGCAATAGGTCTGCCTGCTAAAATGAGGTTCCAGCTTGGCATTCAGACTGTTGTTTTAAGAGGATATGGTCGAATACACTTTTTCCCAAAGTTTCATCTTTCATAAATAAATAAATAAATAAATAAATAAATCTGTAGCGAGTAGAGGATCTGTGAACTTTACCTTTTTATAAAATCTTCAGAACAGGAACCTGAGCAAATAATCATGGTTCAATAAGTTGAAATCAGCTTCACGCATTTCTCCATGACTATCTTCTTCTTTCTTAACATGACAAAGCAAGCTGGGAAACCATATTTAATATAGCTTCCTGTTGCATCTCAACTGTAAGATTATAGTAATTGATTTCCAAACAAACCAGGATATGAAGTCGTAGTTTAAAGTTGGCTTCTATATCCTGGCTTGCTTAAACCTGTTAACTATAAATATAGTAGGGAACTGGCAATGAACCAGTTCTAGCTTATCTGTATGCAGGACAGAGCAAAATGCTATGTGTGGGTTATGAAATTTTGTGTATCTTAGTTAAACTAATGTTTGGGTGTATGAACACAGGCACTGGTTTTAATTACTCTGTTTCTAACTTGCATTTTATAAAATGTATAGTGTATAGTGTAAGACAATTTTGACAATGTATGCAAATTGTAACATCTATTTTATTACTTTATTGCATAGTACAATTTTGACTAAGTTCTACAAAAATAAGTTACTTCACTTCACTTACTTTATATTTACCTCTTACCTCAGAGTTCCTGTTCTTTTTGCTTTCTGAATAGTCTTTCAAATGTATGGTTATATCCAACCTCTAATATATATATGTCACCTTTTTGCTTTTTAAAAAAATAAAGGTTACACAACCTGCTATTTTATTAAAATCTAATTGATGCCTTCTAGATGAGTACATCTCAGTCTCAGATGGAATATTTTAGTTATTGTAACATATGACAGTATTATTCCTGAAATTGACAGAAACTTGTCAGTATTGAAGTGTCCTTATGTGCTCTATAGTCACGTCTGGCTCATAGTGACCCTATGAATGAGTTGTCTCCAGAATGCCCTGTCTTCAACAGCCCTGCTCACTTCTTGCAAACTGAAGCCTGTGGCTTCCTTTATGGAGTGAATATATATTACATTTGGTATTATTCTTTTCTTGATGCCTTCAGCCTTTCCTAGCATTATGGTCTTTTCAAGAGTATCCTGTCTTCTCATGTTTTATGCAGAGTAAGACAGCTTCAGTTTTTTTTTTTTTTTTTTTTTTTTTTTTTTTTTGCTTACAGTGATAGTTCAGACATAATTTGCTCTTGAAACTAATTGTTCAAATTTCTGGTAGTCCAGGGTATCTAGAAAGCTCTTCTATAGCACCGTATTTCAAGCATTTTTTCCCTGACAGCCTCCTTAGTTGTCCAGCTTTCACACCCATACCTGGTGGTAAAAGATACAAGTGCGTGGATGATCTTGATCTTCATCTCCAATGACACATCTTTGCACTTGATGTGTCTGTCACTGGAGGCAAAATGAAACATCACTGTCACTTAGGGAAGTACTTAAACAAAAGTTAATCATTTTCAATACCACATACTTGAAGAAGACAGTTAAGTAAATTCTTATGAAAAATATCTTTCTAAAAGTCTTCCACTGAAATCAACGTAGTATAAAAAGTCCCAGACTTTGGCTAGGTTATACTATTTTTTTCTTGGAAATTGATTAGGGATGATCCAAAAAAAAAAAAAACAACTTTTGATTACCTGTCTTTTCCTCATGGCCCTTCATCAGGATGATTCTTCATAGGGTTGCAGAAGACACTTTCTTTAGATTTGTGATCAGTGCTCACTGACTGATTTAAGAAGTGTATAAACTCATATTTTTAAACTGGCATATGATGTTTAACCTGTGTTCTTAAATCTGTACTTATTTGTACTTGATTTTAATGGTTTCTGTTGTAGGGTTGATTTTGCTTGAATTCAATGATTTTAAGGTTACATTTGGCTTTACACGGTTTTATTCTATCAAGTTTGTAAGCTGATGTGAATGCTACTAAGAAAGAAAGAAAGAAAGAAAGAAAGAAAGAAAGAAAGAGCAAGCATATCAGAAATTAAAGCTAACAAATACAGTGGACCCTTGACTTACAGATGGCTTGACTTACAGACTTTTTGAGTTACAGACTTCTCTGGCTGCAAAATTTAGGTTTGACTTGCAGACTGAGATTTGACTTACAGACCAGAAAAAAACCAAAATGGAACAAAAACGGCCTGTTATGGGATTAATCGGTTTTCAATGCACTGTAGGTCAATGGAGACTTGACTTACAGACTTTTTGACTTGAGAACGGACTTACAGACTTTTTGACTTCCAATACGGATTAAGTTCTCAAGTCAAGACCTCACTGTATAGAGAGAAAAATGTTGTGGTACCTTAAAATTTAACATATATTTTAATTTAAAATATAAGGTGCAACAATGTGTTTGACTCTTGGATTTTTGTTTGATTGTTTTGTTTTTCAGATATGCTTGCACAGACTAACAGCACTACTTCTCCATAAATAAAGCAGTATACTCTTGTCATGATTTACTTCCTAGCATATCTTCTACCAGAAATGTTCCCTGTACAGTATATCTCTCCCTACTTCCACCTGAAATCTACAGAAGATGTGATAATTGGTTCAGAATTATAAATGTTAATAATGCAACTTCTGAAAAATCTGAACAATGTGTATGTTGATCAGTGTGTTTTCAAAATAGGATTTTAAAAATACTTGGTGTGTATCGCTGACATGCACTGTATCTTAAAGAAACACTTTTAAATAAGTTGTGGAACTGGATAAAGTATTTCCTTTTGTTAGAAGTTTAAATTTGAAACTATTCTTACTTTATTTCCTCTTGTGGGCACTGTGTGAGTGAGTTGATCTATGTTTCCAAAGAGAGCTTCCTGCTAACATTTTTTGCAGTTCTTCTTGGTCTCTGTAAATCATGCAATGGGATTTGTCCTGGATTTGTTTTGAGACTGTTGGAACATTATAGAGCTTGAAAGAAAGTTTATTGGTCTGTGTTTAAAGGAGACGTTTCCATTTCTAGCATGTTAGAGAGATTGTGGTGACCGATGATACAATTTTTCTGTTAAAAAAAGTACAGGCCTTAAGTGTACAAATCTTAGCACATTTACTAATCTTGCATTTGCTAACAAAATTGTTGTTTTGCCATACTGAAAACACTTGAAGGTAGGCAACTTCTACAAAACACAAAGACAGCTTTAGTTGTGTTTCATATGTGAGATCTGCTTTTTTCTGACTTTCTCATTTATGTGTACAAGTCTGAAACATCACATAAAGTGTATCTGTTGTACTGGAAATAGTGGTAAGAGTTAACAACGTCTGACAAAAGTAAAAGAATAAAGTGCAAAAGCAGGACTGCAGTTAGTTAAAAAGATGAAAATCATGAGTAGAGAACAATACAATTTTAATGTTGAGAAAGAAGATATCAAAATTGTTAAGGATTTTTTTATACTTTAATCATCAATCCATATAGAAACTGCAGTCAAAAAATCATAAGAACGATATTTCGAAGGGCAATAGTGAAAGAATTACAAAAAATAATCAGGTATAAAGATGTGTCACTGGAACCCAAGGCCAAAATCCTCCACAGTATTGTATTCCCAGTTACTATGCATGGGTGTGAAAGTTTGACAGGGAAGGAAGATGTCAGGGAAAAATTGTTTTATTTGAAATATGATGCTAAAGGAAAGTTTTGTGTATACCCTGGACTGTGAGAAAGATGAACTGGTGGATCTTAGATCAAATCAAGCCTGAATTAGCTGTAGGCAAAAATAATGAAATTGAGACTGTCATACTTTGGGAACATCACGAGAAGGCAAGATTTGCTGGGAAAGGTGGAAGACAGTAGGAAAAGAGGAAGACCAAATATGAGATGAATTGACCCTATAAGTGAAGCCACAACTTTAAATTTGCAGGAGTTGGACAGGGCTTTTGAGGAGAGGACATTTTGGAAGTCACTTATTCATAGAGTTGCCACATGTCAGAAGTAATTTGAGGACATGTAATAACAATGATTATTCAGAAAGGATGGTTTTCCTACAGTGATACCTGCAAATAGTATACTTTGTACAGACAGTAACCCAAACTCAGTTTAATTTTTGAACTAATGGAACAGAGGTAGCCTTGCTGCAGTGCGTTCCCAGTTGAAGATGGACTAATAATTCCTTCCCTGATACCAAAGTTATGCCAGACATGTCCAAAGTTAGAATTGCAAACAAAAAATATTTACAGATAAAAAGAGGCTACAAGATTTTCTCTGTAATTAGTGTTTTAATCATCCAGGTATATTGGGAATATGTAATTTGTAAGTTCAGATCATGATCTGAGCCACTTGTTCTATTGTACAGTATGTCAAAAAGTGATGGTAATATGTTTTCAGAGGCACCTGTTTCAAGCAACATAAGCATTGTTGCTGTTATGTTTCAGACTTTTACAAAATTTAATTGTGTACCATGGAGGAGTGACCCTAATTATATTTCATTTTGTAATTAGATGTTGTTCCAATACCATATATTAACCACAGCTTTTCTTATGTGCAACAGAATTAGATAGCTTCTCCCCTTGCACGTTGTAAAGTGTTTGAATCATGAGCTTTGCAATGCAGTGGGCTGGATCCGAATATAATAATACAGTACTTGGTGTGAACCCCAGTGGAATTGATGAGAGTCCCACTGATTTTACTGAGTGTGCTCCAAGGAAATCTGGACCTAACACACATATTTAGGCTTTAGAAACAGGAGATTTCTTTAAAACCCATTGTATATTTCAAGGAGTATGTTTCAGTCTTTGTAGAATAATAGACAGGTCCAATTAATTTGTTTCCGATATACAGTATGCCTTTGTGTAAGGGTATGTCAGATATGAACATGCGGAGGACCTTAATGTAGGAAGTATCCCTTTTAAAATTATTTATTTTTCAGTCTAGGAAGGGCTCTTTGAATTAGAACTAAAAGAAAGTTGGCACAGAATAATAATGCCAGTTTAGAGTGATACTATTTTCCCATCATGCCAAAGTGGTAGGATGCAGTGTTCTACTGTTGTAGTATTTGTTCCATCTTCAGTGGAAGTCCTTGCAGAGAATGTGTAATACTGTAATAACAGTGACCAGACCTACCTGGCTAGTCACTTCTTGACATGCCTTGTCTTCCCCTCTAGGCTATTCTTAATCCCAAATCATAAGAGCCAAGCATAAACATAAACATAAAATAAGCATACAATAAAAATTCTTAGTAAGCATAATGATTACAAGGCACTCTCAGCAGCTTGAGGTTTCATGTGTTAACAGTTTCAACTTCTCATTTTAGAAAAAGTTTTCTTATACAGGATACAAAGTAACTATAATAGCTGCCTGTCTTGAAATATATGCTTAACTTCTTCTTAGCTTTCCCTTAACTGTTAACTGACTAAAACTCTTCTCTCTTCTTTTAAACCTCTCTTGTCTTCGCTGAATTCACTCTCCTTTTAGCCAGTTGTGTTGTTCTTGATGTTGCTGGGTAGAATAGGTGAGGGTTCCATCACAATAACCAAAGCTAAGGTTTTCCTTGTTTCCCAAATAACATTTTCTAGGAAGGGTAAGAAATCACCATATCAGGTATATTTGATAAAAACAAATTCCTTTGCACTGCTTTTTGAGAAGCAAGACCATGGACATGCACATGCTGTGATTGGGCAACCTGTAGGCTAGCCATTGTTTTTGCTTCCCACAAAATATAATACAGTGGTGCCTCGCTTAATGAGCGCACCGTATAACAACGAATCCGCATAGCGATCCCGTTTTCGGGATTATATAGTTTATATTTGCTACAATCTCCATCTATTTGGTATTAAGAGTGTAGTGTGCTTTATTATGAACATGGAGTGCTGCTATACCACTGCGTGGTAGTTTTAACAGATTGGCAAGTAATGTAGCAGGGGATCCTCAAGCACTGGGACACCTCCGGGATTTCCCTGGATTACAATGCCCCCTTTGCCATGTCCATTTCATGGTTAACCACAGGGTGTGGGATTGAGTTAAATCATGATTTAAATCTAACTCAATCCCACTCTTCATGACCCCATGAACCAGAGCACACCAGGCCCTCCTATCTTCCATTGCCTCCCAGAGGTCTGTCAATTTCATGTTGGTTGCTTCGCAGACACTGTCCAGCCATCTCATCCTCGGTCGTCCCCTTCTCCTCTTGCCCTCACACTTTCCTAACATCAAGGTCTTTTCCAAGGAGTCTTCTCTTCTCATCAGATGGCCAAAGTACTGGAGCCTCAGCTTCAGGATCTGTCCTTCCAGTGAGCACTCAGGGTTGATTTCCTTTAGAATTGATAGGTTTGTTCTCCTTGCAGTCCAGGGGACTCTCAAGAGCCTCCTCCAGCACCACAATTCAAAGGCATCAATTCTTCGGCGGTCTGCTTTCTTTATGGTCCAGCTCTCACATCCATACATCACAACAGGAAAAACCATAGCTTTGACTATTCGGACTTTTGTTGGCAAGGTGATGTCTCTGCTTTTTAAGATGCTGTCAAGGTTTGTCATCGCTTTCCTCCCCAGAAGCAGGCGTCTTTTAATTTCGTGGCTGCTGTCTCCATCTGCAGTGATCATACAGTCCAAGAAAGTAAAATCTGTCACTGCCTCCATATCTTCCCCTTCTATTTCCCAGGAGGTGATGGGACCAGTGGCCATGATCTTAGTTTTTTTGATGTTGAGTTTCAGGCCGTTTTTTGCACTCTCCTCTTTCACCCTCATTACAAGGTTCTTTAATTCCTCCTCACTTTCTGCCAGCAGAGTGGTATCATCTGCATATCTGAGATTGTTGATATTTCTTCCGGCAATCTTAATTCTGGCTTGGGATTCCTCCAGTCCAGCCTTCCGCATGATGTATTCTGCATATAAGTTAAATAAGCCGGGGGACAATACAACAACAACAAAATGATTTAAATCAGTGGTTCTCAAATTTGGGTCCCCAGATATTCTTGGACTGCAGCTCCCAGAAATCCTGGCCAGCACAGGAAGTGTGAAGGCTTCTGGGAATTGTAATCTAAGAATGTTTAGGGACCTCAGTTTGAGAACCATTGGTTTAAATTTAAAAATCAGATTTTTTTAAAATTTAAATTGCAATTTAAATTGTGATTTAAATTACTTTGATTTTGAAAAAAAAAGATCAATTTTTATCCGTCCTGGTTAACCAGCATGCTTATATTTTATTGTTTGTCTCATCAGTTTTTGCCTTGGACCCCATCACAACTGGAATGTTGCCACCTACCTAATAATTTATTTGAAATTCAATTTGCCCCTTGGGCTGGAAGAGATTCTGTACCCTTGTAATATAAAGGTGTGCATGATTATTCTCTCCCCTATATTTTGGGGAAGAAATGGATTATGTTCTCCAAACTGATTTTCCTTTATCTGGATTAAGGTGAAAGTAACCAACAACACATTGTAATAGTTACGGAAGATAGTGATAATAACAGCCTGTTTTGTTTCATTTTTTAATGTGGTCTTAAAACTACAGTACAATAATTAATACACTGTACATAATGTAATTATGGTAAATCAATATAAAATGTTAAGTCAAACACTACATTTCAAGTGATGTACCAATATTTCTGCCATGTGATAAATAAATCCTGTGTGTTTTCATAATTATCGTATAACCCAGTTTCATAATTTGAACATTATCCCAGGTCATCTATTCTGAGATTATGGGACTCTTCCCATATCTTTTGAATTACATTTTTTTTGATGTCTTGCTATTAGTATGTTGGGAGCAGTGCCTAGGAGCCCAAAAACCACACAAGTGACTTTAAGTTTGCATTTACTGAGCAGCAGCCATCCCATATGGTCCAGAAGTAAAGCCAAACTACAATTTGTTACTGCTTGAATAAACCTTTAAGGAGGGTCAGGGTTATGTGCTTTGTCTTCTCCATGTGAGGTGTAATTCTTTCTGGATTGCAGTGAAGCATGATTTGCCATCTTGAGTCACACAACAAACAATGGTTGGTACAACTGGAAGCTGCAGAGGAATTAATATGTGAACCCAAGGCCTTGATTCATTGACATAAAGCCAAATCATGGGTGGTTGTGTTTTGAACAAGCACCTTCTAATGGTTCTCATTTGGAACCAAGAATAATTTCAAAATGTTTTTTAATCACTGGTGTATATGTCTCCAGTCCACAAAGAAGTAAAATTAGAAGTCAATTACACTCTAGTCTGAATCCTTAAAATCTGCAATCTGTAATGGTACAAATTATTTCCCAGATTATAATTTATTTACAAAAACAAAGACTATGGGAGCATGTGTACTATATATGGGAAAGATTTTCTTTAGATTTTTACCTTTTTCTAGCAAGAACATTATAAATGTTACTACTATCCATAGCCTTTCAGCAAGACAGAAAACTGTTGTTGTTTTACTCCATAAAAAAGCTTGTTTATAGCTGTGGGAATATTTTAAGAACAATTGAAATGAATTCATGGTGTTCAATTATCTTGCTATTTTTATTTCAGACATTGTTTGATAATCAGAACAATGCTTCAAAAAAAGAAGAACCAGAACACACAAATAAAAATGATTCAAAGAAGATGTCTGTTGAAAGAGTTTATCAGAAAAAGACTCAGCTTGAGCATATACTTCTCCGTCCTGATACATACATTGGTTCAGTGGAACCTTTGACTCAGGTAATTTACATTTTTCTGCCCATTAAATTGAGACATCTGTATTGCTGGAGAAAGTGTCAAGCTATGTACAGTATGTTTGTATTTGTCTAAGAGCCAGTGTGGTGTAGTAGTTAGATTATGAGACTGGGAGAGCCATGTACAGTTTCCACCACCTCTATCATCATCTTAGAACTGCAGAGCTGAAACAGACACTATGGATAATCAAGTCCAACCCCAGTTAAGGAGTCAAAGCGGGGAATTGATCTCCTAGCCTCTGACTCTGCAGCCAGATACCTAAACCCTGAGTCATAATACTTATTAAGTGTCATTGAACCAGTCATTCTTTTACAAGTTGACCAACCTCATAATATTTCTATACAGTGGACCCTCGACCTACGGAATTAATCCTTATTGGAACGGTGTCCGTAGGTCGAAAAGTCTGTACAGTACGTCGAAATCCGTAACCGGCCCAAGAATCCCCCCCACAAAAATTTGTAAAAATAGAACTTACCTTTCTGAAGCCTTCCAGGGGTCCCCTGCTGCCACCATCACCACTGCTTGAGGCCTCCGAGGGCTTCTCCGCCACTGCCGGAGGCCTCTCAGAGGTCCCTTGCTGCAGCCATTGCCACTGCTGGAAGACTCTCGGAGGTCCCCCACCGACACAGGCTTTCCCAGGGTGGACTGGGCCTACCAGGGGAGGGCTTCCCCCGGTAGGCCTGGTCTACTCCCCAGGCTTTCCCAGGCAGTAGATCGGGCCTACTGGGGGAAGCCCTCCCCTGGTAGGCCTGGTCCACCCTGGGAGAGCCTGCGTTGGCGGAGGGGGGAACTTCTGGAGGCCTTCCCCGCCGCCATCTGAGGTTTCTTGGAGGTCTCCTGCCACCACTGATAGTGCCTCCGAAGCACTATTGGCGGTGGTGGGGACCACTGAGAGGCCTCAGATGGTGGCAGGGAAGGCCTTCAGAGGTGTCCCCCCGCCGCCACTGCTGGGAGCCATGCCGCGCCGGGCAATCCTGGCCATGCTCAGACTCCTGGACTTCCCCCGCCACCGCTGCTGGGAGCCGCTCTGCACCATGCTTGGACAGCAGCGGTGGCAGGGGAAGTCCAGGAGTCCGAGCATGGCCAGGATTGCCCGGCATGGTGTGGCTCCTAGCAGCAGCACCGGTGGTGGAGGACCTCTGGATGCTTTGCAGGGCTTCTCTGCCACCATGGGAGGCATCTCAGAGGTCCCCCCCTCCATTACCGATCGCCGCGTCCCATGGCGGTGGAGAAGCCCTGGAAGGCATCTGGAGGTACGATCGGTGGCCTACAGACTGGAAGGGGGAGGCGGGGAAAACACCAAATAGGTCTATTCTCTGGCCACAAGTCGATTGGGAATCTTGCGGCCAGAGAAGTCTGGACCTTGAAAAGTACATACATTGAGCCATGCGTACGTCAAGGGTCCACTGTATGTCCCTCTGAAGATTTATGTGTATGTATATACCTAGAGGGGGAAATCATGACCTTCTGTATGGTTATGAAGATTCTCAGTCATCCAGGTGAGGTTATCTGGAAGTTGAGTCATGGCAAGTGGACTTCTTTCTTACGTTCTATATGTTGTTTGACTCTACTTTCTGTCAGCCCCTGGCAAGAATATTGGCTAGGGACATAGGGAGCTGGAATCTGTTGGTATCCAATAGGCTATGGATTCACTACTGCTGGTTTATAAGAGAATGAAGAGACAAATAGTCAGTTTTAGGGATTGAAAATAAATGTGTTTTATAGATGTTAAAGTATTAGCAATAAATATTTCTTTAAAATTTAGCTAGTAGAACTTTTTTCTTTTATTCATAGACGATGTGGGTGTTTGATGAAGACATAGGAATGAACTGTAGAGACGTTACCTTTGTTCCTGGCTTGTACAAGATCTTTGATGAAATTCTTGGTAAGTGTTGTTTACTGCTTTCACCTTTTGCAAAATGCTTGGAAGATTGTAGGTATGTATATACTGGCCATAAATATAATTTTTTGTCTTTAAGTCATTAATGATAATATTTTGGGAATGTGCTGTGATATTGCATGTTCCCTCCTTTTACTGTTTACACCCTCACTTGTGAATTCCCCTACAGAACTCCTGCTGACCTTAACTGTCTCTTGATGTTATACCTTTATCAGTGTTAACATGATAATGTTAACCTGGCTATATTCCTAATTGCACATTTGCAAGACTAAGTTCAGCCAGTCTGTGATTAACTGTAAAAAATCTTTGGGGAAAAATTATATCAAGTCAAGATTAAGAGTGAATGGGGATGAAGACCAAGCAATTCCACACCTGTTCCCAATCCATTAAATACAGTAGCCAACTATTATTGCAGCAGTACTCGTCCCTATACATTTGTATGGAGTACTTACTAAATGGTGATTAAGTTTACACTGTGTGTTAGAAAGGATTATAACAGTAAAGGAGACACCATAATCACTTTATTAAAAAAAAATCGAGAACATCCAGTAAGTTTTACCAGCATTTTTGCAGTTGTTTCATGGTCTTGTGTATTGCCTGCTGGAGACATTTGCCCTTTAGCAAACTGCTGGAGCACATATGAAAGAGGGAGACGGGAGGCATGAGGATGGGAGTGGGAGTGACTGCTTGCACAAGGAGGTTTCAGAAACTAGCCTTGCACCACTTCCAAACAATTATGTCTTCTTGACTTGTGCAAAAAGTATTTGTACAAATGTAATTACATAATTGGATCTCTGAGAGTTAAATGGAAAAATGTTGATTAGATACTATATCAGTGTGTGTTAACTTGGTGTAATGGCAGTAAGAACTAGTTCTGACCTGAGATGGGCTATATGGTGTTTGATAATGCATTATCTTCTGGCCAGTTATCTTTAAGCAGTTTTTTCTTCCTGGGTCAACATGTTACAACAACATCTTGCATGAAATGAGGAGCCACAGATTTGTCCTGGAGATTTCCGTTCTCCAACATTACAGTTGTCAGAGGTCATAGATAGAGGTATATGTGAGATCATACAGGGATTTTGTGTGTGTGTTTGTGTGTGTATATATACATCTTGGAAAACTGGCAGAAGTATAATACACAAAATTCCTCAGAGGCTATTGTTTAATACTTTATGTAAGAAGGATTACAACTTGTAAGCTGTAAATAATAGATCCAGTAACATTGATTATATATTATCAGAAGAACGAGGATGCAGTTCTAAGTAGTGTGCTTGGAAGATCCCTTTGACCTAAGTTGACTAGTAGCATTTGTTACAGAAGGATTGCCTGTGGTGTGTTAAAGCTTTTATTTGTGCAGTTGTGTTGTGTATGGTGAATATTTATACATAGTGTGGTATAGGTGAAGTCTTCATTGAGTGTTCAGTAGGTGAAATACTTACTGCCACTAAGAAGTGTTGATTTTTTCTAGTAAATGCAGCTGACAATAAGCAGAGGGATAAGAATATGACATGTATTAAAATATCAATTGATCCGTAAGTATTTATTTATCTTTTATTTGCCTGCATAATGGGAATGATTTCTTGAAATGTATTATATTTAATTTGTTTATATTTCTAAACCTACTTGGCTTTATTTAGAATTAATGGGAGGGGGAATGTAAAAACACATCTTGATATGAAAACTGCTTATATAAGCATAGTTAAAGTGGAAGCAAGAGTTGAATTTTATTGTAAGACAAACTGGCCAGTACCCTGTTCAGTGTTTTACACCTATAAATCTCCCCCTGGTGGAAGTTGCTGCAGCACTCTAACACTGTGCCAGTCATGTGCTTGTCTCATGTAACTGGCACTGCATCAAATCACCACAACAGTTTCTTCAGTTACAGCCACATGCATGAAAATATTAAGCAGTGTACTGGCTAATGAGTGTATAAAAAGAGGGTAGTGTAAGGGGAAAATTGATTTTGAGTATCATGATATTTACGATATGTGTATCAGTTTTATGAATGCCAGCCATATAAAGCTTAATTTTTTTAATTAATCACATTGATCACTGAATATACAGTGATTTTATTTTTATAGATTTTTTTAAAAAAACACAGGTATCAGTCATGTGAAATCTGTGTGAACAACAGAATTTTAGAGTAAGGATGCCCTTACACTAGTAGATAGTTCTACTGCTAATGAAAAGACTATTTCTGGTTTGGCAGAAGAATTTACATCAGAAAAGTGATTCCCCAAATTCAGAGCAGTTCCAATTGTGTAAGTATTTGCACAGGTTCACTTTCAATATCACTTTTGTTGCTTCCTAGAGTGAGGTGTTATGGCTTAGATGGTTGGACTGCCTGGCCGCTAGTAGCATCTCCTATGTAATTCTGCTCTCAAGCCATTATTTGAAGCCTGTATGATGTTACTTCCACAAGCACACAATCTTAAAATGTGATGGAAATATAGGGTTCCCTGGAGAATAACTTGAAAATAATGTGACAGTTATATTGTTAATATGGAATTCAAAATCTCTGGCTATATTTTTGCCAAAATAATTATTGTTACCTTTCTAGTGAATCAAATATTATAAGCATTTGGAATAATGGAAAAGGTATTCCGGTTGTGGAGCACAAGGTGGAAAAGATGTATGTTCCTGCCTTGATTTTTGGACAGCTGTTAACTTCCAGCAATTATGATGATGATGAGAAGAAAGTTACAGGTAACATAATGCATATTCTATTCAGGACCACTTAGGGGACTAATTTTAGTAGCCATAATTCTATGATCTTTGTCTTGTTTGGTGGAAATGAAGTATTTTAGTTAAGTATATTAATTTTGCATCCCTGTAGAAGCGGACTTCTAAACAAAGCACTAATGCTTTGTAAATATAGTTGCTTTACTCATTGGAATATTTGGTGCATATTTTATATTATGTTATTAGGAGGTTTGCAAAGTGCTGAATAGTTTCAAAATAAAATTATTTTTAACTGCTACTCATTATTTTAGGTGGTCGTAATGGCTATGGTGCAAAGCTTTGTAACATATTCAGTACAAAGTTTACTGTTGAAACTGCCTGCAAGGAATACAAACACAGTTTTAAACAGGTACACTGGTTTCTCTTTGATCACTTATTTCTTTGTTGTTTGACTGAGGGGAAGAAACTTTAAAATAAGTTATAGTGGGATAAATATCCAGTTGTAACTCTTGTATGGATACTAATTAGTACAATAACATTTCTGGTATGTTTGCACCTTAAGAACATTTGTCATATTTGACAGATAGCAAATATATGTCTTTTGAAACATAGTTTTTTATGTGATTCTCTTTAATTGCCCTGACCCTAGTGGAGAAGTATCACAAACTGCTATTGGAGAAAATGCTGTCTCATATTTTTCAGTGTATTCAGCTTCCGGTCAGTGTATATATACAATGATGTTTCTTCTCACACAGAATCGGTGACTGGTTTATTTCTGAAGCACACAAGGGCAGGGAAATGTATGGGATTTTCACTGCTGTTTTCTTCATATCTTCTGGGATATGTGGAACATATAATTTCTAAACACGCTAGCGTCACATCTGTTATGAGCATTTTCTTTCTTTCTAGCCATTGTTATTACATATGTGTTATAGTATAGATGGAAATAATTTACTGTACCAGATTATTTTCTGATGGCTAAAATTCTTTGGATAGCATCCAATAAAAACTAACAGAAAAAGTTCACAAAGGTGATGACTAACTAGTGGTTTCCTATTTTGTTAGGAATTGTGAAGCTTTGGCTAAAATCTAGTGTCAAGTTGCAACTCAAGTAGGCCCTTTGAATCAGTGGAACTTACAGAGGAGTTGACTTTGTAATCTCCACTTATTCACAGGCTTACTGTAACCAGTTTAATTACTGGACTTCAACCACTGTTTCTGAGAGAGGAAGAGGAAAAATAAAAGTACAGGCTCTTCATGTTTTAGAATTTAGTTTTAGCATGTGGAATGAACATCTTAAGTAATTTTTTTAGAATGCAGAAAATTGGTACTAATGTGTATCTCTTCTCTCTCATTCATTCTCTTTTAAATGAAGACATGGATGAACAACATGATGAAGACTTCTGATCCCAAGATTAAGCATTTTGAAGGTGATGACTATACATGTGTGACATTCCAACCAGATCTTGCTAAATTCAAGATGGAAAAACTTGACAAAGATATTCTGGCCCTTATGACAAGAAGAGCTTATGATTTGGCAGGAGCATGCAAAGGGGTCAAAGTTATGTTTAATGGAAAGAAGCTACCAGTAAGAGACTCAGTCAAATTTTTCTATAATTCAACATGTGTGTTTTCGGAACAGTAAGTGATGATTTTCATTATATATCACAGGTGAATGGCTTCCGCAGTTATGTTGATCTTTACGTAAAAGACAAGTTGGATGAAACTGGAGTTCCTCTGAAAGTTATCCATGAGCTTGCAAATGAACGCTGGGATGTTTGTCTTACCTTAAGTGAGAAAGGATTCCAGCAAATTAGTTTTGTGAACAGTATTGCTACCACAAAGGTGAGATACGTTATTTACTATAGAGCATAAGATGAATATATCATTTTTATCTTCTTTCAGATAAAATATTCTACAGCTCACTTATCTTCATTTGTGAATGAATACTGGAGGAATGTCTGCTTTTATTTTTTAATGTTCTAGCCAGTCAGGTTTTTCTGAAGTGAGTTCCGACTTGACAACACAGAACACACAGATACCATTTATAGAGGAAAATGAGTAATGAGCATGTTCTGGAAATAAAGAAAATGTAGTTTTTGTGTGATCCCTTGTGCTCCTCCAACACAGTATGGAACAGATGAAATAGAACAGCACTAAGTATCCTGAGGTGTGGGTCACTGTGTTTAGTAATATTTGAATATAAAAACACAGAAATTTCTGGTCCATATTTTGGTATTATATTACTTCTTTGCTCACCCCATTTTTTTTTTATCTCAAGGGTGGTAGACACGTTGATTATGTTGTAGATCAAATTGTTGGAAAATTGATAGAGGTAGTGAAGAAGAAGAATAAAGCTGGTGTTTCTGTGAAACCATTCCAGGCAAGTTGATCTTCATCCTTTAAAGTAATTCCAGCATAAATGGTTGTTTTATAACATAAATGTCTTACATTGTGTAATTTCATCATCCTAGAGTGTTTCTCTTGTATTTTTAAATAGGTAAAGAACCATATATGGGTTTTTATTAATTGCCTCATTGAAAATCCAACTTTTGATTCTCAAACAAAAGAGAACATGACACTCCAGCCTAAAAGTTTTGGGTCCAAATGCCAGCTATCAGAGAAGTTTTTTAAAGCAGTAAGTATTGTATGTTTTTGTTATGATCATGTATGCTGCATACAAATATTAATAGCAAATATAGAAAATATCATATTTTCTTGGTGGAAGGGGCAGTGGGACATTTTATTTGTACTATTATGCATGATATAGTATCCAGACATTGTTCTTCGTGTGACTGAAAAGAATACAGTGAAAGCCAAGATGTTCTGCTTTGCAAAACATACACTTTATAATTAATAAATGCTTAAGAAAGTTATTTCTCCTGCAAATTGTTATGCAACATGGAGAGTCTGAACTTTGGTTTGAGACATCACTCCCGAGATTTCTTGGACATGTGGTTTTTTGAAACAGACGACCAGGATCCTATTGGTTATTTACACATTTTAAAAGAAAACCCCAAAAATGCCATGGTTCATTGTAGCTTGCTGATGAGATGCAATGTACATGTCAGTAGGGATGATATTTTGGTGGGGTTTTTTAAAAATTACAAATCCCGTGGCTCACCTAGGAGAACAGCCTCAGTTGGAAGACTTTGAGGCTGAGTTAGACCTTGCTCCACTAGACTCATTAAAAATTTTTTTAAAAGAGCTCCCAGCTAGCACTGTGAGAAACACACTGTAGGACAGGAAGAGGAATCTTAGTAAGAGCTAGGCCTAGCTCAGCCTCAGAGTCTTCGAATTGAGACCCTTCTCCCAGGGGAGCCACATTTAGATGTATGCAAGATGTCTATCAGGTAGAATTCCCAGAGTGTAGAATTATGGGATTTGCAGTCCAAACAATGCTAAAACCCCATCTCTACATACAAGAGACATGACCAGGTACACAGCCAACATGAAACCAATACTTTATAAGTGAGCATAGTGACCTTGACATTTTCTCTGTTATATGTTCTTAAATAACTTATAAGATTCTGGCCTATGTAATTTATGTTTCTTGTTGATTTATGCTAAACTTTTTTTTTAGCACTGAGGAGGAATGTCATGTATAAAGAAACACAGGTGTTTTTACATATAAGATGGATTTGATTCCTTAATTTACCTTGTGGATATGAACACTTTTTGTTTTTGATATGATTGTGAACATTGTTTTTTTTTTGTAGGCCTCTAACTGCGGTATTGTAGAAAGCATCCTTAATTGGGTGAAATTCAAAGCCCAGACACAACTGAACAAAAAATGTTCATCAGTGAAACATAGCAAAATCAAGGGCATTCCAAAACTTGATGATGCTAATGATGCTGGTAAGAGAAAGCCTTGTAAAGAAAAAAAATTCTTTTTTTCTGTCTTAGGAAATTACTCAGTGACTCTTAATTGACAGTTACTCACATTTCTAGCAGAGATATTTTCCTGGTGCACAATTGTCAAAATGTGTCTTTTCAGTATTATTTGCTTCTAATTGTACATGGGTAAGCTAAAAATATTATTATTGTTTATTAAAACTGACTGCCACTGTTAATTTGGTGCTGTAAAAATATCTTAAATTAGAGCTGTTTTTTTTATTAGTATTACTTAAAAGAAGTAAAATTATGCCCGATGTTTTTGTTCTTTTACTCAAGTGGCTGTTTGTTGTTGTTTATGAGGAGGCCATGTACTACTGTAGACATTTTGGCTGGGGATTTTTTTACTTACGGCAATCTCTCCCTCTCAATTTCCCTCCCTTCCTGTTCATCTTCCCAGGTGGCAAACATTCCTTGGATTGTACATTAATACTAACCGAGGGAGATTCTGCCAAATCTTTAGCTGTTTCTGGCCTAGCTGTCATTGGAAGAGACAGATATGGGGTGTTTCCACTCCGGGGTAAAATTCTCAATGTTCGAGAGGCATCTCATAAGCAGGTAAAAAAAAAGCCTTGTAAGAAGTTGGTCAACATATAGCTCCTGTAATATAGTAAACTTGTTTCTGTTTCTGGTTTCCACACAGATTATGGAAAACGCAGAAATTAACAACATAATAAAAATAGTTGGTCTACAATACAAGAAAAGTTATGAAGATCCAGAGTCTCTGAAAACGTTAAGATATGGTAAAATTATGATCATGACAGATCAGGTCAGTTTAAGATCTAAAATGCAAATACTGTACACTGAACATCTCATCTAGTTCATTGTTTTCATTTTAGCCGTTGTTTGTATTCCTCTTTACATTTACATATTGCTGCTCTGTGTTGTCCTTCAAACACTTCTCAAGCTTATTTTCAACAAACAATTTGTTGCTGCTTCTCTGACATTTCTACTTTTCTTCACAGTGGTACTGGGGTTTTTATTTGTATTTTTAACCATTTTATTTATTTCTAAAAAAACTCCATTATGGCTTAGCATAAAAATACACTTAATAACACTAAACACATTTTCACTTTAACTATAAGTAAATGAAGTTCTGATCTGCTTGTAGAAGTTCAAGTAAATGTAACTACAGTTAATTCAAAGTGCCGCAACCTCTTAATTTTTAGTAAAGTTTTAGTATTTAAAATAAAAAAAAATCTGAGAAAGGTTCTCCCTCTTCTACAATTAGTTAGTCTTCACTGACTTTTCTTTTTTATATATATTCAGGATCAAGATGGATCCCACATTAAAGGCTTGCTGATCAATTTTATTCATCACAATTGGCCTTCCCTTCTGAAACACGGCTTTCTTGAGGAATTTATTACTCCAATCGTGAAGGTAACAAACATTGTACAGAACTACAATAACATAATGAAATCATAACATAATGAAACACAAGTTCAGTTAGATACTGAAGCTGGGTATTTTATATTCTTTATCTTCGATGGTCCCAACTCTGACTGCATTGCTTGGAGCACCTCCTTCCCTTTCAAAGGCATTGATTGCAGCCATGTTGCAGTCTCTCCCTAACCTCTGACTTCAAATCAAACCACTCTTGATTCCTGGCTTTTCCCCAATCTTTGGGGAACCTGCAAGACAGATGGCTCCCACACCATCCCTATGGCAGCCAACTCAATATTATCCTACGCCTTACCCACAGTTGTTCCATGAGGAGAGGCCGGGAGTTCATGTACTACCTCCGTGGTTTTCTCCTGTGCATTAATTTCAGGGGATGCTCTCCCCCCCACACACACTCATCTTCAATCCTCCATTTTGTCATCTGCATGCAAGAGCATGAAGAAGCAGTGTGCTAGGACATTATGGAGAGTGGGAGGTCTGAGCACATCTTCCAGATTCCCTATCAGGGCTTCTCCTTTACATTGATTGGAGTGCTTTAGATCTGGTTCCTTCAAGCAAAAGAAAAAGGCTTGAATGGAGTATAGGATATGTTTACTAATATCCTATTCTCTGTATGTTCATGACAAATAAGAGAGTCTTTGTTTGTGTGGGAGAAAAAGAAATGGCTTTGTTGCGCCAACTGTTTTTTGTTCTATATAGGTGATTGGCTTTCATTCTGGGAAAGATCATGGCTCTTTCCAAGGATGTGATTTATAACATTTAATAAAACATTAAACTGTAATATCTAATGGACATTTTTGCATTTAAGGCAAGCAAGAGTAAGCAAGAGCTTTCCTTCTATAGTATTCCTGAATTTGATGAATGGAAAAAACATATGGAAAATCATAAATCATGGAAAATAAAGTACTACAAAGGTTTGTGTTCAATATTCACCCTTCCTTGCCAAACTACCTAAATATTTGGACACAGTCTGGCTAAACTTCTTGAGTAAGTCACTTGAAGGTTAGTGTAATAGTTCAAAGTTAAAAATTAGTTCTTAACTCCTATCGCTGTCACTGGAACGTCCTCAAAATTGCCTAGCTCCATATGTATCTTTAGGTAAAGGTAAAGGTTCCCCTTGACAATTTTTGTCCAGTCGTGTCCGACTCTAGGGGGCGGCGCTCATCCCGCTCTTCAAGCCATATTGCCCGAAGACAATCTTTCCGTGGTCACATGGCCAGTGCGACTTAGACACGGAACGCTGTTTACCTTCCCACCGAGGTGGTACCTAATTATCTACTTGCATTTACATGCTTTCGAACCGCTAGGTTGGCGGGAGCTGGGACAAGCGACAGGCGCTCACTCCATCGCGTGGATTCGATCTTATGACTGCTTGGTCTTCTGACCCTGCAGCACAGGCTTCTGCGGTTTAGCCCACAGCGCCACCACGTCCCACAATGTATCTTTACATATGCCCCCCCAAAAAAAGATAGAACAAGTTGTTTTTCCTTTATTTTTTCTGAAGTAGATTTAAATTAGAATTTTTATTGCAACAAGCTCAGAAGTTTGATTGGCTATTTCAATATTTTTCTTTTCTTATCTCCTCATTGCTGTAGGTTTGGGTACCAGCACTGCTAAAGAAGCAAAAGAATATTTTGCAGATATGGAGAGACATCGAATTTTATTTCGATATGCTGGGCCTGAAGATGATGCTGCCATTACGTTGGTAAATATACCCTGCACTAATTTGTTTTTCTATCTTTATTGAAATCCTGTCTATCTCTCCATTCCACTCATCATTTCAAGTTTTTTCTGGCCCCATCTCCATTTATAATACTCCTAAATAAATGTAAACAGGCTGGAAATTTTTGTGATGAAAATGTCTTAAGGATTAATTTTTGCATTAAAATATATTTTTAAATTGTTTTAGTAAATTCTTTGGTAACAAGGAAGAGCTTGATCTGAAATTGATCTATTTGTTGTATGTAATTATACCAGCAGATGGCTGGATAGCTCAGTGGTTTAGGTATCTGACTGTAGAGCCAGAGGTTGGGAGTTCAATTCCCCACTGTGCTTCCTTTGAGAGGAGCCAGCCTGCGTGGCCTTGGGCAAACTGCATTGTCCCAAGATGCCTCCAGAAGAAGGGAATTACAGAGTTACAGAGCTCTCTCTACTTAGAAAACGCTGAAAAGAGTTGCCATAAGTCAGAACTGACTGATTATTATAATTGTTCCAACAGTGGCAGTGAAATTGGAGGTACAGTGGTGCCTCGCTTAACGGGCGCTCCGTTTAGCGACCAAACTGCATAGCGATTAACTTTTTGCGATCGCAAAAGCGATCGCATTGCGATGTTTCCTATGGGGTTTTATCGCTTTGCGATGATCGGTTCCCTGTTTCGCTTACCGATCATCGCAAAGCGATGATTTTTAAACAGCTGATCGGCGGTTCCAAAATGGCTGCCGGGTTAAAAAAATGGCCGCCCGCTGTGTTTTCACGCTGATTCCTCGCTTAAGAGGCAGCGAAAATGGCCACCGTATGGAGGATCTTCACTTTAAGGTCAGTTTTTTGCCTATAGGAACGCATTAAACAGGTTTTAATGCGTTTCTATGGGCTTTTTAAAATCGCATAGCTACAAAATCGCTTAGCAGCGATTTTTGCTGCACAGATTAACGTCGCTATGCGAGGCAGCACTGTATTCTAGTCACCTAAGTGGAAGAATGTCATAAACTTTTTGGAAGTAGATAGAGTCATAGCCAAAATTGCTGGCACCCTTGCAATTCTGTTAGAAAATGCAACTCTTCTCTCAGAAAATTGTTGCAGTTTCAAATGTTTTGGTACTCACATGTTCATTTCTTTTGTTTGTTTTGAAACAACACAAAAAAACAGGAGAAAAGTCAAATCTGATACAATCCCACATGAAACCCAAAAATCCACTGGCCAAAATTATTGGTATTCTTAACTTAATATTTGATAGCACCCCCTTTGGAAAAATAACTGAAATCAATTGCTTCCTGTAACCATGAATGAGTTTCTTACACCTCTCTGTTGGAATTTTGGACCACTCTTCTTTTCCAGACTGCTCCAGGGCCTTCAGATTTAAAGGATGCCTTTTCCCACCTGCTGTTTTGAAATCTCTCCACAGGTGTTCTATGGCAGCGGTCCCTAACCTTTTAAACTCCATGGACCGGTTGGGGAAGGTGGGGTACCCCCCTGCGCTTACACACATGCGCAAAGGAGTGGATGCATGCTCACGTGGGCACGCACACACACGCATGCGTGAAGGAGCGGATTCACGCTCGCACTTGTGCACAAGTGCGAGGGGGAGGGGGCTGCTCAGGGGATACTCACATACACTCGCACAGGGGTGGAGGGGCACTTGCGTGCATGCGCAAAGGGCTGTGCGGGGGGCAGGAGTGTGTGCGGTGTGGGAGATATGTCTCCTTGGCCTGCTCTGGCCAAGGCCATGGACCAGCACTGGGCTGGGGGTTGGGGACCCCATGTTCCTTGGGATTCAGATCTGGACTCATTGCTGGCCATTTCAGAACTCTCCAGCACTTTGTTTGTAACCATTTCTGAATGGGAGGAAAGCAATGACAAATCTTGACAGCATCTTAAAAAGCAGAAACATCACATTGCCAACAAAAATCCGAATAGTCAAAGCTATGGTTTTTCCTGTAGTGATGTATGGAAGTGAGAGCTGGACCATAAAGAAAGCAGACCGCCGAAGAATTGATGCCTTTGAATTGTGGTGCTGGAGGAGGCTCTTGAGAATCCCCTGGACTGCAAGGAGAACAAACCTATCAGTTCTAAAGGAAATCAACCCTGAGTGCTCACTGGAAGGACAGATCCTGAAGCTGAGGCTCCAGTACTTTGGCCATCTCATGAGAAGAAAAGACTCCTTGGAAAAAAACTTGATGTTAGGAAAGTGTGATGGCAAGAGGAGAAGGGGACGACCGAGGATGAGATGGCTGGACAGTGTCTGCGAAGCAACCAACATGAATTTGACACAACTCCGGGAAGCAGTGGAAGATAGGCGGGCCTGGCGTGCTCTGGTCCATGGGGTCACGAAGAGTCGGACACGACTAAACGAATTTCTGAGTGCTTTTTGAAGTGTGTTTCGAGTCATTGTCCTCTTGGAAGACCCATGATCTCTGGTGGAGACGCAGCTTTCTGACACTAGCCACTATGTTGTGCCCCAAAATTCTTTGGTAATCATCAGATTTCATGATACCGTTTACACAGTCAAGGCATCCAGTGCCAGAAGCAGCAAAGCAACCCCAAAACATATTTGAACCTCCACCATGTTTGACTGTACAGATTGTGTTCTTTTCTTTGAATGCCTCATTTCTTTTTCTGTAAATAGTGCCATGATGTCCTTGACCAAAAAGCTCTACTTTTGTCTCATCTGTCCACAGTACATTCTCCCAGAAGGATTGTGGTTTTGTCACATAAGTTTTGGCACACTCCAGTCTTGTTTTTTATGCCTTTGTGTCAGCAGTGGTGTCCTCCTAGGTCTCCTACCATAGCGTCCCTATTCATTCAGGTGGTGATGGATAGTGCGAGCTGACACTGTTGTACCCTGTGTCTGCAGATCAGCTTGAATTTGTTTGGAAGTTAATCTGGATTCTATATCCTCCATTCAAACAACCCTTTGTTGTAATTTTTCAGTAATTTGGCTCTTCCGTCCATGTCCAGAGGGGTTGGCTACAGTGCAGTTGGCTGTAAACCTCTTGATGATATTGCACACAGTGGACACAGGTACATTAAGATCTCTGGAGATGGACTTGTAGCCTTGAGATTGTCGATGTTTTTCCACAATTTTCTCTCTCAAATCCACAGACAACTCTTTATACTTCATTCTTTTCTCCATGCTCAGTGTCACACAACACAGAGGTTGAGTCAACTTTTCTTCATCTTAACTGGTTGCAAGCGTAATTACTGTATCACCCATGCCTCTTACTTGTGACAGGTGTGTCTAAATACAAATTAAAGGAGCATCACATGCTTGAAAAGCAGTTATTTCTTACAATTTAGATAGGGTGCCAATAATGTTGGCCAGTGCATTTTTGGGTTTCTGTGTGGGATTGTATCAGTTTTGACTTTTCTTCTCTCTGTGTGTGTGTGTTGTTTCAACAGAAACCAAAGAAAAGAACATGTGAGCATCAAAACATTTGCAACTGCAACAATTTTCTGAGAGAAGGGTTGCATTTTCTGACAGAATTGCAAGGGTGCCAATATTTTTGGCCATGACTGTGGGTCATGGCTTTGGTGGGTCATGAAGACAGAAAATTGGCCCCGGATCCTCAAATGTTGCCCACCCCTTGCATCACTATTGTTGTGGCTGCATTTCATCACTAAGAAGTAGCATGCAAAATGTAGATCAACAAAAAGATTAATTTTTTATAAGTATTTGATTTCTATTCCTCCTTTATACCCAAAATAGGATTCAAGATAGAACAAATACAATTAAATAGAACAGGTACAATTAGAAACTAAATGAATAAAAGCCTTTTAAAAAATAGATTAGAATTTTAAAACCATTCCAGTATCAGAAAGTAAAACAGCCCTCCATGGAAAAACTTCTCCGATGTCGCGCACCCCCATTGTCCTTAGTTTGTTTCCCTTAAACGCAGGTCCACCTTTGGACACAACTTGCTTATTTCTCCTTTCACCAACTGCCACCAGTGGATCTTTATCGAAACGTTGCCAATAATGTTGCATAGACACGTGTTGTCAAAGATAACTGATTATTTATTATTTAGTTGTTGAATCACACAAGTATGTGCACAGATGTTTTATTATGTTGCACTCATTAAACTTGGATAATAAACGCACTTCTTTATTTGTATTACTTCACATCAATCATTGGAATAAGATCTGATGACTGTCTGTCTATTTTATTATACTTCTACCCTTTAACTATTCTTTAACACATCAACCAATTACACCAACTTTCCAATCTCTCTCCTAAACCTTCAAAACCTCATCTCCCCTTCTCTCTCTGTCTCCAACTCTCTTTCTGACTCTGCCCTCCTGTCATCTCATAGGCTCCAGCCCTAGAGCTCCACATGACGGACAGGTGGGACATGGGCATTCCACCACATCCGGCAAGCATCATAATTTGCCAAAGACCTGTATGAATAAAAGAGTCTTTGGCTGTTGATGAAAAGACAAAGGGAGCCAACTTAGTTTATCTTGGTAATGAAATCCAGAGCCTGGGAGCAGCCACTGAGAAAGTCCTGGTCCAGTTATTGTTTGATCTAGGCAGATCATACACGGATCAGTCCATTCAAATGTATACACTTAGATTTCATTTATTTCAGTGAGTCTTCTATAAGTGGACACTTCACATGTACCTATTCTTGTCAGAATTCAGAAACTATGCATCCATCAGGCTGGGTTAATCTTTAGATCGGATACCATCAGAGGATGTGAGGCATCTCCAGTTAGTGCTAAGAAAGAATCCTGTCTAAAACAATGGAGAATTGCTGAGAGTTATCAATATTGAACTAGATCAGTGGTTCTTAACCTTTGTTACTCAGATGCTTTTGAACTGCAACTCCCAGAAACCCCAGTCAGCACAGCTCGTGGTGAAGGCTTCTGGGAGTTGCAGTCCAAAACTCGTGAGTAACCCTAGGTTAAGAACCAGTGAACTAGATGAACCAATGGTATTACTTAGTATTAGTATTATATTCCTGAGTGTTTGTGAATTAAACTAGTGGCAAAGAGACTCATTGAGCCCTGAACTTCTTAGTCCCTGTCTTGAAAAATGTAAAACCAGCATTAGTATGTCTTAGGCTCTCGTTACAATTACAGTGGTGCCTCGACTTACGAACTTAATTGGTTCTAGAACGCTGGTCATAACTTGAAATGGTCGTAAGTCAAAGCACAATTTCCCATTGAAATGCATTGAAATGCAATTAATCCGTTCCAGCCGAAGAAAAAAAATCTCCCCCAAAAAATCACTGCAGGACCCATCGGAAACGTGATCAATCCGTTCCGGGGGGGGGGGGAGCAAGCGAAGCGTGCAAGACCCATTGGAAATGCAAAAAAAGCAAAGCAGAAAGCAAGCGAAGTGTGCAAGACCCATTGGAAATGCAATAAAAGCAAAGCAGAAAGCAAGCGAAGTGTGCAAGACCCATTGGAAATGCAAAAAAAGCAAAGCAAAAAGGAAGACCCGTTGGAATTGGGGGGTAAAAACCCAGAAAGCAAGCAAACCCTCAAGACCTATCGGAAATGGGGGGAACCAGTAAAAAAGCAAGGAAACCCTCCAAGACCCATCGGAAATACGGGGGAAAACCCCAAAAAGCAAACAAACCCCCGAAGACCCATTCAAAATGGGGAAAAATATCAAAAAACAAACAACCCAAAGACCCATCACAGCACAGAAGTTTAACCCCCCCAGCCCAAAACCATGCTGCAAAACCCACCCAGAGCAGTTTTTTAAAAGCAGAAAGCAGCACCTTACCTTACCAGGCAGTCCAAAGCCTCCTCCGATTGCACTCAATCTAACTGTTGGGACAAAAGAGCTACAAAGAAGCAGCCTCTTTGCCTACCAACGGTTAGCAATTTGAATTTCCTGCCTTTTTCTGTTTGTAACTGGAACCTCTGGCCGTAAGTTGAAGCAAAACTTTGCAGCTGGAGCTGGTTTTAACTCGAAATGGTCGTAAGTCGGGACGTTCGTAAGTCGAGGCACCACTGTTAAAAATAGTGCAGTTTTTGTTTATAAGATAAAAGCAATTCACTGGCCTGATGGCACATACATTGTAGTACATTTCCTTTAGGAGATCTTATTTATTAAGCCATGTTAAATCTGGTTCAGAATGGTGGTCTTCCAAGAGAGCATGGAAACTCTGCCCACTATTCTTTGACTGTGTCCATTGTTGTACCAATTTGCACATATCTTTGGAGGATCCTTGCTAAAATGCATTTGTTTTGGTTTTACTTATTCTTTGTTAGATCATGGTACTTTTCTTTATATTTGTCCTTTTTTCTGGTTGTGATTAAGATATGTAACATCTTTGTAGGCCTTCAGTAAGAAAAAAATTGATGACCGCAAAGAATGGCTAACTAATTTCATGGAAGACAGAAGGCAGCGTCGGTTGCATGGATTACCTGAGGTAATGTTGGCAATATAAGGGGAAATAACAGTTATTGTTGTTTGTTGATTTTAAAGTAACATTATATTTTATTTATTTTAGCAATTTTTGTATGGTACAGCAACAAAGCATCTTACTTACAATGACTTCATCAACAAAGAGTTGATTCTTTTCTCCAACTCAGATAATGAGCGATCCATTCCATCCCTTGTAGATGGTGAGTTAACCTTCACTAAGAAGTATAGTATCATTTTAATGTCATTTTCAAGGTGTAGTTATCTTAAAAAGTAAGAGACCCTTTGCCATTCTCGCTTGAACTTTTAAGCAATCTCCCTAGATTGAACTAAGAGTACCATCTGTATTCCTCTAAGTGAAGCAAAACTGCTCTTATTTTTTGGTTTCTTCTGGCTCAAAGTTGAGATGCCCCCTCCTCTGCCCCAGACCTTTAATGGGACTTTGGTATTCTCCAATTTGCAAAGAACAACTAGCACTAATTAGGAAGTGATTCCATGCTCTGATTTGAAACTATTCTTTTATGTGAAGTTGTAAAGAATGGCAGTTTTGATTATAGACCTGGTTAGTAGTTATCACAGTTTGACTTGATTGCAATGCCAAATGGGTACTACTTCTCCTCATGGAGAAGTGGAAAAATAGTCATTTATAGTATTCTCTGGTACTTATTAGGTAAGTGTTCACTTATATTTATCCACACAGTTCTTACAGCATGTATTAAATTGTTAAACATGTGTTCAATGTACATCTTCAAGTTTAACCAGCAAGACATGAAGAGTATAATTTCTACGTTTATTTTTTTGTAAACCTGAAAAATGTGATTTCAGAAGCTGTTCTTAATTTTTTTATTATTATTTAAAACAGGATTTAAACCAGGACAGCGCAAAGTTTTGTTCACTTGCTGTAAGAGAAATGATAAACGTGAAGTTAAAGTTGCTCAGCTAGCTGGTTCTGTTGCTGAGATGTCAGCATACCACCATGGGGAGGTAGGTATGGAAGAAAGGGTTGAGCGTGTATGCTTGTCAGTATTTTTGTTTCATTATTTATGGAGTATTGTATATTTATGGAGTATAGGGCAATAGACAGGTTTCAAAATATAGTCCTGCTCAGGCTGTTTTTTTTTCCATTTGTGGTTGATTTCAGTGATGCGTGGGTAGAAGAAGAAATCTCAGTTCGGCTTTGGACTCACCATCCATTTCATCAGCAGAATGTTTCTGCTTTCACAGAATCGTAGAACAGAAAAAATAGGAAGGATCCTGGAGGAATCTAGTCCAGCTCCTTGCCAATGTAGGAATTACACAGCTAAAGCAGATATATTTGTAGGGACCACTAATGGCACTATCAGAGAATATGTAGACAGTAATTCTAGATAATGATGTTTCTCTTTTCCAGGTTTTAATAGTGCTTGTAATTGGTAAATCACTGATACATTTCATTCCATGTAGCATGGGTGCAAAGATAAGAATATACCCTGGGACAAACTTAGGTGTCCATTGTTTCCCCACATCTATTTTGGTGAATTGTTACAGTTTCTGTCAGTGTCAAACACAACATCAGGGGATCATTTATTTGTTCTTCTGTTAATGTGATAATATGCCATCTTCTGCCATCAGTGCCCCTCTGAATTCTATATAGGGCAGACAGGACAGTTTCTCTTCAACAGAATAAATGACCTAAATCTGACTTTAAAAATAGCAACTTGCAAAGCTGGGTTTCAGAGCATTTCAGCTTCAGAGAACATACTGCCACTGATTTCAAAATGACTTTGTAGAAAAGAGGAATTACAAAGGGAAGGT
Source organism: Pogona vitticeps (assembly GCF_051106095.1). Taxonomy (NCBI): domain Eukaryota; kingdom Metazoa; phylum Chordata; class Lepidosauria; order Squamata; family Agamidae; genus Pogona; species Pogona vitticeps. Next base: position 43,405,567 of record NC_135788.1, on the reverse strand, counting down.
TGAGAGAGACTACTCAGGTGGATAATATCCATACACTCCAGTGTGCATCCAAAGGCTTAAATAGCACCAGTAAGGTATTGTATTCCAGCTTATAGAATTTCATATGAACAAAAATGTTCTGTTTTTTTATATAGTAGTAACAGTGCTATAACATTTTCTTCTAGCAAGCCTTAATGATGACTATTGTCAACTTGGCTCAGAACTTTGTTGGAAGCAATAATGTCAACTTGCTACAGCCTATTGGTCAGTTTGGTACTAGGCTGCATGGTGGCAAAGATGCTGCAAGTCCTCGTTATATCTTCACTATGCTAAGGTAAAATTTTGTTCAAAACAAAGTTGAAACTAGTCTTATTAAAATGTGTATAGAATTGGCTAGTACATATTTGTGATTATAAAGCTTCACTACATATAGCCTATTTACTTACAAAGCGTCACAGAGCTTTCACAAAATTATAATAATCCTAATTTTATAGCTAATTGACCCCTCCTTTTTTTTTTAGTTTCTAACATGGCAGTCTAATTTTTGTCTTTGCTCATTTCAAAGCTAGCTTGTATGAAGTCACTAGTTGTTGCCAACCATTCAGTTTGGAATGAGACAGTTTGCTGGTTTTCCCAAAGAAGAAACATGTATTTCATAGTCTTCATTCATGTAGGTCTGGAATCCTTGAATTTGCAACTAAATCTCATTTGGGAACTAAATGCAATTAATTTTATCTAAATCCAGCCTTATGGCTGAATCATATTGTTGTATGTTACACCACATAAGGCTGATGATGTGGTAGCAGCATAAGTTTTTCAAAAATCAAGTATTTCCAACTTCTTTCTTTGAGGCTCCCATGTTACTCCTTTCATCACTGGGAACCTGTGGAACCAACAGGACAGAAGGGGGATAGACCTTGGTTACTGAAAATTGCCTCCATCAAGGCATGAAGATAGCAGCAATTTTTGGTAATTAAAGGCTTCTCTCTCCTGTCCTGTGGTTTCTATAGGTTCCAGAAAATGAAAGCTTTGTTGGGAATGTTTAATTTCTGAAACATTGCTGCAGCTGCTGATGTCATCAGCTTTACATGGCATAAGTTACAGCAGCAGAATTTAAACCTGTATTTTTATTTTGTCCATATCTGCAGTTTACCAGTATAGTCTCATTCATTGTTCATTAGATCAGTCATGCTGGTGACAGTCTCCTTGGTAGGATGAATATACTCTGATCTGCAGAACTTGAAAAATTTTAGAATATCTCACCAGTCAGTCAAAAATTTCGCCAGTCAGCATTACTGGACTATAGCCTTGCAATTTATTGGGATTAGGAATCACTGATTTATACTCTCAGACTTGGGTTGATTTATTACCTGCGTGCCTGTGGGGTCATGAAGCTTGTATTTTGAATGCCTTTCTTTTGAATGTCTTCAGTAAAAATAAAACTGAAAGCAAAAGCGCCTGGCCTCTTAAAGAGCCGTGGTTCCCTCCCACCCCAGGATGTGTCCTTGTTTGGTTGAAATTGGGAGCAGGGAATCTCCATATTCTCCAGCATGGGACTACTCTACATTCTCCTGCAGAGCTATATCTATGTGCCGCTCAAACTCTCTTCTTGCGAGAAGAAGGCAGTTTTCCTTTTGCAATGGGAGGGGGGAGGGGAGGACTGCAGGATTAGAGAGAATGACAGGCGGAGGGAGAGAGTCAGGCAGGGAGGGAGCTGTGACATGTTGAGTAGCATTTTTCACTTGTCACAGACAAGTGGATGAGTGCATTTTTTTCACTCCAATTAATTAATCGCAGTTCTTGACTCTGTAGAACAGAGATGGGTGAGAACTGACCTACAAGCTACATGTAGCCAAAACTACTTTGCTTCTCTGGGAACAATACAGAATTAAATGAACCAGTTGCCCGAGTTAGCATAAAATAACTTCTAGATGAGCAATTAAAACCATAAATTTCAGTGGCTCACGAAAGCTCTCCTTTACTGCACATCTGATTGTTCTCCAAGGCCTACTCAAGAGGCTTCTTTCTGCATCTGAGGCTCTCATTTAAAACTCTACATACTCATCCCTCTTGTATATAAAAAGTTGTTTTAAAATTGCAGTGAATGAGGAAACCTCACAACATGTGCTGTGTGCACACTAAGAGTATATGTGACATTCTGAACCAGTACTCTTGTTTATAAATAGAATGAAAACCTGTTATTAGGATCCCATTTGGAACTTAAAGGAAATCACTTAAGCTTTGCCCTGTGTCACTAGATCCCTTGTCGTGCAACCAGTCAAACAAATGATTGTGCAACATACCTTGCAACCAACGCAAGACTGGATATGCACTGGGGAGCCAGTTGGAGCAAGGGGAACACTTCTGTGATCACTCTTCTGTGATCACATAATGCAACAGGATACTGGAGGAATATACCTCAAGCATTGTAGTCTATTCGTTTACAGTGTTTTGACTTAAATACCTTTTATATTTTTCTTTTCTTTAAAGCTCTTTAGCAAGACTACTTTTTCCTGCAGTGGATGATAATCTGCTTAAATTTCTTTATGATGATAACCTGCGTGTAGAGCCTGAATGGTACATTCCCATAATTCCTATGGTTTTAATAAACGGTGCTGAGGGCATTGGTACAGGATGGGCCTGTAAAATTCCGAACTATGATACCAGGGAAATTGTGAACAATGTCAGACGAATGTTGGATGGATTAGACCCTCTTCCCATGGTAATGAAATATTTGCTGTAGGTTAATATGTTAATTACTTTTTCATAAAGGAGACTAAATTAGAATTCTTTATTTGTAAAAGTGGAAATATGTGTTTGCCTTCTTTTGTCTAAATAAAACTAACACTGGGAGATTGTGTCTTTTGCATAGCTATGTAGTTGCTTAATTTGTATAAATGGTAAATATGAGCTTCATTGTGAATTTGTTTGTCCAGGTGAAGTAGATATCTTAAATGCCCTAGGCTTCATTCTCTTTCTCCTAATCTCTTTCTTTAGTTTTAATGTAATATGGCATGTGTTATGGGGAAACATATTTTCTTAAAGAGACTTGTATATGTACAGGGTAAGGACAAACAAACTCTCTAGCTATATAAAATGCTATAAATTTTAAATGTGTTTTTATTTAAATAGTCCACATTCTACAGAGATTCCCGTACATAAAGAAAAAGTGGCAACTTCCTCTTCTACTTCCAATTTTTTAAAAAAAAAAAATATATATATATATATATTTGGATCCTTTTATTTGTTTAGAAAACTCTTAAGCATGCCTGGGACCTATAATGGAAAGGGTGATATGTTCATGAGACAGCTTGCCTCTGTCAGGGGAAATTTCAATATTAGACCTGTAATCACATGTTGTCACCTGTCAAAACCTTCAATATTTTATCCCTCTACATTTTAAGTACTGTCCAGAATCCTGTTGGCTTTTTATGCATGCATGAATAAAATTGGGTGAGTTTTGGTGGCAGATTGCTGCTACTTAACAAGATGCCAGTTACATTCCTAGTTGCGTGCCTGTTGTATAACTGGATGTACAACTAGGAATGGAAGCAGGACCTCATTAAACATTGATAATTTATTGCCATGACTTGAAAATTATACACACTTAAATCACAAATAGGATTCTGACCAGTACTGACTGGAAGATAAGGCTGAGGAGCCTAACGCCGAGAGAGGCCCGAAAGGAAAAGACCAAAAACCGGGCCTTCTCGGCGGTGGCTCCTCGCCTTTGGAACAACTTGCCCCCTGAGATTCGCGCGGCTCCCTCGCTGGGCATTTTTAAGAAACAACTAAAAACATTGATGTATAGGCGGGCCTTCCCAACAGAAAACCCTTGACGATCTTTTTTCTTATTCTGTTCTTTATTCTTTTTTATTATTTACGTTTCTGCTGTAAAGTCTTAAAATTACATTGTTGTTTTTACTGTAAGCCGCCTAGAGTGGTCTAATATGATCAGATAGGCGGGATAGAAATAAAATAAATAAAATAAATAAATAAATAAATGTCTAGTTCACAGTGCTAAATTCCTGCATTTGATTATATGCCCTGATATTTGTTTTCACTGGACAACAGAAGCAGATTTGATTATACTGGCTGCTGGAAAAAGGTGCAACCATGGTCAGTGGGATATTTGTTTCCTCAGCTGTATGAAGTCTGATGATTATAATATCCCCTGCTTTTCCTCATGGTGATGTGTATTTGCAAGTGTGTGAAGGAATTGCTAGTGTCAGCTTGGCCATATGATTTCACACTGCCATATAATAGATAAATATCACCTTACTGTTAAATGTTGATATATCATCATTGAATAATTTGATTTTCTAGAACAGAGGTCTGGATCCAGAATTAGTCATACTTAAAGCAGACCTTCTGAATATTGGTGGAAATATAAGTTAGTAATGATCAACGTAATGTCTTACTAATTTCACTGTGACCACTTTAGGTTTGCCTAAGGCAAGGGTAGTCTTAAGTAATTTCCAGCAACTAAAGACTGGGTGGAGTTTGGATTTATTACAGTTTTAAAGGGCCTGCTGTGAGCTTAGCTGGTCTTCAGCCATCTTGGTTAGTTAGAATGTGCTATAAATTTGGATCCAAGTCATATAAACCAAATACTGAGGCTCAGTAGGGAAGAGAGCATATTCTTAATGTGTCAAATGCTCCTTTATGTTACAGCTCCCGAACTACAAAAATTTTAAAGGAACAATCCAGGAACTTGGTCAGAATCAGTATGTAGTGAGTGGAGAAATATTTGTGGTTGACAGAAACACAGTAGAAATTACAGAGCTTCCAGTTAGAACATGGACTCAGGTGAGTAGTATTAAGATTATTTTAAACTTTGAATATTTTCCATTTTAATTTGAATAACTAATTTGTGGTTTTTAATGTTTTATAGGTTTACAAAGAACAGGTTTTAGAACCAATGTTGAATGGGACTGAAAAGACACCAGCATTAATTTCAGACTACAAAGAGTATCATACTGATACAACTGTGAAATTTGTTGTAAAAATGACAGAAGAAAAACTTGCTCAGGCAGAGGCTGCTGGACTTCATAAAGTCTTTAAGCTTCAAACAAGTCTAACTTGTAATTCTATGGTAACTTTTCTATATGTTCGACTACCAGATTAATACCACTTTACTATTTGTTTTAAGCTGAAGTAGTAATATATTTGATACAGGTCATGACCAAATACATGTTTTCCATGTTTACTTCTTTACAAAAAGGTATAATTATTGATATCTGTTTAAATTTAGACGAACTGAGAAATCTTATTTTCAAAATCATCAGTATAACCTACCCAAGTAGCAAAAGTTAGTATGATTCATATTCCTACCATACAGTACACATGACTAAGTCAGTTTCTCTTTTTGGGACAATCTTTTAACTATGGCTCTCATTACCTAATGCTGCAGTTGTACTTTTCATTCTTTGTATTTCATTCTTTGGAAAAGGTATCACTTTGAAGTACTTTGGATTCTGCTTTTATACATGTCTTTGTTTTCTTGAAACCAGATGTGAGGTTGTACTTCACATACATAGTGTTGTTTTTAAGATGCACACCAGCTTTCACCCTGATGCCTTAATCTTCACTGGAAAGGTGATAGTATTGTACTTTGCATTTTTCTCCATTTTAGAACTGATGTGGAGGTGAATTTGGTACTTGAATTTGAAACAGAGGCTCATGTCCCAATCATGTTTCCGATAATCTCTGATAAACGTTATAAACAATTGGACCTTGATCCATGTCAGACTGAAGGCATCCTTTCTTTGGAGAATACTTGATATGGCAGAAAAGAACGTTTCATGTATGCTGAAAAATTATAAATCCGTAACAACTAATTATGCAGAAAAGCTCTATCACCCTAGCTAAAGTTAAGGTTACACTAAAAGAGTGAAATCACAATTTGAATTGAGCTTTTTAAAGGTGCAAAAAGAATTGCAATACTTCTATTATGTTAATTCTATGTTTTTTTCCTATAAACTTTTCACATTTCTTGCAGTTACTTAATCATATTTAATCTATGAAATAACTTTTAATCAAATATTTTATATTTACCCAGGTGCTGTTTGACCATATGGGGTGTCTGAAGAAGTATGAAACCGTGCAAGATATTCTGAAGGAGTTCTTTGATTTACGATTAAATTATTATGGCTTGCGCAAAGAGTGGCTTGTGGGAATGTTAGGGGCAGAATCTACCAAGCTGAACAATCAAGCTCGTTTTATTCTGGAGAAAATACAAGGGAAAATTACCATAGGTACAAAAAAATCATGTTATGGAATTGATAACAATAGATCTCTGTTGAGAAGAAAGTACTTTGGGCATGGGCCACTATGGCCCTTTAGACATTGAGATTGCAAATCCTATGGTTTTAAGTTGACCAAGACTACTGGGACTTGAACTATAGCAAGTTCTAGAGGGCCACAATTGCTCATCTTTGCCATACATATAAACAGCACTTGTTTTTCTCATCCTAATTCCTTTGTTGTTGTTGTTGTTGTTATAGAGAATAAATCAAAAAGAGATTTGATCCAGATGTTAGTCCAGAGAGGCTATGAATCGGATCCTGTGAAAGCCTGGAAAGAAGCACAGGAAAAGGTACATTCATACAGGAAATACGGAAGATCCCCACATGTAGGGGTGGAGGATGACAGGCCCATGAGCCTTTTCATCCAATCCACAGTTCTCACTCTTTGTCTTACTGTCCCTGTATTTTACAAAAGTTGTCAGTTGATGCCTATAGAAGCTTTTTTTCAAGCTGCATATGTTGCACAGGAGGCAAGGATCTCTGGAGACTGCAGCATGCACTTGTCTCAGTGCCCTGCAGATCTTGTCCACAATGAGATTGTGTGAAGTGGTCTTGCCTGCCATAAGCATGCACCCAAGGAAGGTTAGTTCTGAAGGAATTTGGCCTTTGGGATGAAAGATGTTTCTGGCCTCTGCTATGATTGATTTCCAGGGGATATGTCCATATTCTTTGGGGACATTTACTTTTGAGTGTGTGAGGAATTACAGCCTGAATAGCCTAATGCAATAAATTAAATACAGTTATCTTACTAATGAAAGGAAATGTGACTTGCTTCATAAAATATCTGACAAAGACCAAATCCAAAAATCAGTTTTAATACATCCTAATTGGTAAAAAGAATAGTATAGGTTCATCCAAAAATTGTATTATAGCTTGTGCTATAATTAACTACACAATAACCAAAATCCTCTTGTGACATGACACCAGTGGAAAGGAAATTTTATGACTCACAGTGGCAAATAGCTACCAATTAATGAGTCCTGTCTTGGATGCCTTACTGTGCACAGTCTTGTGGCTTGAAGTGTGATCAGGTATGCAAGTGGATGCTCATTATTTAGTGGTGGTTTGCTGCTGCAAGTCATTCTATTTTCCTCCCACTTATGTTATGTAAAATGATTTGGGCCATTTTGTAGTTAACTAGTACTGACACATGGCATAATATAATTTTTACATGAATATGTATTCTGTTTATTAATGAGGATGTATTGAAATAAAATTTTTGGCTTTGGTTCTTTGTTACTTATTTTATGAAGGAAATCAAATTTTACATTCTCTAGTACATTATTTTAATTAAAGAAGACTGTAGCCTTGTTCAGGCATTCAGAGATTATGGATGGGATGTGCAGGGGCATACTCTTGAGTAGTTTGCTGCAATTCAGGCTCCTTTAGAGCTTTGCCTGTGTTTTCCTTTTACTGTTTACAACAGCCTTCAAGATAACTTCATGTATAATACTGATTATATGCATAGATCTCATATTGCTATAAGGATGGATTTGACACTGAACATCAAATTTTGCCTTACCAGGATACCTATGTGTGCATCAAACTGTCACAAAATTTTCCATCTTGTACAATTTCAATTACATTATTCTTTATAATCTCTTTATTATATGGCTGCATTTTAAATACTTCCTAGTTGTAACAAGATTCACATCAACATAGAGATAATAATTGATAATAATTTAAACAAAATACCAAGTTGTATGCCATTTGCAACTGTTGGATATATGTGCAGTAGCATCATAATTCAATTTTAACTTTTTTAAAATATATAGGCAGCTGAAGAAGAAATGCTGAATCTGAATGATGACAGTTCTTCCTCTTCAGGATCTACCTCAGGCCCAGATTTCAACTACATCTTAAATATGTCTTTGTGGTGTCTTACGAAAGAGAAGGTAGAAGATATCATTAAGCAGAGAGATGCTAAAGTGAGTACTTTTCATGATTTTGAACATGAAATTGTTTTCAAATCAGTTATTGATGAAACTTCCTTACATCATAAATACCAGTGAAAGATGTTGTTTTAAATCTTGCTGCACCTGCATGCATAACACATGTGACTTAACTTTTAGAGATAAATGATTTCGTTACGAAGTCAGCATAGATATTGTTGTGTACTGAGTCAGACAATGCAGTTTGCAATGGTAATGTCTATGAAGACTGTGTAACCTGAAGCAATTCTACTTCAAAAGTAACTATTGACATTACGCTTACAATAAGATTTAGCTGTTTGTAAATTTTGCCTCTCAAATTTTACTATTTTATTTAACTATGAAAATTGTTCTTATCAAACATTTGTGTAAGAAAAATATTTTGTGCAAATCCAGTATGAAGTCAATTTTGCAGTCCAATTTTGCTTTGGTAACATTTACTTTTCTTGAATGTGTAGCATGCTTCTTGATTTAACATTTTTTAAAAAAATTATCTTTCAGGGAAAGGAACTCATTGACCTCAAGAGAAAATCTGCTTCAGATCTTTGGAAAGAGGATTTAGCAGCTTTTGTAGAAGAGCTTGATGTATGCTATCCTATGTTAATATCTTGTATAGCATCAAGAAATGTTATCTCAATTTTAGTTTATGTGGGTACTTGGGTTTGTTTGATCATTCTCATATTGCAGAGCCTATTGAAAGCAAGTTGAAGGAAAATCTGTAGTTTTATGCTTAACCTGTGTTGTCTGCTGCATGCATTTGTGACAGATGTTACAGTGGAACAATGGCTAAAATTCTCTATGCTTCTGTAGTGTATAGGCCTTGTTTTTGTTTGTTTTAGAGGTAAGCAGGTTGTCTGCGTCTACAGTTTGTTATTCCCTGCCAGATTTCTTTGCATTCTGTGGATTTTACAGTGTTTCCTGGCAACGAAAATGTTTGTGATCCTTCTTTTAAAAACATCTGGCTAGTTCTCAAATAGATGGAATAATTGGAACTGAATAACACAGATCAGAAATTGAGAAATACTAATTTTTAGATATTCCAATTTACAAGGCCAGACAATGCAGAAACATCTCCCATCTACTTAATTTCTTCACGAGTGAAATGCATGACAAAATCCACTTGTGTATTGGACAGAATTTCTGAGCACAGTGTTACCAGTTTTGTGTATATAGAAGGAGCTAGAAGGGACAGTGCTGCAAAACTTGCATCAGTCCAGAGTAGATATGGGGGTATTCATATTAATATACGAATGCCCCCGCACAGCTGGATGTAATGACCATCCACTCATGTGTCCGCTGCTGCTACTGATTCCTCTCTCCCTTCCAATCACTCCAGAGTTTGCAGTTGGCTAGCCACTCCTCACAGAAGGAGGGAAGATGAATCTCCCTGCCAACTGACGAGCGGATAGCCAACCGCAAGCTCTGGAGCTATTGGAAGGGAGAGTGGAGTTGCCTCCAGCAACAGACATGTGAGTGGACAGGACCAGACCCTTGTTATGTCCAGCTGTGCGGGGGTATTCATATACAAATATGAATACCCTCATCTCTAGAGTCCTGGAGGTGATGTCTAAAGTTAAATTGCTCCTTTAGAAGAAGCATGAACTGTTATACTGTTGGGATAGCTTGGTAACCTTACCTTACTATAAGCCCACATTTTGATCTTTTTATCTTTTTTTGTTGTCTCCTCCCAAGGTCCCTGATAGTGCACTGAGAAATATAGAAAACACTGTGGGGTCCAGTATATCCCAGCTTTTGTTTTAGATTATATTTTGGAAGGTGATGTATTTTGTATTACATTACATTCCAAAATACACAGTGGTGCCTCGACTTATGACCGTCCCGACTTAACAACCATTTCAAGTTACGACCAGCTCCGGCCACAAGATTTTGCTTTGAATTGCGACTGGAGCTTTGAGTTACAACCACAAAAAAGGAAGGGAAAAAGGCAGGGAATTGAAATTGGTAACCGTTGGTGGCAAAGAGACTGCTTCTTTCTAGTTCTTTCACCCCAATGGTTAGAGAATGTACATTCGGAGGAGGCTTCAGACTGCCTGGTAAGGTGCTGCTTTCTGCTTTTTAAAAACTGGCTGTTTCGGGCGAGTTTTGCAGCGTGGGTTTGGGCTGGATGGTGGAGTTATGTTTCTATGCTGTGATGGGTCTTGCAGGGTTTGTTTGTTGTTTGGTTGTTGTTTTTCCCATTTCCGATGGGTTTTGCAGGGTTTGTTTGCTTTTTGGTGATTTTTTAATTTTTATTTTTCATTTTTTTTCCCGATAGGTCTTGCAGTCTCTGCTTTTTGGGTTTTTCTTTTTGCATTTCTGATGGGTCTTTTGGGGTTTTTTCTTCTTCTTTGGCTGGAACAGATTAATTGCATTTCCAATGGGTCTTGCAGTGTTTTTGGGTTGGGTTTTTTTTGGTGATTTTTTTCCCTTTGGCCGGAATGGATTAATTGCATTTCAGTGCATTCCTATGGGAAATGGTGCTTTGACTTCCGACCATTTCGAGTTACGACCATCTTCTGGAACCAATTAAGTTCTTAAGTTGAGGCTTCACTGTAATCTAAAACAATGTATTGATATAGTTAGAATCTTAGAATTGTAGAATTGCAAAGCTGGAAGTTGATTTTTAAATTTTGAAGTGGAAAAATAAGTAGTGTTTCCTCTAAAGTAAACCTCATTGAGTTTAGTGAAACTTCAGTCAGGTAAATCTATAAAATTATAGTACTATATTAATTAGTGTGTCAAATTTATCTATATTGAAATCAGGCTATCTCGTGTTTTCAAATCTTGTTACATTTTACTTACATTTTTATTTATTACTAGAAAGTAGAAGCCCAGGAAAGAGAAGACATCCTGGCTGGGATGAGTGGGAAGCCTATCAAAGGCAAAGTTGGTAAACCCAAGATGAAGAAACTTCATTTAGAGGAGACCATGCCATCGCCTTTTGGTAGAAGAATAGTCCCACAGATTACATCTGCTATGAAAGCTGATGCCAGTAAAAAATTGCTTAAAAAAAAGAAGGCAAGTCAATCTGTTCAGTTTATCTAACGTGCATTGTTTACTCATCCATACAATTTACTGTATTTTTCCGTGTACAAGACGAGACTTTTTACTTAAATAATTGGACCAAAAATTGAGGGTCGTTTTATACAGGCCAAGCAGCCGCTTTCCCTGCCTTTTGCGAAGCCACAGAGTAAAGCAGCTATGAAAGGGCAGCATACTCGCACCCCTTTGATCCTGAAGCAGCCATGAAAGGGCATCAAGATCAAAGGGGTGCAAGCGCGCTGCCCTTTCATGGGTGCATTAGCCATCTCCTAAGCTCCGCAGGGCTTAGAAAGCAAGAAAGGCGGCTGGGAAAGGGCATCAAGATCAAAGGGGCACGCACACGCACTGCCCTCAAATTTTCTAATCTGGGTGTTAGAAAAGGGGGAGGTCGTCTTATACTTTGGATCATCTTGTAAACAGAAAAATACGGTATATCTTCTTCTGCTTAAAATACTCCATGCTGTAAACCTTTTGTTTTGGGAAGAGAACATTCCTATCCAAAACATATTGTCTGATATGTTACAATAATTGAGAAATATTTCATTATAGTACTTTGTATAACAAGACTATAGGCTACTACAGTGGTGCCTCGCTTAGCGACGTTAATTCGTTCCACAAAAATCACTGCAGAATGAAAATGTCGCTATGCGATATTAAAAAGCCCATAGAAACGCATTGAAACTCCTTCAATGCATTCCTGTGGGCTTAAAACTCACAGTTGAGTGAAGGTCCTCCATAGCGCCGCCATTTTCGGTGCCTCTAAAGCGAGAAATCCGTCCCTAAACACAGCAGGCGGCCATGGTTTTTCCTGGCGGCCATTTTGAAACCGCCGATCAGCTGTGCGAAAATGGGGGCTTTGCAATGATCACTTCCCTGTGATCATCGCAAAGTGAAAATACCCCATAGAGAACATCGCAAAGCGATTGCTTTTGCGATTGCAAAAACAGTGTCGCTAAGCGATTTCGTCGCTAAACGGAGCGGTCGCTAAGCGAGGCACCATTGTAATTCATTTGGCTTACAACTGTCAGAACAATACAGATGCATTAGATACCATACCATGTACCAGAATGATAGACTTTGAAATGATCTGTGATTTAGTGTCTCATGCGTACCCTATTTCCCTGATAATAAGACCTAACCTGAAAAGAAGCCCTAATATAATTTTTCAGGATACTTGTAATATAAGCCCTACCCCCAAAATAAGCCCCAGTTAAGTGAAACTTTACCCTCCACCATTGTGCAGCAACCAGAAGATGATGATATGACTGTATTTGAATAAATGTGGATTGTTGTGCATTATAATAAAATAAAATAAAACATCTCCTGAAAATAAGCCCTAATGCAAGTTTTGGAGCAAAAATTAATATAAGACCCTGTCTTATTTTCAGGGAAACACGATATTGTCTCAGTAATCTTTACAACTGATGACTGGTGATGATATAGAACCACTAACACAACATTTCGGACAGTGGGCTGCTGCAAAGAGATTGAGGCTTGGCCAAGGCTATCTTATCCACCACAGTAATCCTAAATTGCTTTGCTTTTCTAGGGGGATCTTGATACTATAGCAATAAAACTAGAATTTGATGAAGAATTTGGTGTCACTCCAGTAGAAGGTGCTGGAGAAGATTTGCTTAATACCTCTGGGCCAGTGGCTAAGACACCTAAACCTAAAAGAGAAAAGAAGGAGCCTGGTAAGTAAACAGAAGGATTACTTTAGATGTTACAAAGAAATACCACCAATATAATTCATCAGTTTCAGAAGGAAAACTTGCCTGGAGGCATATAGTGGACTCTAGACTTAACGGTGCCGTGCTTAGCAGCTGAATGCACATTCAGCATTTAGAACTTCTTATAATGTTGGTAGTCTTAGCTTTCTGATAGCTGTACTGATAATATGTACAAGTGACTAAAATAAACAGTAAGGGAAAGCTGCCAGACACACAGATGGGAGCTGTAATCAATTGGTAGGCTGGGATTCTCTTCTAGGTCAGGTAGTGATATCAGATCTCAAATGACTCAATTGAAAGGCAAATTCAGCAAGATGCAGGTGAAGGTCTGAACAAACAAGTTAGTTTGAGGAGCACTTTTTAAGCAACACAACTCAGTTGAGAATCACTATGTTTCTGCTTGCACCTTTCCATGTGAAGGTGAGGAGGAAAATGAAACGAAACTGGTATCTTACTGTTATCTCTGATCAGTGATTTCTCTACATATCAAATGTCTTTTTGGTGTGTATAGGAGAACCCCTGCACCATGTAATGAGAAAGAAGAGATCTAGATGGAGCACCCTAATGTGCTAGGTTAGGGTTGGAAGAAGTGCAGCTTTCCTAATTCTCTTGTAATAGCAGATAATTCTCATCTGCTAGAACACCATATTCAAGTATAAATGTACAGCTATTGAAAGACATACTTTCTGTATAATCGGAGCTTTTCTATCATGATTGTTTCTAAAGATCTATAAAAGCAGCACAGTATTTTGGCAAATTATGACTCCCCTGAAAGGACCTGAACAAATAAAACATGGTGTAATATGCTTGGGGCTGAGTGTGGGAGATAAAGGAAACTGCTCTGAGCAATCTACCTAATTTTCTTGATCATCATGATTGCTATCCTTTTTGCTATCTATTTGATGAGCTTTTCAAAACTGTCAAGTAAGCATATGCTGTAAATTTTCTGACTCTGATCAGGCCAAGATCCAAATTGTGCCTGGTGGCTAGTCACCCACTGTGCTGTTTAGATCACTGGTTCTTAACCTTGGGTTACTCAGGAGTTTTGGACTGCAACTCCCAGAAGCCTTCACCACTAGCTGTCCTGACTGGGGTTTCTGGGAGTTGCAGTTCAAAAGCATCCGAGTAACAAAGGTTAAGAACCACTGGTTTAGATGAGTTATCTATTTACAGTTGTTATTTTCTGCCTCCTCATTCACATACTCTAGTTTTGTTTAGATAGTACAGTTTACTAATGCAAATGTAACTAACGTTTGCAGCAAATGAGGGAAGAAGGATTTATACTGCACAAGATAGATAGATATGGTAAATCAGCTGAGTGCTATTTGGCTGAACTGGAAAGAAGCCTTTCTCTATGCTCCATTTTCCCCTCTCCATTTTCACTTGATGGCTATGATTCCTGTCCTTTTTTATAATTTGTAACATAATGTGGAAGGAATGATTCAGTAACTCTTGTTCATGCCTTAGGTAAGGAGGGAGTAAGACATGTAGAACTCAAGGGGAAGCAATAGTGTGCAGGCCCAGGTTTTATTCCTTTGTTTACATAGCACCAAATGATAGTTTGGTTCTTCATCTAATGGAGCCAGTACATTTCTGGATTCTGTTTAAATGTTTTTCGGTTACAAATGCCAGGATCTACAACTAGTCAGTGGCCATGATTGATGAAGATTCTGAGTTCTGTAGTCCAAAATGTAACTTTTTCAATCTCTGATTCACCTTCACAGCTGGCATTCTCATGCGAATGTGCATCTAATGTATATACCGTATTTTTCTGTTTATAAGACGACCCAATGTATAAGATGACCTCCCCCCCTTTTCTAACCCCAAATTAGAAAAAGCAGGGATCAAAGGGCTCCATTTTTGCTAAGCCCTGTGCCTTCGCAAAAGGCAGCAGTAAAGAGCTGCCTTCCGTGTATAAAAGACCCTCAATTTTTTCTCAAATTATTTAAGGAAAAGTTGTAGTTTTATACACGGAAAAATACAGTGCCTTGTTGTATAATTTTCAGAGATAATCACTTTAATTTGATATCTAATTAATCTGGAAATGTGAAATACTTCAATATGACTTAACAAGAAAACAGTAAGGAAATAACAAATGATGTACTGAAAACATTTCTAAGGTACAAGAGTGAAACGAACACCATCATCCACAAAACCTGGAGTGAAAAAAGTAAAGAAACGTAATCCATGGTCAGATGATGAATCAAAGTCTGAAAGTGACTTGGAGGAAAATGAACCTGTGATTATTCCAAGGGACTCGCTACTTAGAAGAGCTGCAGGTAGTAGCTGAAATTTATACAATGTTGATAACTTAATTTTATCATGAATAAATAATATTTAACAATTGCCATGTATATTCTTAAAGGCATCAATATTTCAGATTCAATTTTGTGCAGTGAGACGAATTGTTCAGAAGACCTCAAGTTAAACTCTTTTGACCCTTGCATTTTACTTAGTCATGGTGTATTATTTGACTTTAAATACTAGATGTGAGTTTTCTTCATGGTTTCTGTGTTGCCCTCAAACTGAATTTTTGCTTTCTTGGAAAATATAATAATATTTTAGAAAACAGTGAGGAACCTTCCAGCTAAAGAGTAGGCACTTCCTCACTTTGGGGGACTTTCACCTTTTCATTTGATATACCATAATCAAGGAACCACAATTGTCTTGTAAAATAATCTGTGATTTTTTCTGTGAATTATTTAACCCAGTGGCTGAATTGGAACTTTAAAGGAAACCAGAATTTAGCACAATGCAGAGGTGCTGCAGGAGGTTTTTGATGTGGTCTAGAAGTGCAGACTGAAGTGTTGCCCCTGTTGTGTTAAGTACAGCTGAGTGTTAGTATCAAAATCCTGAATTGTTGAAATAAGCTAGCTTCTTAATCCATGTTTTGTTGCACCTGGACAAAACAACATGTTGCACAGGATTAAATAGGGAAAGTTCCCAAGCAACTCATGACTATGTCAGAGAAGGAGAAGGGAGTACAAGAGACTAGAGTTTGCTGTAACTTGTTGCCATCTTAAAATAAAATGTGGCAGGAGTTCTTTTTTGTGTTCTCCAAATACAGCCTTATAATAATAGTAGTAGTAGTAGTAGTAGTAGTAGTAGTAGTAGTAGTAGTAGTAGTAGTAGTAGTAGTAGTAGTACTTTATTACGGTCTAAGACCAGTAAAACCAAAACAGTATAAAATAGACACGTACAGTTATTGTTTCAGGCAGGAAAATAAAATTCAATTAAAATATGATAAAACATGATAAAACAACCAATTAATAACATCATATATCCTTAATATTGGTAAAACTTCTGGCAGTGTTATATTAAAAACATATTATCCATCTAAAATCACCTACCCAAACATCTGTTTACGAACAACCATTGCTGCAGCACAGAATTTGGCCACTTGTCTTGTGATTATGAGAGTAGCCACTGCACATAATCCTCCTCTGATCTCTCAGGAGATTTACAAATAATGGGTGATAAAAGCTCCAAACGGAGATCCTGATAGCAAGAACAGAAAAGGAGAACATGACCAACTGATTCAACCTTATCATTATTACAAGGGCAGAGACAATCTGATGCAGGCAAACCTCGAAATCTTCCCTCCAGAAGCTTAGAAGGAAAGACATTGAGCCTAGCTAGTGTGAAAGCCCTAATGGCTTTAGATGACATAGTGCTGGCTAAATATGAGGAAGTCATAAAAGAAGATTTATTAAGAAAGTTATATTTGCCTAACTGGCCAACATGGTCCTGTAGTTCAATGTCCCATACCCTTAACTTCACCGCTTTAATGGCATCCGTAAGACCCATTGCTATAAGTATACTGGGAGAAAAGCCAATTTTCGATATCTCTTCAGTTATATGCTGCTTCCACTCCGACTGAAAGGAATCTAGTAGGATCAGTGGGTCCAAGCCTTCTAATGAGAAAATCAGTTTAAGCCAGTATTTCAACATAAGGACTTTTGCCCGTGCTTTAATGGACATTAGCCCAACCTCTAAGCGAAGAGCTGCATTGGAAGTACAAGGTGGAACTCCAAGAACGGCTCTCGCACATTTGGTCTGAACAATCTCCAGAGGTCGTAGATTAGTGTAAGCAAATAGTTGAGAACCATAAAGCATTTGTGATATAATCCTGGCCTTAAAAACTTGTATTACTGATGGTACATGTTTACCCCCAACAGTATGAAAAAATCTTGTTATTGCCCCAGTATTTTTCTGAGCACTCATTGCTGCGTGGTTTACATGAGTAAGCCAGGATCCTGAAGAATGAAAAACTATGCCAAGGTATTTATAGCATGCTACTTGCTCTATAGGGTGTCCATTTAGAGACCATTTGTGCTTTATTCTCCCTCTACTCACAACCATAATGTTGGTTTTAGCATAGTTAATTATTAGTTGTTCTTCATTACAGTAGGTGGAGAAGGATCTCAGAAGTCTTCTAAATCCTACACACGTAGTTGACAATAATACGGCATAATCAGCATAAAGTAAAATTGAAATTGGGCGAGAGGCAAGTTTAGGTTGGTGAAAATTGGGGTTATTTAAATTTCCAACTAAGCCATTGATATAGAAATTAAACAAGGTGGGAGCTAATATGCAACCTTGCCTCACTTCATTAAGCACAGGGACTAGGTTGGATAAGATCCCCGTGGAGTTACAAAGAACCCGCAAATGCGTATGCCTTATAATAGCATATCATTGCCTCAAAATATGGACTATACAATAGGTTTGAATTTTATAACCTGTATTTTGCTGGTGGTCTACATAAAACAAATTAGTCTAGATAGACAGACAAACCAAGCAGAAACAAAATATTTTGGAAAATTTAGCTACAGCTTTTATTAGAATCATAGAATAGTGAAGTTGGAAGGGGCCCATACTATAGAAGAAGAGGAAAACATAATTGGACGAAACATCACATGCAAAGAACCAATGAGATTTTCACTTGCACAGTGAATCTGATGTGGGCCTGAATACCTGATAGAGCAGTTTATTCTTCCTCCCCTGACTCGGAGGTTACTGAGAGCATTGTAGGCAGAATTCAGGGCTAATCTTAAAAGCCTATATATTCATATAATTTTTTAAAAATATATGTATTTCACTTCCCCAGATTATTTTTTCAGAGCTCTTGTGACAATTAAATTATGATAACAATACACGAAAAATGTTAAAATAATAGAAAGATTGCAGTGGCTGAAAATGAAAGTCCTCAACAGCATGAAAATTTGACAATTCCAGAAAATATATGCTGGGGAATTGAAGCCCCATTAAAAGTTCATGCAAGACCTGCAAAGGACCAGGTTTGGAGCTGCTTTTTGGACATTCCACCAGTTTCAAAAGAGTAAATGGCAATCTGGAGATGACCTTGGTTATTAAAACAAAACTCATTGGAATATATTGTGTGTTTTTCCCCTCTCAACCCCCCCCCCCGGTGTCCTAAGCAAAAATTCTTAGCTCATGCTAGGAACCAGTAAAACATGTTGTAAACAGGCAAGAGTATTAATCTAAATATGACTCATCTAGCTCATTGAAAGTGGCCAGACATATTTAGGAGATGATGATTATGCAGTCAAGTCAATTCTGATGTATCGCAACCCTTTTCATGGTTTTCCAGGTACAGTATACTCAGCAGTGGTTTACCATTTTCCTCCTCCTTGGGTGCCCTGGGACTGTGCAACTTGCCCAATGCCACACAGTCTGACTGTACTCCCAGGAGGCATGGTGGGGAATCAAACTCGCAGCCTCTGGCTCTGTGGCCAGATACCAAAACCACGGTCCTATCTAGCCAGCTCAGGAAAGTGTATGGTTCACAAATTGTATATTTGTATATGCTAAAGCCTGGTTGATTAATCAGAGGTTAATTTCACTGAGAATTGGCCTGCAGTTGAAGTACTCCATTGGTTTGATCAACCAGCTACATCAGTTAACTCAATCTAAGGAATATAAAATGGGGCAATACAGCAATACATTGGTGAAGTAATACTGTGCCTCTTCTCTTTGTATAAAACCCAAAGGCAGCTCTTGTGGAGCCAGACATTACCTCAGCTCTACCATTTCATATAACTTCTTGCAAATTACTTGTAATAATCTTCATGTAGGGGTAGCTGTCACAATTCTATCAATGTGGATTTGCTTAGATTTATATATGTACTGACCAGATGCACACATAATTTGGTATTTGAAAGAATGTTATGTAGCTACATAGACTTCTTTAAAAATAGATGTTAGTGCAATTTATATCTTTGATGGTCACAAACGGAGATGGGCACAAACCTTGGTTCGGAGGTCTGGGCCAATTCATCTCTATGCTTGCACAGGTGTTGTTTGGACACGGCACCCTCCTGCCTCCCCTGCACACTCGCCCATTCTTTGGGTGTTGTATGCTGCCCTCCCTGCCTCCCCAGCGTGACTATCCATTTGCTTTTTGCAGCATCTGTTCCCTCTTCAGCCTTCTCTGTCAGCCACCCACACAAAGTCAGCATTATAGGAATCCCTGCTCCGCCTCCTTTTCTTAGTGGGTGGCTGATGGAGAAGGCAGAAGAGGGAAGAGACACTGCAAAAGGTGAGTGGGTAGTCACGCTGGGGAGGTGGGGAGAGAAGTGTGCAAAGTCCAAGGAATGAGTGACTGTGCAGGGGAAGTGGGAGGGCGCTGTGCCTGCAAAACATCTGCGAGTGCGGCAACAGATTGGACCGGGCTTCTGAACCAAGTTTTGTGCCCATCTCTAGTCACAGAATACTAGTATCTTACTGCGCCTGGCAACTAGTCAGTTTTATTTAAATAGAAAAATACATTACTTCTAAAACTTTGCCTGATTTATCGTACTCTTCACAATTATTTGTTTTATAAGATATATTGACTCATATTTTGAATGTTTTTGCCTTCTTCATACTGTAAAACCTATAGCGTAATACGTAACACACAAATACTGATCATCGTGTCTCCACAGCTGAAAGGCCGAAGTACACCTTTGATTTCTCAGAAGAGGAAGATGATGCTGATGATGACGAAGAAGCCAACAACAGTAATGATCTAGATGAACTGAAGGTAAAGGCATCTCCAATCATCAATGATAGAGAAGATGAATTTGTTCCCTCGGATGGTGTAGAAAAGGACGAGTATGATTTCTCCCCTGTCAAATCAAAACCTTCTCCTGAGTAAGTATAGTTAACTTCAGGATCTTATTTTGTTAGTGCCTGAAATTTCACTGGTAACAAGAGTAGCAAAAGAAAGTTAGGCATACATTTATGGTGTGAGCCACATACTGGCCAGCTTAGTGCACCCTTGGAGGAATATATGGAAAGACACGTTACGTGTTTCTAAGGCATTTGTTTTTTAAAAAACAAATGGCTACTCCCACCTGGAATGTTCACTATCCTAAGATTCTTTCCTGTTTACATCCAAGTATTGAAACATAACTTGATAACAAGTATAGCTATTTTTGCCTCTCGTGTTTATGTAGCAGTGTCTGCACATTGTAGAGCAGAAATGGACAAGGCCAGGCCAGATGCAGCCAGGCAGTTGCTTGCCAGGTGCTGCCTTCCTTTAGCACATGAAAGCAAAAACAGGAGCTCTGATGGGTCACTCTTTATGATGGCTGAGCTGCATTTGGCTTGGATTCATGTGGCAAAACATTGTAAGCATTGCTTTCTGATGTCTAGTGCAAGTATTTTCAGTTTTCATTTTCTAAAACAGGAGGGTTTCCCAAGACAAGTCCAGTCAAGACTTCGGCAACCTGTTCACCTTTCCTTCTTATTCTCGAAAAGCCAATATTGGTATGTAGCTGCGTTTATTGGACTGGGAGTATATGGATTACTTTGGTGTAACCGGCTCTTCTTAATGAAGGCCAGCTATCTCAGAATGGTTCCTCCAGGACTGACAATTTTGCACTCAAGCTGTTGGCTGCCAGAATGGCCCTAAAGATTTAAAATCAGGAAGTATAAGGGAAGGAAAGAGACAAGAAAATTCAGTACACACTGTTTGGTTCTTTATTCCAAATATCTGCAGTTTATCCAGAAATGGCTCTGGTGCTATTATACATGCTCTTGAAATCAAAGCAAATGATGCAATATGGCATTGTTTTTTCCTGGAGATGCCATAGGCTGTAATATTGTCACTGGATGGCAAGCAGGCTAACATAAGTAGTATTTGAAGTGCATTATATTCTTAAACTTGGACAATTGGCTTGTCCATGCTTTTACCTATTAGTTGCCAAGTCTGTGCTGTTACTATGAGTTGTTATAGACTTGGCCAGATCTTCTCATTATACTTGGATTGTGACCATGATGGGAGGGAAACCAAGAATGTCACATTCTTGATGTTGCAGTGAACAAATCCTTGCTGGCCTTTCCAACTGAGGAAGTCCCCTGTTCCGACGACACCACCAATCCATATTGCAGGAGCAGTTCTGAGTTACGCTGTTTATGCCTTCCTGCTATATCTGTATTGCCAGTACTGTTGAAGCACCACCAGGATCCTTAGTGGAAAGGAATTGTCAGGAAGGAAAGTTCTGACTGAGCTCTGACACCTCACATCCGTTTTTGTTTTTTTTCTGACACCAATCATAGTGCAAGCTTACTATTTCCTGCATTCTATGCTGCTGATTTGTCAAGGAATGGGACAGTTTTGACTGTAAAAAAATCAGGATGCTGTGCATTTTGAGTAGTGAACCACTAGCACTACAACCCTTCCTCCTTAAGTATGCATCTTCATCTCCCCACTGATGCTAAGCACACAGGGACATGTCATGACATAAACTCTGTATACAGTCAGTCCTTGACTTACAAACTTAATCCATTCCGGAAGGACGTTTGTAAGCCAAAAAGTTCGTAAGTTGAAGGAAAATTTCCTATAGGAATGCACTAAAAGCCGATTAATCCATTCTGGCTGTTTTTGGTTCTTAGGTCTAGGGGCGGTTTGTAAGCTGATGCAATGCAAACTGCTAGCCGGGAGGAGCGGGGGGGGGGGGAGAGAAGAGAGGCTGAAACTGCACCACCGTCACCATCTCTTTCCCTGGGCTCAAAAGCCGAAGCTTAGCAAGTGTGCCCTGGTTTGTAAGCTGATGCAATGCAAACTGCCAGCCGGGAGGAGGGGGGGGAGAAGAGAGGCTGAAACTGCACCGCTGCCACCGTCTCTTTCCCTCAGCACAAAAGGCATCCTCTGCCCATTTCCGTCTCTCTCTCCACAGGTAAGGGAGGAGTTAAACAAAAGCTGAAAGGAAGACATGGGAGGCAATGCGGAGGAGCAGGTGGAAGCTGAGGCAATGCAAACCGCCAGCCGGGGGGGAGGGGGGAGAAAGAGAGGCTAGATTCCACTGATCTCAGTTCAGAATAAGAAAGTTCAGAGAGGGGAGTGTCACGGCCGGCTCATCTGCTTGCCTGGTAGAAAGGCGTTGCCGGATGGTCTGGGTTCGATGATGCGGACCTGGATCCACATGGCGCACTCCCAGCTCCCGGGAGAGGAGAGAAGGGGCGGGAGAGGCGTTGCCTGCCTCAGTTTTTTGCAGCTTATTACGGTGGGGAGAATAGGAGGAGATGGAAGGGGAGACTCTTTCCTTAACCCCGAGGGCCACTGCAGGGCTCCTTCTCTTCCTCCATCCCATTCCGTGGGCCACTGCATTCAACCTTTCCATTCATAACTTGAAACAAAGTTCTCAAGTCGAGGCGAACTTTTCCTATCAGAGCAGTTTGTAACTTGAAATGTTCGTAACTAGGGCTGTTCGTAAGTCGAGGATTGACTGTACTTGGCTTTTAATGACTGCTGCCAAGGCTTAACATTTTCAGTGTTCTTGTGAACTTATGTGAGTTGTTACATTTATTTTCAATGTTAAATCCTTTGTCTTGTTTAGATACATCGAAATTTGACAGTGATGAAGAAGATTCAGCACCGGTCTTCTCATCCTCTTTTGCCCAAAAGCAAACAGAAAAACCTTCAAACAAAACAGCAGTTACTAAAAAATGTGAGTGTCTGAATTTGTAAGTTACCTTGTTCGTTTTAAATGTAGCTTAATACCCCTCCATGACTGCTACAAACATTACTTAGTTTCATGATGTATAAAAATATTGCCAATGCAGATTTTATTCATACCTAAAAGAGCTCAGGCTTAACACGTTTTGGCTGTGGCATTCTTCAGGAGCTAAGCATAAAATAAATACATACTGCTTATGTGGAACAGTTACAGCTCTTTTTCTTATCTGCACAGTTAATGTAAAATATTAATGAATACGTACATAACAAGATCAATAAACTCTTAGTACAGATTAATGACGGTATGTAAGATACATGCCAAGCGTTTAGAACTCTTGCTTCTCGTTTGGTCTATACCAACTCCAACATTGACCCAAAGTGCAAATACAGAAGGGGTAGGATCTACTTATTCTCAGCTGGCAGACAAGGACAATTAGATAATCAGTGAGACAGTGGGGGCTGTGCTATAATAAGGCAAGAAATCTATTTCTTCATTTAGCTCAAAAGGGGCGAAAGTGTTTATTTATTCTGTCAGATCTTATTCCGTGTCTTATTCTATACTATCTGATCTCAGTGGCTATCCAACTTCTCAGGCAGAGTTTCATACTGGCTTTACTACAGCAGATCCTTCTCAGTAGAGGACCTAGAGACTGAACCTAAGGTTCTGTGATGGCAGCATATATGCTCTTTTGTGGAGCTGCTAAAGAGAGAGAGGAGCCACTTTAGTCACGCCATTTTGTGTGCACAAACAGCATCAGTCCCGGGTCAGTGGCACGACATTTTTGCATACAAATAAAAGGGCATGAGAGACAATGATGAATGAATGGATGATTCCTTATAAACTTAATCTATTTTAATATTTGCGGTATAATTAATAAAGCAAAGGTTATTAAAAATAAGCTATCAAGTATGCTTAATAGTAACAAGAAAGTCTTGTTACCTTGGTGTTAGAAAGTAATGAAGCAGAATTGTGGTGTGAAAGGAATGCCCTGCTTTGTTTTCTGCTGGGCCATCACATGCTATTTACAAGTGAAGAGATCTCCATAGGGCATGACTATATTTTACTTGTCTCATACCTCAGCCAAAACAGGATATATGGGAGGAAGACACTGATTCCCATTCTCCATTATATTTACATGTGCTGAGCTTTGGGGAAGAGAAAAAAGAGAACTACAATTAATCCTGTGTGTGTGTGTGTGTGTGTGTGTGTTTGTGTGTGTGTGTGTGTGAGAGAGAGAGAGAGAGAGAGAAAGAGAGAGAGCGAGCGCTCACGGGAGTGTGTGTGTGTGTGTGTATGTGCGTGTGCATGTGAGTGTGTGTGTGTGTGTGTGTGAGAGAGAGAGAGAGCTCACGGGAGAAAGAACTCTACCTATAGCAATGTAATATTTGTTAATATAATTGCAGCAAAACTACCATCAGATACACCCCCTAAGCCGAAAAGACCACCTAAACCCAAGAAGGTAGAAATAATAAACTCTGATTCAGAATCAGAATGTGGCATTCCAAAGAAGGCCGTTGCTCCCAAAGGTAAGAATTTTGGTGTTGCAACTCTCCAGTTGAGTTGGCAATATCAATAAAGGTGTTTCAGGATCTTATCTTCATCTCACAAGGAAGTTCCGCTAGTTGATTTATATCTGCAGGAAAGCAGAGTATGAAGCCAGTTGTACTTTTTGGTATAATATTTATATAATATCCAGTAGCAAATATTCTGTGGGCAATTTCAAAGGAAAAACTTAAAATCATACAATATAAAGTTTAAAAGGGCAGCAAGGAGAACAACAGCATACAATCAGTATAATCAGTGGTTGAGAATAGCATAAGTACCATAGATCTGAAACATGCTAAAGTGTAGATAAGACAAAAAATGCTATGAAAATAGCAAGGGCCTCACTATGTGCTGCTAAATATACAATAATGTAGAAAGGCCATGCAAGCCTCTTTAGGTTGTTCCCTAACCATGGTGCCAGCATTCAAAAGCCAGTGTAGTAATAGATAGCCATCAGACTGTGTTAGGTGAAGGTTCCAGTCTGCGGGTCAGGAAGGGTAAGTATGAGAGGAAGCAGTACATCATGTAACCTGCTGCAGGTCATTTAAGTGTTTAGACACTAATAGCAGCACCTTGAATTTAGTCCAGAAACTGACTAGAAGTGGCATGATATAATTATATTAACAATCTTGCTACCTTATTTTGGATCAGCCCAAGTTTGAACACCATCATCAAATGAATAACCAAGTGATCACCAGATTGTTGATAAGTGTAGAATTTGAGGGTGACTGCAGAATTGGTTATCACAGCATAATCTATTTCTTGCAAAAAATACTGCAACATGAGTGCTAGGACAGGATTGTAAGTACCACAGTGTTAGTTCCATGTTTTGCCCTATACCAGGCTTGTTCAACCTGCGGCCCAGGTTGGCTCATAATGCGGCCCAGTGGCATTTTTTATTTTTAAAGAAATTCCAAAATTTCAAATTACACTGCCGGCGCATGTCACAATGGTGGGGGGGAGAGAAGGAAGGAAGGAGTGGGAGCGGAGGAGACAGGGCGGCTGCGTGACTGCATTGCGCCATCCCCGTCAATAGGTGGACCCCCTCCTGGCCCTATAAAGCCACCGGAGTCGAAGCTGGCAGCCTCTGCTGTCTGAGATTGCAGCTGCTGGTAAACGCACTTGGAGCGGGACTGCGGAGGACGGCTAGGGCTGCCCCCACCCATGCGGCCCAAACCAAATTTATGTGTGGCCCAAACCAAATTTTCATCTTCTAATGTGGCCCAGGGAAGGTGAAAGGTTGGACACCCCTGCCCTATACCATTAGAGGGTGGGGTTGAGGAATAGGTTGATTAGGCTTTCAGATACTTGAGGCTGTTTTTATTTCAAGTTTGAAAGGTGAACAGCACCTTGCTTGGACATATTTCGATTATTTTAAAACAGAAACCACCCAGAGTTCTGGTGGCTTTATCTTATAGTACTTGGAAGTTTTCATGTTAGTTTTAAAGTCAGTTGGCAGCTCCCCATCTAAAGTATTGAACCAGGCCACCAGAGAGAGGATCACTCTGGATTGACTATCCGTGCTCAGAAATAGCCACATCTGGTATAGCACTATTGACTCATAGTGAGCAGGCTGGATCTGCAGTCCTCAAGCTGCATACCTGCTTGTTTGGATGGAGTGAAACCCTTCTTAAAAATGAATGTCATACCTCCACAACTCATCCATCTCACCTCCTATGAGAAAAGATGTTCTGAACAGCTGAGGTTTCCTATACTTCCAGTAATAATGAGGGCTAGATCCAAAGAGGCTCTTCCTAATGATAGACGTAGCCCTTTCAGACAGCATTTTGTTGTGTAGTTGACACTGAATATCACTCAGCTGAACTTGACAGTACTTTGTATTCTCTGGATTAGGTCTGATCAAGTTCCCTGCCATGCGACGGGCACTGATCCCAAACATTTACTGTAATATGTGGGGTGGCTTGCATATTGCTCCTTTGAAAAAAATTATGTTCTCAAGCTGAGGAAGTAGTTCAGTTGTCTTGCCCTGTACAGAAAGCAGAATTTCTCCACGCTACCAGCATAAAAATCAGAGACGATGCTTTATGAATGAAGAAAGTTATTGTAAACATAAGAATGTGTGAACTGCAGCGCTTGGGAAAATCACTTTTCTGAACTAGCCATGCCAGCTGTTGAGAATATGATCCCAGCCTAAGCTGCAAAAGTAAAGCAGGGCACTGAATCTGCAGACAGACTTGTTCACCTCTTTTTTTCTTTTTGCTGTGGAGGGAGCATTGGTAAGCAGGTGTGTCTGTCATAATAGAATTAGTTTACAAATGGTGAATAAAAATAGGACACTGTCAGGGATTTCAGCAGGTCGTGGATTGTATAGTAATGATGTTTGTTAATGTGTTGGTGAGGGAGGAACTTTTCATACAGCTATTGGTTGCCCTAGCAGTTAATGGAATTCTGTGAAATGAAACAGAATTGATGTTGGTAAAAGACACTGAGTTGTTACATCAGTAACTTTCACTTTTATTTTTCATTAATATCAAGAAGTGGGGAGTGGAAATTTGGGTTTGACATTTGTAGAGGAAATGAAAAAGGTTAACATGCAGCATTTTTTCTAATACTCAGTCAAAATTGAGTTGTTTATATTGTGATTGTTGCAGAGAATTTTAAATTTTAATAGAGTTTATGATTACTGCCTGTAAATGACTATAATGTGTGTGAAAAATAATTTATGTGTCAGTTAATTACATTTTGAAAATTCAGCATTCTCTTATAACCATGAAATAACTTTGAGATAAATCTGCCTGATATTTCAAGTGATGCAACATTTTATTAATTTTTTAGTAGGAAAGGGCAGGGGTGCAAAGAAAAGGAAAGCCTCTGGTTCTGAAAATGAAGGTGAATATAACCCTGGGAAGAAAACACCAAAATCTACAGCAAGCAAGGTAATTTAATAATTTGCTAGTTCCTTGTTACTGCTGTTATTGCAATAGTATGAAAAACAATATTCGGTCCAGCAAACTCTTAGATAGGTGGGCTGTTAAGATTTGTTAGTCTGTTCGTAGGCATGACTTTAAGTAAAAAAATGTTTAAAATCATTATTGGTTTTATAAAACAGTTGAAGCAGCTTTAGAACAGGAGTTCATATATGGGATCATTTGTATTGATATTGATAATTTTTCCAAATGTTTCTTTAAAAACAGAAACTGAAGAAACCCTCCTTTGACCAAGATTCAGATGCAGACATCTTCCCCTCCGACTTTGCCTCTGAAACAGCCTCTAGGCCAAGGACAGGTCGGGCTAGAAAAGAAGTGAAATATTTTGCAGAGTCTGATGATGATGATGATTTTGCTATGTTTTAATTAAGTGCCCAACGAGCACACAAACTTCCAACAAATATCTTATGTTGTCCTTTTGTCCCCTTCTGTCGCAGACTTTTTGTACATTTGACTTATTTTATGTGATGATGTAATTGATGTTTTTTATTATTGTGTGTAGGCATTTTAACATTTTGTTCTTACACCTACAGTTTTATGCCCTTTTTTACTCATTGAAATGTCATGTATTTGTCTGACCGGCTTGTAGAAATGTTCTAGAAAGCTGTGCAAAAGCACACATTTTAACTGTCACGGTTGCAAACTGCAAACCTGCTTTTTGAAATGAAGTTTAAACATTAAAAATATAAAACTGTTTTCTGTGTGTGGAGAATTGGATTAAAGAAACATTTTTACGCAGGGTTAAAATAAATATATTTTATTCTTTGCCAGGAGATTCCATGGAAAAAGGTAAACAGTATATGAACATAGAAAGCATTGTTAAACAATCTCAATGTACAAACAGAGCCAGTGAAAGTACATCACAGACTTGCTAGAATATATATAAAAAAAATCCACTAGTGCTTTTAAATGAAACCTAAGAAACTGACACTTTAAAAAATTGTAACCACTCTACCACATTTTCCACTCTGTTTTATGGTGATTAACAAAGTTATTGAGGTGCGTTCTTGCCTCTGCTTTTGGGTATTCTAGTGACAGCCCTTTAGTACCAGACAGAAGGCCTAGGGCTGAAGGGCAGTTTCTCCAGAATTGTTTTTCACTAGTGTCACCAACTCAGAGGTAGCGAGTATGCCTGGTCATTAGCCCATGAAGCTTCCCTAACCACTTGTGAACAAATAAACAAAAATCACTGGTAACACTGGAAAGTGTTTCTGCCTTGAAGGCTATAACTGAAGTAAAAATTTAGGATTAATTTTTAAATGTAGAGGTCAGTCAAGTAACAACCTCCTTCATAAATTTTAAAGTGACATTAACAGTGAAACAGATTACATCCAAATAACTGATCTGGCAGTTACACTTACACAGAAGTTCCTTCTGCTAGTGCAGTGAATTTCTTTGTTTCTTCTTGCTGGAAAATAACTGAAATACAAACTGAGGCCGTAAAAAACAGCAATGACTAGTTTTCATCCTAACTGAATTAGAATGTCTTTCTTAGAATGGACATGTGACTAGTCCATTTTACAAGCATGATTTCTGAGTCATTTAATGTATGCAACAAAAAAAGGAAAGCACCAAACATCCAGTATAGAAAGTACAGGCCCATATATCTGTATGTACAAAGTCATCAGAAATGATACAACCATAATTTTAACCTCTTGTTTGAGATTTCTTTTTTCACCTTGCAGTCTTGGACATTCATAAGTGAAGCTTAACTAGTTTTTCAATTCATGAAATAGCTGGTGTGATATTTCAAAAGTTGGATACTTTCTAGTTAAGCTGCAAGGTGTGTGTGTGTATAACATATATCTATGTCTTTCACAGACACATATAGAAATGACTTGGTCCTTGTTGCATTTTAGTGTATGTGTAAGTCCAGAAAACAAGCAGCAGTAAAGCCCATTCTTGCATGTCGTCCCTGTACATAAAGTTTTGGGAATGTAGCTGGAACGTATCTTATTGCACCAGTGGGGATTGTGTTACATGACTATTATCCACTGAGCTTGGGGAGATACTAGGACTGTGCTCTGTTGTCGTCCCAGGTGAACTTGGTGTCAGTGGTTCATGTCCTTCAGAGTTCTCCAACATTTCCTGGATGAGAGGCGGCATAGATCCAGGAATTTCCATTTTGAGGGTAATAACACGTTCAGCACCTTAAAAAAAGATTTAAAGTGTACAACTTGCAGAGTTACTTTTGCCTCTGGTAGAACAGACAACTTTGAAAAGACAGAGAATATATATAATCAGAAAACTACATCCTTTGCTTGTTATTTGGAGGAGAGACTCTACACAGCCAGCACTATGCTTCTGTAATGAAGAATACTTAAGGTGCTCAAGGAGCAACTTTACCTGTTCCTTAAGAACTGTTAAAAAAGGAAATACCTGTCATACCATGTAGACATGTTGCTCAAGTTTGGAACAACAGACCATATACTATGGTGAATATTTTTAAAAGTGAAAGTTTGTGCAAATGTTTACGGAATCCACCTTTTGTAGTCTTCAGGCACATATCTGAATTGGACAACTATCCACTTGCTTGTTTGGATGGCCAAGGAGTTACAGAAGCAAGGTAGCACTTGACTAATTAAATAAATAGGCCTTAAATTAACATTTTTAGAACTGCCCTCTTATTCTTAAAATGGTCTCTTCAGTGAATAGAGTTGACCTCCAACTTACAATAGCCTGCTTTATCACCAGTGCTTTTATAACCACTCCAGTATTACTCAGTGCTCCGCACTACTGTCCAAGCAGCACACTGACATCAGGGACTAGCAATGAAAGCAGAATGTTGATAAGATAGTGGAACAGAAGAGAAGGAGTAAGCAAGATAGTGGAAGATGGATGGGAAAAGAGATAGGATGGCGGAGGGAAACCAAAGGAGCAAGTAAAACAGAGGATGAAGAGAGAGAAGAGATACATTATTTTCGGTTCCATGGTGTGGGAGCCTTGCCCAGAATCAAACGGGCATCAACACCGGCCGCTGGTGCACAGCCCCAGTGGAAATCTGCACAAGCAAGTGTGTGCACAGCTTACAGACGTTACATGTGGAGGTGTTCTGCTGTAAATATACCAAAGTTACACTTCTATTCTTACTACATTTATTTACTTAAGATTATTCAGTGGATATAATCAAGAATTGTAGGATTCAAAGAACGACAGTTGTAACCCTTACAATGTCTAGTGCTCATTTGTTCGCTTGACAATGAGCTCAATGGGACTGGAAAAAATCAGTCGCCAGTCAATTGTGGGTGGGAAATGAGGAAAATTTCCACGACAGATGAACCCTTACTTCCTAAGCATTACTGAAATGGAGAAGGTTGCCCTACCTAGCATATCTTCAGATACTATAAATCCATGGCTTCCTTCAGGATGCCCCTTGAGAACACCAGCACCAGCAAGTGGGCTCGGCTGATACACTGCATCTCTCTGCTATACTCTAGCACTTCCACTTCACTCAACAATCTCAAAGTAGCCTTCAGGAAGGAATTGGATTGCTGTTTCTGTTACCAGAAATCACATACTCACCTAGTACTGTACATATCTGGGACACAAACAATACATCTTTCTGACATGAACAGATATTTTTACCAACAATTCACCCCTGCTGGAAAGTACTTCCCACTGAGTTCAGTGGGACTTTACAAGTCTGCTCAGAAAACCCACTGAACTGAGCATGTGTGTACAGAATTGTTGATTGAATGACTAATTTTATTACAGTCAAATACCAGCACTGTTGATTTTAGGACCAAGGCTTTAGTAACTGTCATTTAATAAAAAGGGAAGATACTGTAATAATAAAAAGACATGGAGGAGCTGAATTCTAGCCAATTTCTCATGCCATTGTTTGGAGCCTCATGGCACAGTGGTTAAACTGCTGTACTACAGCCCAAACTGTGCTCACGACCTGGGGTTCAGTCCAAAGTAGCCAGCTAAACGTTGACTCAGCCTTCTGTCTTTCCAAGGTTGGTAAAATGAGTACAGTACCTATCTCGCTGGGGGGGGGGGGGGGAAGCAATGTGTAGCCTGCATAATTGTAAACCACCTAGAGAGTGCTGTAAGTGCTATGGGGTAGTATATAAGCAGCACGCTTTGCTTTGCACAGTACATGACTGATATGTTTTATTTTTGCTTAACTAAGCAAATTCAAAAGGTAGCAACATGGGAATTATCATGAAATATTGCCAATTACTGGGCACATTTCACCTAAATCTTTCTGCTTTAAAAGTACTACACCCATTACATATGAGTACAGAAAATCTGATGGAGTGATTTTCTCAACCACAACTCTTTGAAAAAACACTGTTTGTTGTGGCTATAATGTATGGACAAATGAGGCTGTATTGAAGAAAATTAGCTAAATTGCAATGATGAAATGTTTGTCACAGAATTACTGATATTATTTCTCCTTGTATACTAGTTTGTTTTTATCCACTTAGTGTCTTCTCCAAGGAGCTGTTGTACAAGAACAACTCATAAGAGGCTGGTAGAGGCCTATGAAAATACACTCTGGGCACATAAAGCTGCTGTGATCATTCTCAGTGGCATCCTAATTGTTCAGAATTATTTCTCAACAGCTGTGACAAGTAACTTTTCGGAAGCTACTGGTGCAGCAAGGAAGAGCCAAGAATTGGGTTATTTTGAAATTCATTTACCGTATTTTTCGCACCATAAGACACACTTTTTCCCCACAAAACAGGGGGGTGGAAAGTCTGCGTCTTCTGGAGCGAAGAAAACAGATTATATTTTCCTGTTTTCTTCTCCTAAAAAATTGGTGCGTCTTATGGAAAGGTGCATCTTATGGAGCGAAAAATACAGTACTTACACTGAAAACAGATTAATATTTTAATGAAAAATAGAATTTCCCATGGTAGCTGTATTCATCTTAAATGGTCATGACACTCTTCATGGATTTTACTGGAATAAATTAACAAGTTTTATTTGGCATAAGCTTTTGTGGAGTGCAATCTATAAAAGCATAAGCGAAATACAATGTGGCAGGCTTTTAGGGTGGCACAGCATTCTTTGTGGGATTGGCCTTCACTTAGCACCAAAATATATCATTGCTGTCATTATCATACCATTATTGTTGCTATTGCTACTATGGTGATAGCAACTCCTAATGCTTAGATCAATTAACCATCCCTAGTTTTTTTTTCTCTTGTGAGGAGGTTTTGCTAATATTATATACTATCTTTAAATATTGTATGTTTTATTCTAGACATCCAGAGTATGTTTTAAAGAAAAAAAAGGTTTGAAAAGTGAATATCATCATCTTGGCTGTGCCCTAAAGCAGGGGTTCTAAAGCTGGTCACATTTTTCACAATTCACAATCAATTTTCCATTCTGGTGACCCAACATTTCATTTGGTGATGATGCTGGCAATGTCTCACCAGCAGTCTCAAAGTGCCTACAGAGTTTTAATTGGAAAGTGTAAATAAAATATGGCAAAACATAAGCCATTGAACTATGGAATGTAAACAGCCAGAATTCTTTTAGAGTGCTGAACAGGATGGTTGCACACTGACAATTTAGGCATAGGTCCAGTGTCCAAAAAAAAAAAAAACCCCCAAAAAACCAACACAAAACTAGTAAGTCTTACTTCAGAAGGAGGATATGCTTTTAAAGAGATTCTGTTGAGGTTCTATATTTTCAAGACTATGCTATCTTCTATATATTCTACAATCATACATCAATACCATCAGTTTCTGTATAATTATATCCAGGACAAATAATTGTATGACATATGTCATCTTTGGACATGAGTGACAGAAGGATTCTAGATAAGCCAGATTTTGGAATCATCCAACCAATAAGAGTCCTGCAAATGGGCTCTCACTCTTTGGTTATTTCAAGGAAATACCTTCTCTTACTAATCTTGTTTGTGCAGCCAAAAAAAGCAAAAACTCTGTATAGAGGGTGCTTTGACAAGCTAGCCTACCTTTTGCACTGATACTACGTAGATCTGTGATTTTCATTAAGATCTTTGGGAACATATGAGGTTTGTTGGGTCTTCTTTTTCTGATGTATATTTTGAGGGCCTCTAACAATGGCTCCTGTAGTTCATCTACTTTTGCTGGTTCTTCAAGGTCCTGGCGGTCTGCACAAAATAGATAAATGTTACACCTTTGGGTTAAAATATATATTTTAAGATACAACTTAATTTTTTAAAAGATAAAACCAGGCTGTGAGATATCTCCTTTTTTACCCTTTTTTCCTTCCTTTTTAAAAGGTGGCTGGATAGCCCAGTGAATGGAGCACCTGGCTGAGGAGCCAGAGCTTAGAACTTTGATTCTCCACTGTGCCTCATGGGAAAACAGCCAGTCTGTGTAGGTTTGGACAAGATGCACAGTCCCACAGGGCCACCAGAAGAAAGGAATGGTAAATGTCTGAGTTCTCTATAGAAAACCCTGGAAAGAGCTGCTGTAGGTTGGAATTGATTTGATGGCATGGAAAGATTGCTATTCCTCTCTCTTGATTTCCATGTTTCAGTTCCAACTTGTTATAAGTGCAAAATGTAGTTAATTGTTTCTCAGTAAACTGACAGGGCTGGAAGTGACAAAACACTTCCCTTCCTTCCTCTTTCTTTCCAAGGACAACTGAATTGCCAGGAGTAATAAATATCTCTCAGGAGACCTATAATGAAGCATTACTTGGATAATTTTTAATTTGTGCAATAATAACTATATAGTATTATTCAGTGTTTGTGGTACTTTAACTTATATAGCCTGATTCATTTATTCCTCAATGCCAGAGAAATACTATTGCCTCCTTGTGTCAGCAGGTGTCAGCAAAATACTGAAGAAAAACAAGAGCTATTCATATTTATTCCTAATTTTTTTAAAAAAACATGTTAGGTCTGAAAAGTGTCATTAGTATTTCCTTCAAAACATTTCCATCATATTTTTCCTGAAGCAACATATGGGGCCAATTCAGAAAAGCTGTGTTCAAACTGAACACCTGGATGAATGTTAAAGGAAAGTTTTTTTAAAAAAAAATACAAACATAAATTTTTCACTGTTACGTAGGATTTTATAACACTACTCAAAACTACTCGTATAAGATTATCAATATTTTAACATGTTGTGTGGATATTAGGAACGATTCCAAAACCCCTTGGCACAACCATGGTCCAGAAATTGAGAGCTGCATTAAAAAAATCCAAAATACTGTCCAATTGTTCTATCATCAGTGAAATTAGCCACACTAGATATACTAGCTTCTCATGGAGGCTGCCATTGGTTTTTCTCAGAACAATCATTTTAGTGAAGCTACATAATTCTGTAAGTTGGCTAGATATATCAATGGTTGAGATATCTAGCTGCAGAGCCAGAGTTTGGAAGTTTGATTCTCCACAGTGCCTCCTGTGATTATGGCCAGCCTGTGTGGTGTTGGGCAAGCTGTAGAGTCTCAGGAAGCCCCCAGAGGAAGGGAATTGTAAACTACATCTGAGTATTCTCTACCTGGAATACCCCGAAAGGATCAGAATTGACTTGACAGCATATCATCATTATTTAGCATCATTATGTAGCTATTTTTGGGGGGGATCACATACCTCCACAGGACAGCAGCAACCACTAATTTTTGTCGAGAATGCCCTATATCACAGGCCAGCAAAATGCAGTCATCTTGCTTCCTGAGGTCTCTGATGTATTTTTTTTCTCCCAGTTTATCCTATGATCCTCCAGAGACCCTGATCTCTGGAGGATGACAGGGCAATCTAATTTATCAGTTTCCAAGATCCATATCGGCAATGATACTGTCATTCCTTCATGTTACTTGGATTAGAATAGATAACCGTTAGGTTTCCCCTCCAACTCTAGAATTCTCTGATTCTCTAAAACTTGGGAACTACCATCCAGAACTCAGTTGGTAGAACACATTTGTGAATGAGATGTAACACAAATGGAAGTCACTTTTCAGAATTTACTATTAAGTGAAAAAATGCTTGCTTATGTGCCAGTACTACATCCACACAATAAAAATATGGCCTGGAGGATCAGCATATAGAATTTTAAAACCTTATGACTAATTAGCAATACATTTTGTGAATGTGGGATTTGACTTAAATAGAATAGATTTAAGTCATGATTTAAATCACTACCCAGAAAATCTCAATTGAAAGATGTAATCTCCCTTCCAAAGTGTACTCTTGCTTTCTATAATTCTAATATGTGTTTTTCAGAACACATATTTCCCCCACAAAATGAATCTAGTTCCTATAATCTTCTGTTCAGTGACATGTCCGGTGTCTGAAAGTGTGTTATCGGGGAAAGAGACTTTGAAAAATATGAATTGTGAACAAACTATGTATTAGAATCCAGGGTGAAACATACCATTCAACAGAGTCTCCTGATGCCCTGTTGTACTTCTGTGGGGAGCCAGTGGAACTGCTGTGAGGAGGATGGAAGGAAACTCAGCCAGTTGTACACACCTAAATGTGAGTCCTATTAGCTGCACTTACAGTGCCTGACAACTCTCTCTTGTACTAATTTCTGTATGTCAAAAGCCATCAGGAAAGTGGTCCCATTCGTCTCACTGCAAATCCCAACTGTATGCCATTCACACATACCTCCACAGATTAAGCAGATGGCACTAAGCAGGCCAGTTTCTGTATCATCCATTTCCAGGGGCAGGAGCTGATTGGCAAAAGTGAACACAAGATCTGTTAGGGGACCAAATCCAGCATTATGCATCTGAGTTCGGTTCAGTGTAAGGCCGTCAGAAAATGTCATTGTGTCTTGTTCAGGGGTATATCTTGTGCAAATTCTCAGGATCTGTGGGAACAAGAAAATGTAACTTTCATTTGGTGAGTTTTTTAAAAAATAAAATGAAGTATTCAGGTATTTCTGGATTTTTCTGTATGGTTTCAATTACAGTGGGATCTTGACTTGAGAACTTAATCCGTATTGGAAGGCGGTTCTCAAGTCAAAAAGTTCTCAGGTCAAATCTGCATTTCCCATAGGAATGCATTGAAAACCGTTTGATCCGTATCTGCTCTTTTCCGTCCATTGAAACTAATGGGAAGCTGCTATTCCGCCTTCGACCACTAGAGGGGGATATTTTGTTTCTTTTTTTCTTAGGTCAAGAAAGGTTCAGGGAAGGCAGGGAAAATACAGTCCAGGCAGTACAATACCAGGCAGTCTGAAGACTGTCTCCCAATCCACTCTCTAAACGCTGGGAGGAGTGAGGAAGCAGACAGGCACCCTTTTCACTGGCCAACAGTTAACTGAAAGTTCAAATTTTGTACTTTCCCTGCCTCCCACGTGGTTTTTTTTCAGTTCTTAACTCAAATCTAAGTATGTAAGTCAAGTCAATATTTTCCTATGAGAGTGGTTCTTAAGTCAAAGTGTTCTTAATTCAAGCCGTTCTTAAGTCAAGACCCCACTGTAGTAGGCTGAAGTACATGTGACACTTTACCTCCACAGGAATTCTGCAATTATTGGGTTGCTATTTAGCTCAAGACTGGAGAACTTGTGGTTCACTAGATGTTCTTGGAGTGCATTTCCAATCAATACAGTATAACCAATAATAAAGTGCCCCCAATCCAGGGAGTTGCAACCCCACCACATTTTGGAAGGTTGCATTAATTGCCCATCCCTACAGTTAAAACACTTCTCCCACTCCCTGATCTCAGCATGGATGCTGAACTCAACTCAGACAAGGCAGCGCACAGATAATCCTAAGGGAGTTCTATTATCCCCCTTGTCCTTTTTTTCCCTTCAAAATGATGTAAAACCTAGAACATTTATGAAAAATGACAATTTTCGACCCCCAGTGAGATGGACTTGTAAATACTGCTCATTATCCTCGGGCTGGTATGATAGTATTGTGCAGTCATCATTCTGCTTTCCTGGAAGAGGCAGAGGCACCCTAATATATTCCAGGTGTTCCTGGACTCTTACTCTCATAAGCACCAGAAACCATGGCCAATAGTTAGGGATTATGTTGCCTATCCCATCCTAAAGGTATGACAAAATTAAAGAAGTGGGATGATGGGCTGTTTATATTTAAACCAGACTTTAAAGACAGTCTAATTTGTATCAGTTTTCTTCTCAGATTTGCCCAAGAAGATTGGTGATGGGTAAACATAGCATATTCCTCTGCAAGATTTTTTTTTTCTTGGCTTCTACCATTGCTATAATAATTAACTGTAGCCTGGTTTTACTGGCTGGGTGGGTGGGTGGTCCTCACTAAGAATGGAAAGATCCAAAAGCCAAGTCTAGTTTCTAGGCACACCTTTGAGTCAGAAGAAAAGGTATATCAAATCTGAAGCTGGCATAGTTAAAAGAGGGACCATTTCTGTTGTCACTGTGGGTCTGCCAAATGAATCAGGCTCTCAACTTGTGTGGAGAGCATCACAAAGGTGTCAGGATTTTGTTCCCTTAAGTGAACAAGGGGTTAAATTTAATATTGTAGTAAAGAATGCAAAGTCATTCCTGTAGGGGCAAGCCAAACGGATGATGAATAATAGCATACAGATGGTACAAGCTTAGGTAATGCTTGTTAAACATGAATCAGCTGCCATGTGTGCAGTGATAGGCTGCTCTGACTATATAAGCAAGTGTATGGGAGCAGCATTCTTGCCACTCAGTTGTGATTCTGGCGGTCATTTGCTTTACTTGAATGTGAATATAATGTTGCTCTGAGAAGTCTATACATACACAACTATGTATATGTTGCCATGTATTTATGTCTAACCAAGCCTAATATATTATGAAATAAGTTGTATCATAACGTTCTCTGTGCATTTTCTTACATCTGTGTCTTTACTCTGCTAATGAAGGGGAGGATTTGAAGCAGCTAGGCTCTGTGTAACTTGTTGGCTTTAGCTACAAGGTTTGTTTTCCCCAAACAGAGTGCTCTTATAAACTTCATATCCAATCTGACTCCAAGCTTTTGGAGAGGCAATAGCCATGTAAAGCCTCTAGAGTTGGCCCCATGACAACATACTTAAAAGAGAGACAGTTTCTGTTGTCACTATGGGTCCGCCAAATGAATCAGGCTCTCAATTTGTGTGGAGACCATCACAAAGGAACATGGGAATTATCATCCAAAACATCTGACAGGCTCTGCTCTGCTCTGTAGCTCTAGTACAGTGGTACTTCAACTTAAGAACTTAATCTGTATTGGGACTGTGTTCTTAAGTCGAAGCACCATTTCCCATAGGAATGCACTGAAAACCATTTAATCTGTATCTGCTGTTTTTTGTCCTTAAATCGAAGCATTAGTTCCCATAGGAACTAATGCAAAGCCAGTTAATCCGTATCTACCATGGGGGGGGGGGATTTTAATTTTTTTAAATTTTTTCTTTTTTTGACCTAAGGTGAACTTTGGTTTTTAAAAAAAGGGCTGGAAATGTGGTTTTTTCCCCCTCTTATTTTGGTTCCTACGTTGAGGCTCCATTCTCAAGTCGAAGCGAACGGAGCCGTTCTTAACTCAAATTGTTCTTATGTAGGGATGTTCTCAAGTCGACGTACCACTGTACAGTGGTGGCGAATCTTTCTGATCCCGAGTGCCCAAACTGAAAAAAAAAGAAACCAACCCAGCAGGTGGTGGCAGCGGAAGTGGTGGCGGAAGGGATAATCCCGGGCATGGAGGTGCCTCCAGACCCCACTCTGGATGCACCTCCAGTCGTGCCCAACCCCGCCACTGCCTATAGTTCAGCCATACCACTGCTGCCGGCACCAGCTGTTCCACATCCTGGTCCGTCGCCTGTCAGGGCACTAGCACTGCAGCTGCCTCCTCAGGTCTGGCTGCTGGGGGTAGCGATCCAGTGACTTATGGCTCGCGTGTCCAAGGGAGGGCTCTGCATGCCATCTGTGGCATGTGTGCCATAGGTTCGCCATCGCTGCTCTAGTACATTGGGCTAGAGAGCAGGAAACAGTGGAGTACATGGGAGGAACGTGATTCTTCATCAGAGCTACTCTAGCCCCATGGTTATCCTGAAGGCAAGAATGCTACAAACAACTGCCTGTGGCTTGTATGGCACCTGTTGGCTATCTATGCTTGGCAGAAGGAGAAAGCAAATTGCTGCTCTTTCCTTGCTCACAAACCCCATCATTCCTATATGTTTCACTCAGAATTCCCAGTCATATCCTCTAGGTGGCACAACTGCTATTCTGCCACATTTCCTGGACTTCTTTTCTACAAAGTGAGGATGGTTTCCCATCCACCCACTCCTATAGCAGAACGTACTGTATGGGGTGGGGGAAGAAAGCTCCCCAAGCTTAAAACAGGCCCAGGTCTCCTGAAAATTGGGCAGAATTGCAAAGAGGACCCTGGAGGGTGTCACTGGCCATTCTGGGTTTTAAGAAGATATGTGGGATGGGGAGCTAATAGCTTGGGCATGCCGAGGGCAGCCCCAAGACCTCTGGAAATTGTCCACGGCAGCTTTATCGGCACACCAGAACTAAAATAACTTCACTGAGTGTTCAAAGAAGATGTCTAGGTTCAAAGCAGTGGTGGCATGAATTTTAGACAGCCCTGTCAGCTTAGATTTGTGATGGATGTGCCAACAACTGTCCTGGGTGTTTTAATGTGAGGAAGCTGCACCAGTCCAAAAGACAGCAGGGGAGGGACTGGAGTCAGATTTTATAGAGCTGGTCGATAAGCAATAAAGACACCCCCACATCTCCATACACATACATACAGAGTTTCACAACATACTTTTCTGTAGTATTACCTTTGTACAGACCACTAAAAATCAAACATTTAGCCAAGCTTTCGTGAATCAAGTCACTTCCTCAGGCATGCCAGGTTTGCTCAGAGCTGGTTTCAACCAGTTTGGTGGGATGTTTTAATACTTCACCCACAGTACCATCCGGTTGGAATTTTACACTCAGCCTTCAGGATATTAGTGATACCACAACATTAGTGATATCCTTGGGTTAAAAAAAACTTATCAAAGAGGCTGTGGAATAAATGCAGTCTACCACTTTGATATCAGGTCTTGCCTTTTATTATGGTGAAATTCAAGCAGCAGTCTTACAGTCATTTGCCTGAGACCAAGTCCCAATTATCACAATGATCACTCCATGTTCAAACACAGAGAACCTCTGCCATAATTAGTTATTTTGCCTCTACCTTGAAAGGCAAACTAACTGTTATCTTGGTCTATCTATCAAGTTGTGTCTTCATTCTGTTTCTTGAGATTTCACTGGCATTCTTGTTCCTCCCAATTACTATTTTCTGCTTTCTGCTCTGAAATTTGTACATCATTTCCCCCCAATATGTACAAATTCTGGTACTCATTTTTATTAATGTGTCCATTTTTATGTATTTTCCCATAAACTAAAACCCTGTTTGCAAGTACAGTATTGTTAAAAAATGCACTTTGCAGCCTTGGGAAATGTGGTATGATTTAATGCCAAGACCTTTCTGCTCATTCCTACTCTTGTTAAAATCTTTGATTTAATTGGTTTTATATAAAACATGCTAAAATTCATAGGGCTAATGTAAGCATAGTTGCATGTTAATATCCTGCAACTGTGTCTGTTTCTGTTGGCATCCAAAAAGAGAGA
Organism: Pogona vitticeps; assembly: GCF_051106095.1. NCBI lineage: Eukaryota > Metazoa > Chordata > Lepidosauria > Squamata > Agamidae > Pogona > Pogona vitticeps. The sequence continues at coordinate 43,364,605 of NC_135788.1, read as the reverse complement.
CATATAACCAGATTTGACAATAGCAAGGGCTAACCATGAGTATAACTGTACATTCGGGTTTCTTTTGCTCATTTTAGTGACCATTGCCACTGTATAAGGTTATAATGCATGAAACATCTGTCCTGCTGACTGCATATCAAGGATTCACTCAATATTCTGTCACTACTGGAATGATTGTTCAACATAGTGAGGGCTGAAGCAATCCCTGAAGCCACATTGAGCTTGGGAGGCACTCATTAAGTTGTGAGAATTTTCATTGTTTTTAAAATTATCTCGAAAGCTTAATGGAAGAGTAACAAACTCCCATCTTTTTTGTTTTTGTTTTATTGACTGCTCATTGCTGACAAGAAAAGCAGGCGATTCTGACCTTCAGCCCCCCCCCCCCCCAGTTAAATAAGTTGAGTCTCAACCAGAGAAGGCCTACTAAATCAATGGAAAACTTATAAGTACTGATTTATTACACTAGTTTGCACAAACTATTCAATCTAGCCTCCTGAATCTTGACACTAAATAAATATGTACTCCTTTGTGTGTGTAGGGTAAGTTGAAGAATAACAGATCTTAGATGGCAACTAAGACTGCCCCCAACCTGGTGCACAAATATCTCTTGATTCAGATAACTGGCTAAAATCCAGAACTAAATGAAGAGAAGACAAAACCAGGGAGGCATGAGAAACAGAATCCTTGAAAATTCTTGCCCAAAGCATCTTGATTCACATCTTCTTGGTTTTGACAGTCCTGATGGAAGGGACTACCTCACAAGACTAATTTTGTAAAGAAATGCACTGCAACTTGAAAGTATGCAGATGTTTCAGTCTTAGCAGATATTTTGGTAATAAATTGCACCCAAAGCATTTTAAACAGAGATGATTGCAATACACATAGTTGACAAAAGAATGCATAGCTGGAAATGCTTGATGCAGAGGGCTGACTAAAGTGGACAGCTCTGATTGTCCTCCACTGAAGTGGATGTCCCCTCTCTTCCATCACCTGAAATGGCCCACAAAGGGTTGGGCAACCTTGTTAAGGTAGGGTATCTTCCATCAGATAAATCTCTCTGGCCAAAGTGGATGCTGAAGCAAACATAATTTAGCCCTTGGAATACATAATCATATAGCCAGGATCAACTGGAAGGAGGCAAGCCTTCAAATACCCTGGTTTTGATTACCAGCACTTTGAATTCGATTTGGAAACAGATGGGGAGACAATGACAGATCAAAACAGGGCTCTCCATCAGCCCTCTAGCACCTTTACAAAGAATGTTTACAAAGTTCTTCCTTTCACTTGAAGAACTTAAACAGCTCATTACTATTGGCTTATTTTCCTGTCTGCAGTTTGTTGATCATGTCATGCAAACCCTCTGGTCCGACTAGTCTCTCCCCTGACAAGCCTTAGAAATTAACCAAAATCAAGCTGTCAATTTCTTCTCCTGTGGCTACTTTCCTTGTGAGTTGTCAGGAGAAGAGGTAAGCCAGATCACTGGCTTTGGATATTAGGATAAACAAACCACAGATAGAAAAACAAGTAAATGACAATGAGCAGTTGATGTTTTCCATGAAGAGGACTGGGCAAAACCCATCCCTCCATAGTTTTCTCCTTGCCAAGGCAGGGCTCTTGAGTGTTATGGTGAAGTCCAAACACATCCAACGTATGTGACCAGCCAAACCATCTATTTAAACAGAAAGCTGGGGCCAATCCTCAATACATGTTTTTCCAAAGTTATAGAGGATGGTCTTAAAGCAAGAGAAATAAAAATGATTGTGTGGGGTAACTGACATGTGTTCCTGGAAAATAACCAGCTGGAAACAGAAGGCAGGCTTCTTGACAATGGAGAGCTGGACAGAAATTAAACTTTGTAAACCTTCGGTGAACTGTTTTCAAATGACAACACAACTACAGCCACAAATAACAACATTATTTTAACCATTTGTTGTCAACCTTTCAGCCACCATTCAGCCCTTTTTTCCAACTCTGTGGTGAAACATACTCAGGACAATGTTATATTTTATAAATTACACAATGTCTTTCTGGGATAAAAAAAAACTTAACTGTGTCTTATTACAGCACTAGCGATGGCAGGCATACAACTGGTAATAAATGGCTCTGCCTTATGGGGAGAGTACATACAATAATAATAAGACAGGTCAGTATGAATGAAAACCCACAAGGAAAAAGGGACAAGGAGAGGTGAATCCTGGGAACTGAATGCTAGCCTCCTCTCTCCCTCTCATTCTTCTGTGGCACACTACTCTTCTCCTCATCAACCATACATCACTGTTACACAGGAGGGACCACTCATGACAGCAGAGACAAAATGGGACAAAAGAACAGCTAATATCCCCCTCTTTAGAATTCCATTTGAAGTTCCATGAGTTTATGGAATTCTATGATTAATGACTTTAGTGGGAAATCTTTCTGGACAACTCTAAGCCAAGTCAAACATAATGTGTATTTCTGAGGAAAAAGCCACCCAACAAGGGGCTCCAAGGGACAAAGGATGAAACAGACAATTTTTAGGCATCTTTAAGCTCTTAGTGGTCAGGAATACAAGCATTTTTAACCTCCTCCCTTGCACAATTCCCTTGATTATAAAGAAATAGTTAATCATTTACAGGTCATGTTTGACATGAGCTTCCTTGAGGATTAAAAAAAGACCAGATTTACGGTAACAGCCTCTGTTTGTCTGTGTGTTCTTGCACTTTGAAATCAGTAAGTAAAGATTCTGTATCAAGATCATGCAAATGTTGAATAGAAAAAATATATTATTCAATGTGCATAAAACCTGCATATTTATTTGCACCTATTTGCTTACTTGTGTGATTGTTTGCTTCTTTTAAGAACAGGAGATGAGGAACTATATAGGGACTATAACTCCCAGAAACAGCTGATGGTGAAGGCTTCTGGGAATCTCTTGTGGTTTTCTGCTAAACAGAAATCTGGGACAAATTCTCCATTTAAGGCAGAAAATCTGCTCTACAGGCAAGGTCTGCTTTCAGCCATGCAACATACTGGGCCAAATCCAGCTCTGCTGATGGAAAGTTTCTATCAACAGGAGCACAATTTTCACTGATTTGCTCAGAGGTGGAAATGAGCGCTCCAACAGAAAAGGGAATGGCTGAAGAGCCTTGCATCACAGGAGGCATACATTCCACCACCACCCCATTCTAATCGGATTGTAGAAGAGCTAAGGATAACACAACTTGGAAATAAACAGTAGTGCCACGTAGCTTCAATCCAGCAGAATGGAGTCTGCCCAGGAGCCTTACAAGACATCCCTCTACAAATAGGATTGTGGCAACAGGTAATACTGGCCTTGACCCTTTGCCTCTCTATTATCAATACAATCTTGAAATCACCATATCCTTGTTACTAAAAAGAAAATAAACCCTGTGCAAGGAAAAGATACATACCAAGATGTCTAAGCAGGCAGCCTTAAGTAGTGTGATCTGGTCTGCAATCGTCAAACTTGTAAAGCCTGGCAAGCGTTTTGCAAACTCCACTATTTTAATAATGCATTTTGTAGCAAGTTCACTGAATTTGTCCCAGAGCCCGAGGTCCAGTCGTACTCTATGGTCTGCACTAGAGTTCTAAAAAAGAACAGAACAAATTAATAAATCAACAAGTTACTTTTGTGGAAAGTACTGTATCTGAATCCACATAAAATAGTACATAGCAGAGAAGTTCTAGAAATAGTTACTATTAAAAGTTTCAATGTAGATAAGATTTGCTTCTGGAATGTCTTCACTCTTAACTTCAGCTGGTCTTCCAAAACCTCCTTGCATTCTTTTCTGTTGTGAAATATCACTATCACTATTGTCTTCACTCCATATAGTGTAATGGAGCCAGAGTACACAGCATGCAAGCCCCATGATTTTCTAAGTGGCAGGGACTGTGACACAGTCTGCCATCTTCCTCAAGCTTGCTTCCCTGTTTTGAATTTAGCTGCTGTCCTCATATTATCTGAGAAAGCAATGAATAAAGTTTCACAAATATAATGTATCACTGGAATTGATCCTTTTAGAACACCAATTATGTGAGTGGCTAGATGTTGAATGGGCTTTTAAGAGCCACTAGCTTTACAGAAAATATGTTCCTCGTTTATTGGCATGATAGCTGCTTGCATTTTTGGAGTCTCCTTGAGGATCTGGCTATTGGAACTGTCACAATGAACACAATACTTCTACATTCACTACAAGATCACTGTATACATGGAGAACCAGTCCCTGTACAGTCAGAACCTTGAAACCAAAGTAACTAGAAATTGAGTATTGGTTTTCATTTCTGGGAAAAGAATATCTTGAGAAGTACAGTTTCTACACAATGTGGATTCTTCCACATGCTCAAAGTTTCAACAAATTTAGCTTACCTTCCCTGTGGCTTGGCAAAGATTTTTTTTTTAGTTCTGTCAGAAATTAATGTTATAAATAGAAATGCCATATGTTATACAGTTTTAAAATGACTGGAGGAAATCTCTCTCATGTCAATGTTTCCGTTTTGATCTACATAATCCTGAAACACACTGGGCAGTTTACAACATAATTATGTCAACAACACTTTGCCACCCACCTACCCACCCCCTGGCACCCTGGATACTCATTTTACTGACCTTGAAAGGATGGAAGGCTGAGTCAACCTTGAGACAGCTACCTGAACCTGTCAGGACTGAACTCAGGTCATGAGCAGAGTCTTGACTGCAGTACTGCAGTTTAACCAGTATACCAAAGGGTTCAATGGGGTGTACACATAATAAATTGCAAACCACTGTGCTCACCAGGAAAACCTATTTCAGGATCTTTATTACTGCAATATGCAACAAAGTGCAACAAATCCAACCATTCTAGCTTCTAATTCCTTCAAAGTAAGTAATGTCCTGCATACGAGAAAACTGTGCCTATAACATTAATTTTTGACAGAACCTGGGGAAAAAAACCTTTGCTGGGCCACAGGGAAGATCAACCAACTTTGTGGTATTCCTAAACTTTGCCTGCATTTTGCCTAACATCAAATAGCTCCTAAATTACCCTGGGACACAGAGAAACTTTTTGACCGCAGTTTTATCACTGTGGTCAAATAACAAACTGCAGCTGATATGGAAAAAAGGAACAAATGCCTGTGGAAATAAATCTTTGGCATTAAGTTCTGCTAGCAACTGGGGTGGAGAGGTACCTGTGTACCTGTAATCTGTACCTGAGAGCTGCAAGGTAGTCCAGTGTGACGCCCCACCATTAGTCTGGCCACATCAGCCCTTTTCAAGAACTCAAGAAGAGGTTTAATCCAAACCGTTGAGCTGAGTGCAGGCTAGCCCTACCTCCCCCCCCCCCCGTCCCAGCTCTTTCACATGGAGAGTTAAACTTGGAAAGGGGAGCAGTCTTTGTCTGCAAGGTTTCTCTGTGCAATCAAATAACTTGAAAAATCAGGGTTCCCCACTGGGTTTCCTACACATGTTGTGGAAACACTTAATGCACTGGGGCGCTAGCCTGCCTTCTCTTTCTCTCTCTCCTCACGTTAAGTGTCCCTTTTATGGGACACTTAAAAAGGGCTCCAGAAATATCAAATGCTGAAAGCCCAGGAAATATCACACGACAGGGTGCTGGACCCCAAATCAGACTCTTTTTATAATGGGTCTGCAAGATGGACAGTCTGGGTGTTCTGAGGTCAGGGCTGGCAAACGAGGGTGCCAGCTACAAACACCTAAGGGACAAAAACTGGGGGGGGGGGAATCCAAAAGAATTTAGCAAAATGGAAATGAGTCTGGGAGACACAAACCTCTAATGAACACCAGAGATTACTGCAATATATTGTGGCAAGAGGGAGCAATTTTAAAAACCAAGAGAAAACCATGCATAGATCTTCTCAAAAGCCGTGACAGTGCTAATCTTCTGATAAACATAGGGCAAGAGTGTGTGCCTTTGGCCTGGACAGAACAATAATACAAGGCACAAGACGTTTTCATGCAAACACTTCCTTTAGAAAGCACAAATTCCTTGGCAGCATTTCCTACACAAATTGTGTTAAGATAGATTCCCACTTTGAGACTTTGCTGGTTGATTGTGTTCTAGGACGCAGAGGCATAGAAGGGGTTAATAGATTTTGCTCTGCTCATTGAAATATTTCTTTCTTTCCTCTGTGAATATGCATTCTTCAGATTTATTTTATATCATCCTCAAGGACCTTGGTAGAATACTCTATATATGGTGGAGGGGAATAAGATCAAGATGTGCAGTCATGCAGCTTGTAATTAAATTTAATAGGCAGTTTATCCAGTTCCAAAGAAAGATGGCGGTGTATTGGGCTGCACAAAGCAAAGCCTAGAGCAGGAAATCATTTTATAACAGAGTATCCATCTGGAAAGAAGATGTGGCATGAAACCACCTAGTATGAACAAGATCTTGACCAGAATCTTATAAGCTCGTTTTATCATGCTTCCGGCCACCCATGCAAGCAAAGCTGCTTTTCAGTGTCCAGAAGGCTTAACAAAATGCAAATATAATTTGATTGGTAGGCAAACAAAAACAAAGGAGGTAATCAATAAAACACCAAGTGTACTTCTGGTTGCATTGCTAGTTACGTCACAGGAGAGACTTGGCTTGAAAACGATTCTGCCTGATCTTAAGAGGTCTGCGACCAGAAAGCATTTTAACATTTGGTCTGGTAACCAGCAATTAAACGTATAGCTGGAAACAAGCACATTTCAAGCCGTTTCCCTTAAGACTGAAAAATGAAATTGAGTCAGTATCGACATGAAGCCAAAAGTTGAAATATGGACTTAATATAAAAATGCAGGTTACGAGTATATTAACTCCAGGATTCACTCTCTCCATGGGTTCTGAGAAGCATCAAACCGGAGGAGTTCAGCTGAACGTTTAACTGTGGCATAATTTTCCAGTGTCTTTTCCAAGAGCATTCATGCATGCAGCTTAAGGGCCATGCTTCCCATAATGCCGCAACTGAGTACATATGGTAGAATAATACTGTAATGCACCCTAGTGACATTTTTGTCAGCAGAAAGGCCCAATCATGCCATAAAATCCAATTACACAGCTATCTTTTATTTTATTTACTTAAATCTTTCATGTAAATTGACCCCCTTTGGTTCTCGCTTACAATCTGCATCTTTTCCTAAGAACGCAAGTTAAGACATTCACAGAGATATTGACATGGCTTAAAAAATAACAAACAACAACATCTTTCTGTCTCTTAAGTCCACTACATCAGTTCAACAAGGATTCCAAATACCTGTTGCTGTATGATTTGGACCAGAGCGGGGTAAAAGTCACTTTTTTGGACTATAACTCCCGGAATCCTCTAGGTAGTGTGCAGAGGGTAATGTTTCTGAGCAGAATTCTGGGCATTCCTCCACCTGCTGTATGATGCACTAAACGGAATGCAGGCCTCCACCCAGGTTTCTCAGGGACTTGGTAACTTTCTTATTTTTCTAGCCTCCTTGGGGCTACAAACAGGAGTCTCAGTGTTGTGTAGTGCATAGGATCCCAAATTGTGTAGGCCAGGCTTAGAGTCAAGGGCAGTTTTGTTCTTTGCAAAAAGCAGCCATGGGATCCAAATATTTAGCACAGACTTCTGTGCCCGGATGAAGATGGACTTCATGAAGCCCAATCACAAGGCACAACCTAATAAACAATTAGACAGGTTTAAGTCTACTCACTGGAAGGACAGATCCTGAAGCTGAGGCTCCAATACTTTGGCCATCTCATGAGAAGAGAAGGCTCCTTGGAAAAGACCCTGATGTTGGGAAATTGTGAGGGCAAGAGAAGAAGGGGACGACAGAGGACAAGATGGTTGGACAGTGCTATTGAAGCTACCAACATGAATTTGACCAAACTCCAGGAAGACAGGAGGGCCTGGTGAGCTCTGGCCCATGGAGTCATGAAAAGTCGGACACGACTTAACGACTAAACAACAATTCTACTCAAATCAATAATTTGTGGTTATTTTTTTTAAAGCCTTACTATTTATGTCTAACTGCCTACATCCAGGAAAACCCTTTGGTTGAAACTTATTACTGCAAAATGTAAGGATAGTTCAGGTTTGTTGACTTCATTTTAAACAGGCTTTTAATAATTGCCTTTCTTTATAAAGTTTATCCTCCTTAAGAAAATGCCTAATACAGTGGACCCTCTACTTAAGGAATTAATCCGTATTGGAATGGTGGCTGCAAGTCGAAAAGTCTGTAAGTCGAATCTCCATTGACCTACAATGCACTGAAAACCGATTAATCCCATAACCAGTGGTTTTTATTCTATTTTTATTCCATTTTGGTTTTTTTCTGGTCTGTAAGTCGATTCTCTGGCTGCAAGTCGAATCTAAATTTTGCAGCCAGAGAAGTCTGTAACTCCAAAAGTCTGTAAGTCGAGCCGTCTGTAAGTCGAGGGTCCACTGTACATTTAAAATTTAAAACTGCCCAATCATTATGGACATCTCTTAAATGCTGTTTCAATAGGTGCTTTTAAGTTGCTGACTCTGGTTTTATTTGCCTTTAACACTGATATGCAGACCTGCTGTTTCAGTACTATTGTTTGTTTATATCATCTGATTGCTTTTAATTATTATAATTGTTAGCTTCTCAGTACTGATCAGCTGGATATATTTATGTACACTGCAAGCAGTCAACCCTTTGCAAAGATTGTAGTATGAATTCATGTACAAATAAATAATAAACCTAAAATAGCACTTAGATATTACAATAAATATATTTATGTTCACATAACTATGTTCATTTTCTTAAACCTTGGCAAATCTAACCAAGGCCATCAGATGGTAGTTCAAATGCTGAAAAAGCTGGGCAGAATCACTCACAATGCAGTAGGACACTGTGTTATTCAGGAGGATAGGTCCAGGGTGACACTGGTAAAGAAACTGAATGCCTTATTATCCATTCTGTGAATATCAGAATTGTTCCCTGTATTCCACCTCTAGCATGGCAGTGGCTACGTAGGCTATGGAAAATTGGAAGTTGTATTCTGTGTTGATTATGGAATAATACACTAATGCTTATGGATTAGCATCCTAATCCTTTGTGCCCCTTCCCCATAATTCCAGGGTCGTTTTCAATAGTGAATGAGTCAATTGTTCTTGCCTGTTCCCAACAAAAGAAGCAGCAGCCTGCTCCCATGAAGGAGGTGAATAACATACTCCATTCTAACATACTTGTTTGCATCTGTCTGATAAAGTATGAGATCAGTGTTTGTTTAATTAACCTTATATTTTTATAAGGTCATTTGCTGATACCTTGCTCATCTCCGTTCTTCTTACATAATCTGGATCATAGTGGCTTCTCTTCCAGGATAGCTGTATGTAGCCTACACTTTTCGATGTGCACATCCTACCCTTCCAATGTTGCTGACATCATGGCATGCCTTGTTTCCCAGAAAAATCTTACTCACTGAAGTCTGTCACCAGCTCATTTCTACTCATTTCTTCTTCAAAGCCACTGAAAGCCTCTACGCAATGTGGCTCCTGAACTCCAGAACGTCCTCACCTTGAGTACAAAATGATCCACTTTGCTGCACTGGGTTGTATTACGAACTTCCAGGTCCTATCCAGATGAGTTAACCCCTGTGATTCTAACACAGGAGCTAACCATCATATTCTTGTTATATATATATGCAGGCAACAGCTCTATACAAGGCTCTTACCGTAGTGTATTTGCCCAGCTGGCAGAGTGAAGGGAATGTTTCCTGGTGAGATTTCCTTATTTTTTCTGTGAGATCATCCAACTCTGCTGTCATTTCATAGTTCTCCATGAACTCCTGCTTTAAAGGCTCCTTCTTCTTCTTGTTCCTGTCATTTCTGACAGCTGGAGGCAACAAAGGAGGCAGATCAAAAAGGGTTATTTAGACTAAGTGATGTGAAATCCAATAGTCCTTGATTACAGCAATAAACATTAAACAAGTCAAATATATGGGGAACACAGAAAGGAAATTAGTAATTTTGTTCAATATCATTTAACAACATTTGAGCCCACAAGATTAGCAGAGCTGGGCTATAAATCTCTTTCTTTGCAAGTAGCAAAGGAGTTCTCTTTCTATACAAGATGGGAGATTTCTTGGAAGTGTATTTATTGCAAAATGTACATTTTAACATTATAATGCCTCATATTTAGAAACACCCTCCACAAACATTTACAAATGTTGTTGAAATATGAAAGATCATCAAAGAGCATTAAAACAAATTAAAACAGAAGTAGAAACATGGAAAGCTGTGAGTGTAATTGAACAGTCCCTCAGAGCTCTTCACTGTGGACCTTTCAGAGTTTCAGGCTAGATTATTTCCTGCCTTAGCTGGAAATACCAGGAATTGAACCAAGCAAAGTAGGTTTTCCACCAACAAGTATCACATCCCCTAAACGAAACAAAACGAAATGAAATGAAACTACAAGTCATTGCTCATAGTCACTTTTCAGCAAACACACTTTCCTACTGACAAGTGATCTTGACAAGCAAAAACACTCAGGGAAGAATATATTCCAGAAACTAAACTAGGAACACTGCCACAAGACTAGGCACTGCTACAAAAAGTATGGGGAATACATTTTTGGGAGAAAGCCTATTGTCTAGTTTTGAATGATATCTGCAACAATTTCTTTCTTCTCCCTTTTCTACAAATAACACAGATATGATTGATAGCCTAAGGTATGGTGGAAGGCATGGCCACACCCTTTTCAACCTCTAGTGTTTCTATGGTATTATTCAATTTATTGCTATATTGGACACAAGGTGCTTCCTTCAAACAGCTTTTTTCCCTTGCTTCTCCCTGTCTGGATTTTGCAATTAATCTCAGTTTCCACTCTTCACTCTAAGAACTTAATTTTCTTTCATCGTTATTGTTAATTTCCCTAAGTATACAGCACTTGCACCCTGAAAGCAGCTGCTCAAAGCAGTTTATAAAAGATAAACACATTTAAGCAACCATTTAAAATAGAACAGCTATAAAGAATGGGAAGAAGGTGAAGGATGAGCTGGAATTAAACAACAGTTTGGCCTGCCCATACCAGGAATGGACACAGATGTCACACCATCAAGAACTAGGCAAAAGCAGCACTGATGACAACTGATGCTGGAACATATAACAGTGGCCAAATTCCTCTCTGGAGAAAACTGACATGCAAAAATTATACAGTGGTTCCCAATCATCCATTTCCTAGGTGAGTCTGGCAGAAGTGGTGGGGATGGGGAAGGTTTCCATGACTGCTTTCACAAGATTGTACAATTCCGGCCAAAAGGATCCAGGAAGACTGCACAGGAAAAAAATCTTTCTTTTTTTAAAGGAGAATGCAACACCATCCACAATAGACTAACCTTACCAGCTGCTCACAGTCTGAGAAGGACTTCTCATAGCTAACAGTCCTCCCAAATATCTCCCAATCAATAAGCTCCTGTACCACTTCATTCCAGCCACAAATAGATTATTTTATTCAGAATAATGGGAAAATTTGTTTTCAGATGGGACAAGGCGGTTGTTGTTATGTGCCATCAAGTTCTCTCTCTCGCTCTCTCTCTCTATGAATGAGCTATCTCCAAAATGCCCTGTCTTCAACAGCCGTGCCTTTCCAAATCTGTTGTCTCCTTCCATTTGCATCAAAGGTAACCTCTCAAGTGAATATTTTACACTCATTACAATCCATCTTTGGCAATGTTCACAGCACGCCTTTGAAATATCTGACACATAAGTAGCTTCCACTTAGAAACTGCAGATATACATATTGAGTATGTATATCTGCATGGTTGCTATTTCCATTTCTATAGATACTCCCTTCTGAACAACTAACACCATATTAACACCAAAACCTCAGACTTACGATATCTGAGAGACAAAGACTGAGTGAGCCAAGAGATTCTGCAGATGACATTCTATGCATGATCGGTAGAGATAATATATGCATGGACTGAGGCACCCTAGGAGATAAACTAAAGTCACTGGACGGCAAGCTAAAGGGAGTCGCAATGCAAAAAACATTAGGGCTGATGAAGTTCTACTACACTACCTGACAATACGTGCATGGCCATCAGAAGTCAGCTACAATTTCTTACAGACCAGCTACCCAAATCTGCAACAAACTCCAAAACATAATGTTACTGAAACAATATTGGGTCAATTTCCAAGTACTGTACTTTGCAATATAATAAACAAGATATTTTAATCAGCCCCATGGAAATTAAGCATGAACATTTGTGCATTTCTGTACAGAGTGCCACCAACAATGTGCTGATTTAGGTTGAGACTACAATGCCATATAATTTGGGAAATGCTGCGGGATTGGGATATTCTGATTCACATTTTTTCCTACTGACCTCATGGTGTCGAAGCAAATGTGAATCAGCCTAGAATCCCCTCCCCACCTCCAATTCATATTTCCTCCCCCCCCCATCCACTGTTTTTGTTTAAAAAAACAGACCCATTCACATTGGTTCAAGTGGTGTGATTGCTTGAATCGATGCAGAAAGTGTGATCCTGCCCAGACTTTGTTTTCTGCCTATCACTTCCAGGCAGAAGAATGCCATTTCTTTTCTTCTTCTTTGTTTTAATATCTTGTTGCCAGCTCTGTTGTGCCAGGGCACCTAGACACCAAAAGAATGTGGGACTATTTGCCAGCTCTTAGTACAACCTACCTCACAGGGATGTTGTGAGAATGAAATAGTGAATGGAAGGACAGTCTGGGGCATGTACCAGGACACTGTCATGTGTTCCTTCGAGGAAGTGTGGTAAGTTATGGAAGAAGGGGTGTCCTCTTTACTTAGGCTCCCTTACAGTATGGATTGAGGATTTGGGACTACGCGAAAGGCTTTATACAAAAGAAGGGTTTGAAGGAGGAGGGGTGGTGTCATGTAGGTTCAGAGGAAGGAGGTTCAGATCTAATTACCATAGACTTTGGTAGAGGGGCATATTGTATAGCGTTTAGAGACAACAGAGAACTACAATTAGCTCCTGAGGTTTAAGACCAGGGAATGGGGGGAGGGATAAGTAGAGGTGGGGATATAGTAGGAGGGAACAATGGAGCTAATTTAGAGTGCTATCTATCTATCTATCTATCTATCTATCTATCTATCTATCTATCTATCTATCTATCTATCTATCTATCTATCTATCTATCTATCTATCTATCTATCTATCTATCTATCTATCTATCTATCTATCTATCTATCTATTTTGCTTGTTGAAACATAAACGCCAGGGATCAAGAAACCAGTTTCCTGCTTCCCAGGCTTCCAAGAGGAAAAAATAAAAAAATTTTGGGTGGGGGGGATTATTTTGTGAAGGGAAGATCCTAGATGATCTCAAGAGAAAAAAAAAAGTTGAAGAGCACACGATTCCCATTCCTAGTCCATGGCGCTCTGGAACACCTTTAAAACTGTATATTTAAAACACTCCCACTGAACTCAGCAAAGTCAACTGCCTACCTCACACCGCACATCCCACTCTTGTACACTCAGCCAGAAGAGAGTATTAGATTCCACTTAACTAAGCAGTTAGCTACTGGATCCTACCAGGACAGTGATAAACTACAGGGCACATGTCAGCACATATCAGCGTGCTTAGGTAACGACTAGGGACCTAGCACCAAGTATTAATGGCACTGCTCCTCCTCCTTCCTAATATGGGTGGTTTCATTTGTGAGCCACCTATCATTTTCACTATGCAGGATGTCTTCAGTCCTCGCAAATGATGCTATGCTGGGAGCATTGTGCATTATGTCATTGTGATTGTGTCTGTCCACTGCAGATCATACCATTGCTACTCCTGCAGCTGTCACCCGCAGGAAAAATCCTGTCAGGCCCACCAACATCACTGGGAAGTAGCACTAGAGGAAACTTCACCAGGGGTCTTCTAAAACCTGGGATCAGCCCTGTGGAGTTCCAATCAGTGAACAAGGCAATCTGCTCAATAGTCATTGTCACCACTGATCAGAATACACAATTTTCATCTTTACATGGAGCATAACAAACAAAAATAGCAGACAAACTTCCAGCAAAACTCACTTAAATTGACAACTAATATTATACATTATAATTACTTGACAGAGACCTCCAAATATACATCATCTGGAGGAAATGCCATGGGAAGCTCTGCTGAGTCAAGCGAGAGGTAACATAGATAACACCACTTTCTCCATAAAAAGCATCCAGTCATTAGATTGGTGGTGAGGGTCCTGTGGTCTTCCCATTTTTTCTGGATTCCAATTTCAACAAGTCTGCCAAATAATCTAGAATCATGGGGTCTGTAGTCCAATAACATTTATAAGGCCACAGGCTCCCTCCTCCAGCAGTAGGTTTATCTATTACAGTGGGGTCTTGACTTATGAATGGCTCGACATACGAACGTTTCGACTTACGAACCGCTCTTATAGGAATATATGGACTCGACTTGCGAACTTAGATTCGAGTTACGAACTCTTTTTTTCCTTTTTTAAAAAGCTAAGTCATCTTAGGTTAAAAGGAAAAAAGAAAAAATATCCCCCTCTAGTGGCAGAAGGCGGAATAGCAGCTTCCCATTCGTTTCTATGGACGAAAAGAGCAGATACGGATTAAATGGTTTTCAATGCATTCCTATGGGAAATGAAGATTCGACTTATGAACTTTTCGACCTGAGAACTGCCTTCCAATACGGATTAAGTTCGTAAGTCGAGACCCCACTGTACAGACAATACTGTCCCATTGGTTCCTTTTCTTCCACGCAAATGTGAGCAGCCACCACACCTTTATGGAGAAAAGATCATCTCTCATCCGCTGCTCTCAGCTGTGCAAACCACTAGCTATACCCACAGCAGTGGCACTGACTTGTGTTGTTTCACTTTCTTTATCTAGTCAAAGCTCTGTCACAATGAATGTCATGGACAAATAAGTAAATAGCTGCTGATTCTGCAGATGGCTGGGCACACTACTATACCAGCTTAAACTGGCATTAGCTCTGGCTTCAGCAGCTGTATGTGTATGAGGACCACAGGCTAGTCCCACTTTTTTGTTAGGTAAACTCCTTTGCCACTGAAAGGAGCAACAAACCTCTTGTAATGAAGCTCCATTTGCATGCATTTATATGAGTGGATTGGCACATTTGTGAAACAGAAGGCCTCAGCAGCTACTTAGCTCAATAGCTTTGAACAGCTTATAGAACACAAACACCTTATTTAGGGCAACCTTACAAGCTGCTGCCAAGTGCTCCAGTTTCGAGATGATCCACATGGGAACTGCTTCTTTGTTCCCTTCCTGCAACTAGGCAACAATCTTGTCTTTATTTTGCCACGGAATCCACATCCCTTTACAGATTTGTGCCCTTAGATTTATGTCCCATGACAAGTATAAATTGCATGAGTTGAGGGTAGTTAACTATTACAACAGAGGTTACACCTTTTTAATGCCATTAAGCCTTCATTAAAAAGGATGTGACATTCTATTGAATGAGCTCTCCTCTATAAGGTCAATGAAGATTAAGGCTACAATCCTAGGCATAATTACCTTGGAGGAAGCCTTACTGAACTCAATGGGGTTTACTTCTGAGTAGACATGCATAGGATTGCACTGTAAAAAATTAAAAACTGTTGCAGCTATCATTCAAAGTCTGGTACTGTTTATTGAAAACCATGTACTGCTATTTTGTATGATATAAAGAACTTCTGGATTAAAAAAGCATTACGCACATCCAGTACCATTTATTCAGCACAAAATGTCAATGGTAAGATTTTTTTTACAGACCAGGAATTAAATAAACATACAAAAATCAGTAAATTCTCAGCTAGTGTTCCCCAAGTGATTGTAACTGCTGTGTTGTGCAAATACAGAATATCTGATTATGCTCTTTTTTGTATTTTATATAAGTTATATCTTTCCAAGCTAGTTACTGCAGCACAAATCCCTAGTGGAAGATCATAGGTTTTAATGAAGTCATAGCAACTGAGAATTTAGCTATTGTATTTAACATGCCTGGAGTAATGTTGATAGAAGAATTTGTTACCTTTATTGCCATTAAATACTTAGGATTTAAGTGTCACAATATTTCTGTGTTTTCACTGCGTGTTTAAAATGGCAGATTGCATACAGGCTCTTAAAGGGAAAATAATGGCATATGTTCATGCAGTATGTGAGTATATATCTACAGGAAGTATATTAATGTATCTCTATGGATGTAGATATTGTTTTAAACAGCAGGACCACTACATTCTTAGTTGTATAATGAAAAGAACTTCAAAGTAACGAGTTATAAATTAGTTTTCCATGTAGAGACTGGTTAGGTGCCTTGACTAAATATCAACAGTTCCACAACAAAAGGGTGGCCCCAGACCACACACTAGATCACAGATGGGCGAAACATGGTTCGCCAGATATTTGGCAGACTGTTAATCCCAATGTCCTTTGACACTGGCTGATTGGTTGGTTGGTTGGTTAGCTGGCTGATATGCTGTCTTTCTCCTGAATGTTGGCTAAGGTTGATTGGAAGTGGACTGCAAGAACCACAGAAGGTCCACAAATTCCCCATCTCTGATTAAGTTCCTGGTTTGAAAGCCTTACATGCTGTGGCACTGCTGACATTGTCAACACAAATCTCTTTCTTTCTTTCTTTCTTTCTTTCTTTCTTTCTTTCTTTCTTTCTTTCTTTCTTTCTTTCAAATTTTTGACGTTGCCCACTGAAACAATGGAGATTTGGTGGATCAACTCTTCCATAGATCTCACTGATTAAAATGAGACAACTCTAGTTGTGACTTATTTTAGCATAGTATTTTGCAACTGGAGTAAGCCCATCTGAATCAACAGAATTTATAGAAGAGTTGAGTCATCAAACCCCCATTGATTCAATGGGTCTGCTCTAGTGCAACTCACTACACAAAACAGGATTTCCATTATTACATTTTAAAAATTCAATGTATAATAATATTAAAACAGTTTAAAACATTTTAAAACATTTTCAAAACACCTTAAAGCAAACATAGAAACAACAATGGTAACAGCAACAGCAATAGCAAAAAATGGGCAGCATTCCAAAATCAAAAACCCTTCAGTGACTAATTCACTTGTTAAAATGCCTGCCTAAAAAAGGAAGGACTCCACCTGTCATCTGAAGGATAGCAGGGAGGGGGCTAACCTAGCCTTCTGAGGGAACACAGTCCACAACCTGCTGTCAGGTCAGAAAGTCTGATCTGAACAATTTCCTATTCAGCAGCCAAAAATTCAACTGGGTCCTGATTGACAGGTTCAGAAGTTCTGATTGCCTGAGACCCGGAGCTGATTTCACCTTTGAAAACTTGCATCAGGTGCCTGATCTCAGAAATCTTGAGAATTCCTGAATTTGTATGAGCTGTTTTAAATCTGATGATATTTTGGGCTTACCTATTGCTAAATGGGGAAGTAACAAAGTTATTTTTTTAAAAAAATTTCAAGGGTAGAAGGAAATAACTCAGGATAACAGGGAATATATAATGCTATACATTAGCACACATTATCTGTACTTAAACATATCATTACATAAAAGACTTTTGTGTGTGTTAGTGGCCTATAAAATTCCGACTACAATTATTTGACTATACAGTATTGTATTAAATTTATCACATTTGGCTTTCAAGTTATAGAATGGATCCAGTTATATATAGGGTCCCATTTTTCAGATGCTTCTTGGACTGAATTGTCTTTCAAAGCTTCTGTTAATATGTCCATCTCTGCCACTTCCATAATCTTTTCCATTAGTTCTTCACGATTTGGTATTTCTGTTTTCTTCCATTTCCATGCATATAGTATTTTGGCTGCAATTATTATAGGTATCACCAAATGGCTCTCTCTACTATCTAAACTCTCTGGTAACATATTTAATAAGAATAATTCTGGTTTAAATAGTATATTACGTAGTAGAATTTTCTGTAAACATCCATGTATTAGTATCCAATAATTTTTTGCTTCACTACATGTCCACCACATACGATACATTTCCAACATATATTTGATGTACCTTTATACATTTTCATAACTTATCTTTGTATATATTTTCTTTAAAATTTAGCAATTTTGTAATTTTTATATTTATTTTCCATATTTTTTCCAGTCATCAATATCAATATTATGCCCTATATTTTGTGCCCATTTGGTCATACAATCTTTTACCACTTCATCTTCCATCGTAATTTCTAATAACAATTCATACATTTTTTAAATCAATTTGTCATCTGTTTCTAATAGCATTTTATTCAGGGGTGTTTGATCTTTATAAAACCCCTCCTTTTTATCTTTTACATATCTAGATTCCAGTGGTATTCTTGCCCACCAACACAGTTATTTTTTAAATGTGTTTTTTTAAAAAACACTTGAAAACACTTTTGCCCAGACTTCCTCAAAGTGGAACAGAGCAAGAGCAAACTGTCTGCTACAATTCTGCCATATTTGGTGCTGAACAGAAGTGCAATTTAAACGTTATAATTTTTGGTTTGGGCTGTCCCCACTATTAGAACTGCCTTAAGTCAACAGAATGTTGATTTGCTCTGCCAGGATAAGATAACTGCTGCACTCACGTGCAGCAATAATAATCTGTCAACAACTCTGCACAACTTTGACATGCAAATAAGCTAACTAGACTTTCACTCCAGTATTTTCAAAATGGAAATAAATTCAACATATTCAATTTGATTTGATTGCCAGAGTCCTATTGGTGTTGTGTAATGTTTTCTGTGGCTAATTGTAGCGAATTGATGAAACGTTGAGATGCATCTTGGCTGTGCAACTGATTAAGTTACCAGCCATTTGATCGAAACACAACTTGGCACACTGTCAGTCAGTGACAATTAGCTGCAGCAAGTTACACAAACTTTACACAAACACCAATAGGATTTTAGATTATTTATTCAAAAAAATTTTTGAGGCATTCTGTGCCACAATATCAATTCCTAGAAACAGAGAACAAAATATAGGGTCAAAATATTGTATGAGCATTCAAGAAAAATAGAGCAAGATTTTCAAATATGCGACAGCTTATACTCACAGAAATTTACCTTAACAACATAACATACTTAATTAATGCTAAGTATATTTGTAGTTCATACCTACAAATGCAAATCAAAATTAAGGTACTAGTACATGACAAAAATAAATAAATTAGTCAAAATGGTTTCTTGCTGTGATTGCAAAGTTAACAAATTTTAAAGAGGCAAATCCAGCAAATGTTTTTTGCATTTAGTATATTTTTTAAAGCAAATTTGTCCTTGGCAATTTCCAACAATCTCTTGGAATATTCTGTTCAATTTAGTGTAAACCCAAAAAACCATACAGACTCATACACTACACACAGAGAGAGAACATCTGCACCTTATCATTTCTAGACCAAGCCAATAAAATAGTAGACCTGAACTCTGTCTGGCTTCAATATCCATATACATTATATAATTGTTGTATATCACTATAAAGTTGATCTATTATAACCTTCAATAGTATACATTAAATGACATTGAAAATGAGATTATTCTGATTATCAGAGAAGTGAAAAATGTACTAAACATTTGTAAGCCTCATAATCAATCATTGCATCCATCTGAGTGCAATAAAAATCAATCAGGAGCTAGTGCATTTAAATCTAATTTTTTAAGCATGACATTTCCCTCCAAGTTTCCTTCTTTAAATGTCACCCTTTTCTACTACAGTGATTGATTCTATCCCCAGGGACAATACATGAACACGAGCAGTTCAATCTACTCTATGAAACATGTTTTCACCTCAGAAACGTAAAGATAACAGTGAACAATGTATTTTTCTTCCTTCCTTCAGTAGAGAGATAACAGCACTAATTCTGAGAATTATTCAATTTATGTAGCTAAATACAACCTGGATATGTCTACAGTCAGCAATCTGTGCATTTTTAAATTGTTAGACAAGTATTTTCCAGTGAGCTCTTCCTGCTACCAGATCACAAACAGTTATTTATGAAGACACATTCACTACTCTAAAATCAAATATTTATGAATTTTGGTTAACATTATTATCCCACTCTTCCTTCGAGGAGTTCAGGACACTATACATGGGCCTTTCCTCTCCTCCTTTTATTCTTTTAGCAGCCTGGTTAGGTAAACTAAGAAAGAATGATTAATTCAAAGTCTCCCAGTGAGCTTCATAGCTGTGCTACTCATGTACCCCAAACTGTTGCCCAGCAAACTAACCACCACATCGTAACATGAATGAATGACATAAAGGTGTTCCTTTTAAAGTTACAGACTGGCCTGAGATCCAACATGAGACTTCCAAGCTGAAACATAATGATACTGCAGTTGAGAAATACAGTACCTATTATACATTTAAAACTGCAAAGAAACTGATGAGGGTCATAGATCAATGATACTTCAGTGTCTAATCAGCTTCCACTCTTGAGAGTTTTCTTTGTATTGCTGTACTCTACCAACTCATCTCAAGTCATAGTCTACATGAAGTAAGATAACACTAGATGTCAGCCCTGGATGGAAAAACACCCTTTTCCGCCTTATTTGATTCTTGGAAGGCAGAATCTCTAAGGGAAAACTGGAGATTCCACATAAAAGAAATTTCTCCTTCTCAGACGTATCATTCCACATGCAGGTGGAGAAATTCTGTGTAAACAGACTGGTTAAGATGTGTACAGCAGAGCATATATGTAGATGTTCTCAAAATACTTGGATGGCTAACTCTAAATTATTACTACAGAAGTATGGATTAGATCCAGAGGCTCTGATTCAGTCTTGCAGATGCAATATTAAATCTTATCTTCAAGATTTCTTTGCAGAAAAAGATATAGTGGTTATTAGAATATTTAGATGTCTTAATACTTCCCCCTTCTAAAAACTGTACCACGGCAAACATTTGGTTAAATTGAGCCCACCTTTTCTTCAAATGTCATATACACATTTCTGATGTTAGAAAATGAAATATAATTTTCTTGACAGACTATTTGAGAAAAATCACAGACATAATTGTTTATATATCTGTGGTAGCCCACTAGTGGATTGATTGATTGATTGAATGATTGATTGATTGCATTTATATGCCACCCATCTAGACATAGTCTACTCTGGGTGGCTCACAACATACAAAATAAAAACAATTTAAAATATACACAGTTTTACATAGATAAAAACAAAACGATATAAAATATAATATCATAGATTTACAATCAAAATGATATATTTGGATGATACAATACACAACATATTAGCAGGGATTAGCTCTCTTAATTATTAGCAGGGATTATTTCCATGAACAATGCTGGTAAGATGAAATATTTGCTGTCCAGCAGATGCAAATCTGTAATGGTCAATATGGCCAGGGATGTTGGCAAGTCTTTTGGTCCAAGTCCCAAGTCCAAGTCTTTGGTACTGAGTTGCAAGTCTGTGTTTCCTGAGTCCCAAGCCCCAAGACCGAGTCCCTATTAAAACCAAGCTCCCCCCCAGGAAAAAAGGGATGGGTGGGTTCCAAGTCGCAAGCCAAGTCACTGGGGGTGGGGGACAATAACCAGAAGTTGAGTCAGAGTCAAGTCACCAGTGCAACTTAAGTCCGACTTGACAGCACATCACACAACTTAAGTCCCCATCCCTGAATCTGGCCAAATTTGCTGTGAGGGCTGTTCTGCTCAGACAAGCTCATATAGTTTGTCTTGAGATTCAGATTCTATTTTTATGTTTATATCCTCAAGGAATCATTTAATGCACATGTATTTATACAAATGCAAGGTGTTCCAGAGGCTGTTAGTCAACCACTTTTATCTACACAGGCCATGATTTCTAGGATATTTCAGTCACATGCATTAAAACTCCTCACCAATGCCACCATCACCCCCACCTCCATCTACCTTTGAACAAATAACTGGTTACATAACCAAATAAATTTGAATATTATGGGTGGGTCAGAAGAGAAGTAAATTCAAAGGAGAAGATGACATAGTACCACCACTATCTTTCTCATCTACGGTTGATTCCGGATCTGCCACCATCCTAAGACAAGCACCCTTTGTTGATTTTTCCCTCTCCCATTAGGCTCTGGAAAGCTTACCTAGTAGCAGGCAACACTGCTGGGCAAAAGTACTGGGCAGCTGAGTCTACTCACCTTTAAAATTCCTTAACAGTATTTGGGAACAACATTGTTTGGACAGTGTAAGAAATGTAACTGGTGACTAAATTCAGTAACATAAGCTGCTTGCATCAGACTTTTTAAAAAAATGCTGGGGGATAGTGCTGTCCAGAGTAGACCTTTGGTCTAGATGTGCAGGGTATAAATTTAATTTAAAAAAAATTAATAAAAAATAGTGGTATGAGGGCTGAGGGCATCACTGCTATGCCTAGCTAAGGCCTAGACAATAGCCCAAGGATGCCATGTTCTAGTGCCAACCCCATCTTCCTGTTTGTAATGGTGTTACTGATACTGAGTCACAACTGGAAGGGCCCATAGGAAGTGCTGAATCACTCCTTCTTATTCCCTACCAGGCAAAATGTGTAATGGCATGGCGTGAAAAAAAAAAGAATATTAAATATTTTAGTTCATAGTCTAATGCCTTGCCCTCTGGTGCTTTTACTGGTAAGAGTATAAGCCACAACCTCTGGAAAAAGATGTAGATGCAGAAAGAGTGTTCAGGATCTTGTCTGCTAAGATAAATGTTCCCGAGTCAGATTCCCAGTTATGTGCACAAAGCTTTTCCTCGCTCAGCCATGAGAACGAGACAGTCTGTCAGTCCAGAAATCTGTTTTGGAAGTGCCAATTTTTAATATAAGAGTCAACATAATATGAAATTCATACATGCTCAGTCATTTCTCTGGGGTTTATTTTTTCCAGTGCCTTCAAAAAAATGCTTTAATGTTCCCAGAGCAAAATGTTAACTATCCCAACTATAAACTTTCAGTTAGAGGCCACTTAAAGGTTCTTAGTAAGTTGTCTCATCTCATTCCAGCTGTTCAAGTGCCCTTTGGAACTAACTTCTTGAAGCAAGTGCCCTTTGGAGCTATAGTCTTGAAATTTGGAATAACAATTCCCTTCGACAGCTGATTACAAAAATAAATATCGGAAATTTGACCTTTCTATCACTGAAAGGTTGGTCACTCAAGAATGTATGAATAATGCCTTAATGTCCCCTGAAAGTCAAGAGAGTGCCCCCTAATTTGGAGAAATGAGGGCTTCAGAGGTCAACAGATACTTCTACTGGATTTCTGAAAAGAAAAATAGTGATAGTAACCAGGCACACTGCCTGAAGAACCAAAAATAACCATCATTTGATAGCAATTAACTTAATTTACTTCTTCAACCTTGTACTGACAGGGTTGATCGTAGCATTAAATACACATTTTCAATTTTTTAATGAAATCAACAATATCACAAGACAACAAATGTTCAAAATAGAGCACATCATTTTTCCTTCAGGCAAACTGATTAAAACAGTCATGTTACCAAAAGTGTATAGAATGCCATTGGTGAACATCCAAGAGGACTGCTTCTGTGAATCAGCCATTTTAGAATGTCAAGAGCCTAGTATGTAACTTTGTGACAGTAACTCATACTGCTTTTGAAGAAATGCCTCATCAATATTACTTGTGATTGACTGGGCGGCAAGTTATGTTACCCATTACTAATAGTTTTTAGTCAAAATTTAAATTATTTTTTAAAATACACATTAACACAAAAATGGTGCCACATGGCCCCAATTTCCACCCCCAAATAATATTGTAACTGTAATATTGTAACTGTAACAATAGCCAAACAAAGGCAATGGCTGAATAATAAAACATTTTTAAAGTGTAATTTCTTATTAACTAAAGTTAGCTGACAGTCTGACATCATGGCTACAATCAACATTAACAATGTTTTAAAACAAGCGGATACTGATACTTAATACTGTTCTGTTACTGCTAACTACAGTTCCTTGTTGAAGTTGTCAATTATGGTTAGCTGAAAACGAAATTTTCTCAACACCACCAAGAGACACACAAAAACTTCTCAACTACTTCTTTTTCTGAAACAGGAAAAGGAATTATGAGAAAAAAGTGAACAAGATCAAAGCTTGCTGCAGTTCATTTCTCTTTGGACATGCCATGTTAAATTATAGTTCAGCATGACATTCAAATGTATATCTTCTTCTCAGCAATGACCAGTTCTTTTTTTCTTACACATGTTGCTTATAATTGGAGAGGGGCTGACATGTAACTGGCACAGAAGTAGTATGTTGGAGGTGGTGACAATGAAATAACAGTTTTCCATTATAAATAACATATCATCTCCACTCAAACAGCTCTCTATTCAAGCAGTCCTTTTACTCTTGTTATAGAGTCTGATACTAAGGATGTTATGAATATTTTTATGTTTTCTAATCCCACATGAAAAAGGTTGTCTCAATACCCTGTTGAAAAAAACTGTCAATTGTGAAGTGATTTTTCATGCCTGTCAGAGAGTGAAAGACCAAGCTTTTTGTTCAACAGCAATATTAACATGCATGCTATATAAATAGATAAATAAATGAATTTTTTGTGTGCTTCTTTACATTTTTTGTTTAAATACCTTGTGGTGCACACAAATACAAGTGTTCTTCTGAGAGAGTAAGAGAATGTTCATGCATTTTTCTCAAGCAAGTCCCAAAGTAAACATTGTAATCAAACTCAATGGAGATAAAAGTCTTTTAAAATGCTGTTTCCATCTATAAGAACCCCTAAACTAAACCTGTGAGACTCAAAACAAGAAATTCCCCAGTTCAAACCTTATCTCAGCTATAATTTTGGAGGTAGCCTTAAGACCAGCTATTCTCTGTCAGTCTTCTATTTATAATGTGGAATCATTTAATTTTTGTAGTGGATCTTTATGTACAGGTCTTATGAAATATCACAAGATGACTGAGTAATTGTTGCTACAGCATGAAAACACTAAGGTGAACTAGTGGTAGTTGATATAACAGTGTTTATTTATTTGATTCCCATCTTACTCTCTCAGAATTCTCTCAGCCCCGAAGGGTTTCCATCTCTTTTTTTAATGTTAATAATCTCAGGGATTTGCAATTTAAGGTAATTCAGTGGTCTGCAAGTTAAAGGATGCTAAATGACATTGTAAATATGTGCCTATCAAAAACAACTATCTTTGTTGTTGTTTAGTCGTTAAGTCATGTCTGACTTTTCGTGATCCCATGGACCAGAGCACGCCAGGCCCTCCTGTCTTCCACTGCCTCCCAGAGCTGGGTCAAATTCATGTTCAGTGACACTGTCCAACCATCTCATCCTCTGTCGTCCTCTTCTTCTTTTGCCTTCACATTTTCCCAGCATCAGGGTCTCTCCCAGGGAGTCTTCTCTTTTCATGAGATGGCCAAAGTATTGGAGCCTCAGCTTCAGGATCTGTCCTTCCAGTGAGCACTCAGGGTTGATTTCCTTTAGAATTGATAGGTTTGTTCTCCTTGCAGTCCAGGGGATTCTCAAGAGCCTCCTCCAGCACCACAATTCAAAAGCATCAATTCTTCAGCATTCAGCCGTCTTTATGGTCCAGCTCTCACTTCCATACATCGCTACCAGAAAAAACATAGCTTTGACTATGAGGACCTTTGTCAGCAAGGTGATATCACTGCTTTTTAAGGTGCTGTCTAGGTTTGTCATCGTTTTCCTCCCAAGAAGCAGGCGTCTTTTAATTTTGTGGCTGCTGTCTCCATCTGCAGTGATCATGGAGCCCAAGAAAGTAAAATCTGTCACAGCCTACTGTACATGTCTTCCCCTTCTATTTGCCAGGAGGTGAGGGGACCAGTGGCTATGATCTTAGTTTTTTTGATGTTGAGCTTCAGATCATTTTTTGCGCTCTCCTCTTTCACCCTTATTAAGAAGTTCTTTAATTCCTCCTTACTTTCTGCCATCAGAGTGGTAGCATCTGCATATCTGAGGTTGTTGATATTTCTTCCGGCAATTCCAATTTGGGATTCATCCAGTCTTGCCTTTCACATGATGTATTTTGCAAATAAGTTAAATAAGCAGGGAGACAATATACAGCCTTGTCGTACTCCTTTCCCAATTTTGAACCAATCAGTTCTTCCATATCCAGTTCTAACTGTTGCTTCCTGTCCTACATATAGATTTCTCATGATATAGAGAGTCAGGCACTCCCATTTCTTTAAGAACTTGCCATAGTTTGTTGTGGTCCACACAGTCAAAGGCTTTTGCGTAATCAATGAAGCAGAAGTAAATGTTTTTCTGGAACTCTCTGGCTTTCTCCATAATCCAACACATGTTAGCAATTTGGTTTCTAGTTTCTCTGCCCCTTCGAAATCCAGCTTGTACTTCTGGGAGTTCTCGGTCCACATACTGCTGAAGCCTGCCTTGTAGGATTTTGAGCATAACCTTGGTAGCGTGTGAAATGAGTGCAATTGTATGGTAGTTGGAGCATACTTTGGCACTGCCTTTCTTTGGGATTGGGATGTAGACTGATCTTTTCCAATCCTCTGTCCACTGCTGAGTTTTCCAAACTTGCTGGCATATTGAATGTAGCACCTTAACAGCATCATCTTTTAAGATTTTAAATAATTCCACTGGATGGATCCTCTCCAGTGGCCTTGTTGTTAGCCGTGCTTTTTAAGGCCCACTTGACTTCACTCTCCAGGATGTCTGGCTCAAGGTCAGCAACCATACTATCTGGGTTGGTCCATTTCAGCCTCTTCAGCATCGGTGGTTGGTGCATAAACTTGGATTACTATGTTGTTGGAAGGTCCGCCTTGGAGTCGTATTGAAATCATTCTAACAACTAAGTAGCAAGCAATAAATAACCATCTCAAAAACACATAGAGCAGACAGCCCTTTTTTCAGACAGCCCCCTGATAAACGCTTGGATTTTTTTGGGGGGCGGTTGTTTTGTTTTGTTTAATGCATACTACAGAGTATGATGTCTGTAGAATTCTGTTTAGGAGATAGTACTATTTATTGGTCAGGTGGCTACAATTTTGGAGTCACTGTGTCAATATGTATTCCAAATGGTGTGGTGCTAATTGAGCCTCCCACCCTTCCTTGCTTAAACCATTGATTGCTATTGGAAGGCATATCTAAAATAGACATTAACAGTTAAGTACCTGCTGAATTTCAATCGTTGTTTACAACCACACATACCTCCTCAACATCCCTTTGCTGGCTCAGGACAGCCTGGTTAGCAACACACTTGAAAAGCGTAAGCATAGAATTGCAACCATAACAATATCAAATATTGCAGAAGCCCAGCCAGTGCTGTAACTGTGCTCTCCATTGATATCCATTAATGGACCTTATTTTCACCATTATTCCAAACACCATCTTTGGGATTAAGAATGGATTGACATTGCAAAATGCTCACGAACAAGAGTTGCCTATCAAGTCTAGTCCAACCTGAGACTGTGCACACTTTCAAATCAGCAAGCCTGTTCTGTCTTAGGTTCTGAGAAAATGCACACTATACTTTTACACATGATTCCTGGGAATTTATATTCTACACATAATTAAAAACAGATCACTAAAAGTGCTGGTAATATCCTTTTTGCAACTGTAGAATGCTTTGCTTATTCCCATTATGATCAGGAATCTAAATGTTTTCTGTTGCTCCCAGCTAGTTTTGCAAACAGTTTACTGTCAACAAAGATTTTTCAGGCTTTATAAATTGTCCATTTTATTTCAGCAAGGTAATTCCCTCCCTCCTCCCAGTGGTCATATATCAGCTGCTCTAGGCACACAAGTCACATTTTGGTTCCTTTTCTGAGGAATTTTCGAGTTTGACTACTTCTACTTTAATTTAAATTACTCCAAACCCATATCAGAACAGACTTACAAATGAAAATAAGCAGAATTAACATGAATCTAGTGGAGACTGATCCATCCATTCCACTAAAACTAACTGAAAAAGAAAATGTGTAGTCCTTGGTGCTTGGCTTTTTACAAAAAAAAGAGCTTTATTAATAAACTCAAGTCATGCTTTTCTTACTATCTACCCTGATCCTTAGGAACAGGTTTAGTTTTTCAAAGACCAATGAATGAAGCAATAAAAAGCCAGTTTCAATTTATATATATGTGCATGGGTGAAAATAAAAGAAGGCCAAACTTGAAAAGGAAAGAAGAAGCAAACATGCCCAAAGACCTAAATTACCACAAAAATACATTTAGATTACTTACATTTCATTCATTCATTCATTCATTCATTCATTCATTCATTCATTCATTCATTCATTCATTCATTCATCAGAAAGCCTTTGGTTCCCTTGGGAAGATTCATACTAAATCATTTAGGAAATCTGGTCTAACTCATGGAAGCTCCTGAGGCTGTTGAGAAAAGGAAACCTTAATCTCAAAAATAGCTAATCTTCCTAAAGAATATACATTTGAATTATCTTTGAGTTCCAAGATTACTCTTAGAAAAATGCAATTTTTGAAATAACGACTCTGAACTATAGGAATGCTTGTTCAGTTGCATTTAATTTTCCAGTGAGTTTGTATATTTGTATTTACTGTATCTCTATGAAAAACCCACAGCATCTTTGAAGGGTTAAAAGCAGAAAAGAAAGAAGGAAGAGTGTGAGGGAGAAGGAAAAGTAGGTCAGTATGTTTCACTTGCATGTCTTCCTGACTCCATTAAAAGTGTCTGTCAGCTGACCAGCCAAGCCTATAATCCACAATAAAAGCATGTTTGCATTCAGTTGCATTTTTTGCCAAGGGACATCCAGAATTCCATTTAGCTTCAACTTCCAGGTTTAGGCATTTGCCTTGAATATGCTAAGATTCACTTCACAGATGTTTAAGCAAATCCATTTATGCACGGAAAACAAGCAACCTCTAACAGATTTGGGATACTAAGATCTATACAAGAGATAATTAAATGTTTACTCCCCTTAGGCACTGCCTATAAGAGTTTCAGGTAAAACTTTTAAAAGACAGTCTCAATCCTCCTTCTGTGTCACTAACAGTGCTTTTGTATACAGGTCTACACAAAGGTAAATCCTCCTAAACTCAATGGGAATAACTCTCAGACGCATAATCCTATGTAGGATTGCAGCCTAACTCAATTTTCTCAGTTAAAATATCACAATCACCTTTCTTTAATAAATTAAAATTGTTTGTGGACAAGACACACACACACACACACACACACACACACACACACACACAAATGAACAATTCTACTTGCAAGAAGAAAAATGGATAAAGGGTTCTGAGTTAGTCCAGAGCAGATACAGCTACCAATTTCTATATGTTTTTCTCATCTCTCTTACAGATCAAAGAGAGAGGGTCTTTTCAATGGGAGTAGGCTAGATACGGAATGCTTTCCTTAGAAAGGGTCAGCTTTCTTGTTGTGCTGCACTGTAAATGAGCAGATCCAAGTTCAAATCCTCCCTGATGCATGAAATGTATATGTCACTAACAGTGCACTTATATGCCCCTTCACAGATTGCTGCCTTGTCGTGGTGAAGGGGCTTGATTAATTCAGAGAAGCTATGGACTATGCTGTCCAGGGAGACCCAAGATGGACAGGTCATAGTGGAGAGTTCTAACTAAGCCGCCCTGAGTAGACATGGTCTAGAGGGGCGGGGTAAAAATCAAATAAATGAATGAATGAATGAATGAATGAATGAATGAATGAATGAATGAATGAATGAATAAATAAATAAATAAATAAATAAATAAATAAATAAATAAATAAATAAATGTGATCCACTTGGAGCAGGAACTGGCAAACCACTCCAGTATCTTTGCCCAGAAAACTCCATGGACAAAAACAAAAGGCTAAAAGATATGATGTTGGAAGATGAGCCCCTGAGATCGGAAGGCGTCCAACATGCTACTGAGGAAGAGCATAGGACAAGTACAAATAGCTCCAGAGCTAATGAAGTGGTTGTGCTAAAGCCGAAAGGACGCTTAGCTGTGAACGTGCCTGGAAGTGAAAGGAAAGTCCAATGCTGCAAAGAAAAATACTGCATAGGAACCTGGAATGTAAGATCTATGAACCTTGGTAAGCTGGATGTGGTCAAACAGGAGATGGCAAGAATAAACATCGACATCCTGGGCATCAGTGAACTAAAATGGACAGGAATGGGCGAATTCAGCTCAGATGATTATCATATCTACTATTGCAGGCAAGAATCCTGTAGAAGGAATGGAGTAGTCCTCATAGTCAACAAAAGAGTGGGAAAAGCTGTACTGGCATACAATCTCAAAAATGATAGAATGATTTCAATACGAATCCAAGGAGACCTTTCAACATCACAATAATCCACGTTTATGCACCAACCACTGATGCTGAAGAGGCTGAAACTGACCAATTCTATGAAGACCTACAACATTTTCTAGAACTGACACCAAGGAAATATGTTCTTCTCATTATAGGGGATTGGAATGCTAAACTGGGGAGTCAAGAGATAAAAGGAACAACAGGTAAGTTTGGCCTTGAAGTTCAAAATGAAGCAGGGCAAAGGCTAATAGAGTGTTGTCAAGAGAACAAGCTGGTCATCACAAACACTCTTTTCCAACAACACAAGAGGCGATTCTACACATGGACATCACCAGATGGCCAATACCGAAATCATATTGATTATGTTCTCTGCAGCCAAAGATGGAGAAGCTCTATCCGGTCAGCAAAAACAAGACCTGGAGCTGATTGTGGCTCTGATCATCAGCTTCTTACAGCAAAACTCAACCTTAAACTGAAGAAAGGAGGAAAAACCACTGGGCTAGTCAGGTATAATCTAAACCAAATCCCTTATGAATACACAGTGGAAGTGAAGACCAGATTTAAGGAGCTAGATTTGGTGGACAGAGTGCCTGAAGAACTATGGATGGAGGCTCGTAACATTGTACAGGAGGCAGCAACAAAAGCCATCCCAAAGAAAAGGAAATGCAAGAAAGCAAAGTGGCTGTTCAACGAGGCCTTACAAATAGCAGAGAAGAGAAGGGAAACAAAATGCAAGGGAGATTATAGGGAAAGTTACAGGAAATGGAATGCAGATTTCCAAAGAATAGCAAGGAGAGACAAGAGGGCCTTCTTAAATGAACAGTGCAAAGGAAAAGAATAGAAAGGGAAAAACCAGAGATCTGTTCAAGAAAATTCGAGATGTTAAAGGAACATTTTCTGCAAAGATGGACATGATAAAGGACAAAAATGGGAGGGACCTAACAGAAGCAGAAGCCATCAAGAAGAGGTGGCAAGAATACACAGAGGAATTATACCAGAAAGATCTGGATGTCCCAGATAACCCAAGATAGTGTGGTTGCTGACCTTTCGCCAGACATCCTGGAGAGTGAAGTCAAGTGAGCTTTAGAAAGCATTCCAGTTGAACTATTTAAAATCTTAAAAGACGACGCTGTGAGCCTCACAGACTTATTGGCTGAGTTTTGGCCAATTATCGTCTCTCAGCTTCATCCACCTCACAGGGTTGCTCTGACAATAAAGTGGGAAATGGAATGCTATGTACACAATCTAAAGTTAACTGGAGGAAGGGGGGGGAATAGAAATATAACTAATGAATCAACAAGTAAATTAAAAAATTTCAGTCTTTCAAAATTATTTGAATTAATGTTAGTTCTTAGTTTTGGTTTTGTTGGGAGATTTGTGCTGCTCATTTTATTCTATTTTAAATGTTATAGCCCGTATTCTGTCGGGCATATACATGTGCATAAGCAAAAAGGTGGACATGCAGCAGCTATTTAAAGCTAACTAATGGGGTGCAGGCTGCATGCCTGTTTGCGTATCTAGCTGTGCGACAACCATGCAAACAGGGACCATGACTAGCATCTCATTAATCAGCCTTATTTAGCTGCAGAGACTTCCACATTTTCAGTTATACTCATCATCATCAGAACCCACCACCACCATCATAATCTTAGAACTGCAGAGCTGGAAGGGACTCTATGGATCATCAAGTCCAGCCTCTGTCAGGAGGCACAGTGTGGAATCGAACTCTTAACTTTTGGTTCAGTAAGCAGATATCTAAACCACTGAGCTATCCAGCAGTTCATGCACACCTTAAAGCGAAAAAGGAGATTTTGGCCTATGTTCGTTTTACTTCTTTTTCTTACATATGGTTTTAATTATTTTAGTAAACTAACCCAGAGAACACTGTCAAACAGCTTGCAGATACTGTAAATCAATATAGAAATGGAAACATGTATACATATACAGTGGTGTCTCACAAGACGGGCGCTCCGTTTAACGATGAATCCGCATTACGATGACGTTTTGAAAGGGAGAATTTTGCTGTGCGATGATCGGTTCCGTTTCGGGAACCGATTTTCGCTTCCTGACAATCAAAATAGCTGATCGTCAGGTTTTCAAAATGGCCGCCGGGTGCTCAAAATGGCTCCCCGTCGTGTTTAGGAGCCATTTTTCGCTGCACAGGCACCCGAAAATGGCCGCCCCTATGAAGGATCTTTGCTGGACCGTGCATTCTTAGCCGATTGGAACGCATTAACCAGGTTTTGATGCATCTCAATGGCTTTTTTATTTTTGCTTTACGACATTTTCGTTCTACAGCGATTTCTCTGGAACGAATTAACGTCATAATGAGAGGCACCACTGTATAGTGTGTGCCATGTACACCCAGACCTCTTCCTCTGTGCATCTGCTGTACACAAACTGGAGGTGGGGAGGGAGACTCTGCAACATCTCTCTGAACATGGACACAGTGTTTGTGATGGACTAGAAGACCAAGCCTGAAGTGTCTAAAGTCACAATCTTAATTGGGGTTTGTTGGCATGGGATTTTTGGAATTCATGGAATAAAGCTTTATTCCATGAATCCCTCCAGCCAGACTTTCGGGGTTTTTAATAATGAAATGAAAGTCCTGATAGGTGTTTCCAAATTCTTTAGCCAATGAATTCAGACTTCAGTAGCTATTTTCATCCTGTGGAGAAGAGAGAGGAAATGGGTGGATATGACTCAGCTCTGTAATAGTTGCAAGGGACTATGGGTATGGTAGTCTTTGCCCATTAGGCTATGCAGAGGAAGCCTCTAAAAAAACTACAAGACCCCAAATCCCTTGTAGCTCTTATGGAACTTAACCTTGCACACTCATTTCCTCTATCTTCTTCACAGGATGACAATGGCTGCCAAAGTCTAAATCCATTAGCCTAAGAGTTTGAAAACACCTGCCAGAACTTTCATTTCTTGATTAATGCCCCCAGAAATCTAGCTGAGGGAAATTCCTGCATATTTCTGGGGGCTCTACTCCACAAATTCTGAAAATCCTATGCCTAGTGATTTGCATCACATGATACTTTAAAACAAATAATATTACGTTAAGTGCTGCCTTTCCACTGATTTTATTTTCTTAGTTATGGCTGTGCAATTTTACTTTATATGCATTTTATATAAAACAAGAATATTCTAGAGAAAAAAAACATTCAAATGAAATCTAAAACAAAACTGATAACATCTATGAAGCCCTTCCAGTTGGATTTATGTTACTTTTTAATAATGAGCTATAAGATTAGTATACTGGCATGAGGGCAGGAGGAATCCTAATATATCAGAAAGCCTCTTTGCTAGGGTGCGTCCTCAAGATAACTTCACATAATTCCCTCTGCAAAATAACACGGCATACAATTATTTGAACAAGCTGAACTTCCTAAGTAACAATAAATTCTATGATTTCCTCATGCCCATCCCTCAATATATAAATATCAATATTAATACGATGGCGGCCTGTATATTCTACCCCACTTATATGAACAGTTGCTTTGATATGACACTTCTATTTAATCTATTTAACTGTATTATTCCATCAGCTTCGAATCTTTGTGCCTTATTGTGACAGAATCTTCACCCACTTTACTCAACAACAACAGAAAGAACATGAATATGGCAAGAATATGGCAAGAGGTCCCGTATATGGTGGTGGGGAACACTGTTATTGTGTTGTAAGTGTATATGTTTTATGTATATGATTTTTTTGTTATAGTTATAAATAAATAAAAAAATATATATATAAAAAAAAGAAAGAACATGATTGGCTAGAGGGACTAACAGGAGATATACAGTGGTGCCCCGCATAGCAATGATAATCCATGCAGCCAAAATGTCGCAATACGGATTCGTCGCTATGCGAAATAAAGAAGCCCATAGGAATGCATTAAAACCCATTTAATGTGTTCCTATGGGCAGAAAACTCACCTTTATGTGAAAATCCTCCATATGGCTGCCATTTTCGCTGCCCAGTAAGCGAGGAATCCGGGCGAAAACACGGCTGGCTGTCATTTTTTTTACCCGGAGGCCATTTTTGAACCGCCGATCAGCTGTTGGGAAATCATCGTTATGCAAAAATTGGTAAGCGAAACAGCTTACCAATCATCGCAAAGCGATTTTTTTCTCATTAGAAACATCGCAATGCGATCACAAAAAATCCGTCGCTATGCGGATTTGTCATTAAACAGGGTGCCCTTTAAGCGAGGCACCACTGTATAAATAAAAGCTGGATGGAGGGAAAGTTAACCAGGGGAGGTTTCTCGGGTTAACATAGAGTTAACAAGAAAGGAATTAAATTGTATTGAAGGAAAAGGAGGTTGAGTTTCAGTGTGGACTATATCAGGGGTGACCAACCCCTGGTCCGTGGCCCAGTGCCGATCTGTGGCCTGGGCCAGACCAGGCTGCTGAGACAGATCTCCCACCCCCTTGTACGCACTCTTGCCCCCGCACAGCCCCTTTGCGAGTGTGTGCAAGTGTGTGGGCGAGCACCCCACCCCTTTGTGAGTGCACGCAAGTGCCCCTGAGTGCCCCCACCCTTTGCATATATGTAAGAATGTGCGCACGCACCAGCATGAGCATGCACACATTCCTTCATGAATGCGCACAAGCGCGGGGGGGGTGGTGCCCCACCTCCCCCAACCAGTCTGTGGAGTTAAAAAGGTTGGGGACCACTGGACTATATAACATGATTTAGTTTGTATCAGAGACAGCTGGTGCTGGGGTGAGAAAGTTGACACTTGTAATTCATATAACCTCTAAGTCTGTGCAGTTTAAATATTGTGTTATTTCAGTAAAGAATTTGTGTTATGTTTCAGTTTAAAAACTGCTTGGGCATTTTTGATTTGGCTTAAGGCAAGTCCAGTGAAAATACAGGGTAGTTTAAAGGTGATTAGCCAGGTCAGGACTGGTCATACTTATTTTACTTATTTTATGGTGGCCGGAATATGCCCCACAGACTCCCAAAGCCAATTCTGGGGCCGCATAGCCCCTCAGCACTGAAAAGAAAGAAAATTACCGTATTTTTCGCTCCATAAGACGCACCTTTCCATAAGACGCACCAAATTTTTAGGAGAAGAAAACAGGAAAATATAATCTGTTTTCTTCGCTCCATAAGACGCACAGACTTTCCACACCCCTGTTTTGTGGGAAAAAAGTGAGTCTTATGGTGCAAAAAATACAGTAGTTATTTTTGTTTTAAATGGCTTGAAGAGGTAAGCCTTCATAACCTTCCAAAACTACCTTGGAACTTCCATTAAAACAATAATTTCAACCATATCTGTATTATTGATGCATTTGTGCCATTTTCTTGATGAACAGCTGAGGGGCGGGTGTCTGGGCTTCAAACCACCGCCCCTCAGCTGTTCCAAAAGGCAGGGGATTGGGCTGCACGGGCAGAAGCCCTTCTCCTGGAGCAGCCCAAACCCACACCTTTTGGAACAGCTGAGGGGCGGTGGTTTGAAGCTCAAACGCACGCCCCTCATCTGTTCCAAAAGACGGCGGTTTGGGCTGCTCCAGGAGAAGGGCTTCTGCCGGTGCAGCCCAATCCCCTGCCTTTTGGAACAGCTGAGGGGCGGGCGTCTGGGCTTCAAACCACCGCCCCTCAGCTGTTCCAAAAGGCAGGGGATTGGGCTGCACCGGCAGAAGCCCTTCTCCTGGAGCAGCCCAAATCGCCGTCTTTTGGAACAGCTGAGGGGCGGGAGTTTGGGCTGCTCCCGGAGAAGCGCTTCTCTGCTAGCAGCCCAAATGCCCGACAGTCAGCTGTTCTAAAAAGCGAGCCTTTGCGCTGCTCCCGGGGAAGTGCTTCCCCGCGAGCAGCGCAAAGCCCATTTTTTTGGAACAGCTGACCAGCGGGGGCTTTGCCATGATCGTGGGGGAGCGCTTCCCCGCGATCGCAAAGGGAGTTGTCCCCATAGGGGCCATCGCAAAGCGATCGCTCTTGCGATGGACTTTAGTCCATCGTAATGCGATTTCATCGTTAAACGGAGCGATCGCTATGCGAGGCACCACTGTATATGAAAAGATCAATGGTAGTTTGCTTTTTAAAAATACACAGAAGGGTTACATTTGGAGAAGGGAAGGGGAAGGAGAAGAAAGAGGGAGGGAGAAAGTCACTTACTTACACCTAATAGCTGAGAACCAACCAAAATTCAAAAAGTGGTCTGGAAAAAAATGGAATCCCTGGTCTCCACAATTTTTTTAGGCTAGTAAATCTTTACCAAAAAGCAGATGGGCTACCCAGGGTTACAGCTTTCCCTAAAAACAGCCTAAGAGGTACTTTCTCTCTGCTCAGTCAAATGAAGTAATGGCAGAACAGCTTCTCCAGAAAAATGGATAAAAGTGTCTAGTGAGTCTGTAATGGTTGTTTGAATATAAGTGGCTGTATTTGAACACAATTATGACAGAAGCACTGCTTCCTTTCCTCCCTGTGGGTATTATGTGTTTGTGTGTCTCCCACTTTTCAGCCATTTGCTTTTAGAGTCTCTGCTGTCATTCCTTTAACTGATATAAACAATACAAGGGTTGTGTTTCACATTTTTCAAAAAGATTTGGCTTCTGGGCATTTTGAAGGCATAATATTTACCATTTTATTTACCTCTTTCATACAGTAAAGCATACTCAGTAGTGCTCCTCACAAATCTAATACTACCACTTGTTTCATTAATGTCCCTAACACTGCTTGAAAGCAGAAAATGTTGCAGCTGTACGGTATAAATCAGCACATGGCAAACAAGTGAATGTAGTTCTCAATGAATCATGCAAGATTATTACTGGCTGCCTGAAACTTATCCCCACTGAAAATGTCCATTATTTGACTGGTATCGCCCCTCCAGAAATATGTTGAGAAGTACTAGCAAATAATGAACAAAATATGTAAGGCAATACAGCACCAAACCCATCCACTTCATGGGCACCAACTCCCAAGATGATGGCTAAAATCAGGAAAAAGTTTGCAGCATACATCTCAAGTTCTCAGTATTAAACCAGAAGAGAACAGGATAAACCTACAGAGAAGAAAAACAGCACACCGTACTGAACGGATGAATACTAAAGAGTGTCTCCCACCAGGACAAGACTTTCGCTGGACCATCTGGAAGCCACTTAATAGATTTTGAAGTAAAGTAGGGAGTTCAAAGAACAATGAAGTAAAATGAAGCTACTTGAATACAGGCCATTTTTTGTTACTGTGGAGAAATTCAATCAATGCCACACTTAAGTGCAGTCATGCCCCACCACATGTGCGAAAGATCTAGCAAATAGCTAAAATAAGGCTATTGATGTAGCCCACCTCTGGTCAAAAACAATCTATCTCAACATTTTGTTTTTAATTTTACCTCTAATTCATATAGATCCATAATTTTAATTTGTGTAACACTCTGATACAAAGAAAGAAAGAAAGAAAGAAAGAAAGAAAGAAAGAAAGAAAGAAAGAAAGAAAGAGAGAGAGAGAGAGAGAGAGAGAAAGAAAGAAAGAAAGAAAGAAAGAGAGAGAGAGAGAGAGAGAGAGAGAGAGAGAAAGAAAGAAAGAAAGAAAGAAAGAAAGAAAGAAAGAAAGAAAGAAAGAAAGAAAGAAAGAAAGAAAGAAAGAAAGAAATCACATGTAAATTATCAGTTCCATTCTTCAGGCCTACTGTCAGCAAGTGTAAAGGAAGTGGGGAAGATACCAAATCAAAGAAAATTCTTCCCTTATCATGCTATGAATTTTTTTGTTCTTTTCTATTTTATTTATATCATCTGGCTCTAACAAGCTCCAGAAAGCAATTCCATAATTTAAGATGTTGCTTTGAGATAGCCACAACATAGCTCAGTGGTTAAGGAAGCTGTGGCTGCAGAGTCAGAGGTTGGGAGTTGGATTTCCCCACTCTGCCTCCTGTGTGGAGAGCCAGCCTGTGTGGCCATGGGCAAGCTGCACAGTCCCAGGATGCCCCCAGAAAAAGGAGAAAGCAAACCACTTTTGAGTACAGTATTCTCTACCTAGAAAAACCTTGAAAAGGGTCACCATGAATTGGAATTCACTTGATGGCACACAATTTTTATGGGACAGTAGAGCCAAAGAAAGATCACTCTGAACTCTGCCACCAAATAAGGAACCAAAAGCCACTCCCTTCCCCTGTCTCGCAAGAAAAACATTGTGTCAAGGAAGAAAAGAACTTGGCACCTTCTGTCATCCATTAAAAGAGCAGCTGTCTTATAATTGCCCTCCTCTACTGTAGTGGTGGACAACATAGCAGGTCTGGGAGTGAACTTTATTTCCTCATTATTAGCTGCAGACTACATCTCCCAGCACTGCCTTATTTTGATTTACAAGACTGTTTTTCCAATTACAGTGGTGCCCCGCTTGACGATTACCCTGCTAGACGATGAAATCGATTCACAATGAGGTTTTTGTGATCGCTATTGCGATCGCAAAATGATGTTTCAATGGGGAAAATCCGCTTCATGACGACTGGTTTCCTGCTTCGGGAACCGGTTTTTCGCTTCCCGACGATCAAAAACAGCTGATCGTTGGGTTTTCAAAATGGCTGCTTGCTGTTTTCCGGACCTATTTCCAGAAGACAGCAATCGAAAATGGCTTCCCTTATGGAGGATCTTTGCTGGACGATGAGATATTTTGCCCATTGAAACGCATTGAACCGGTTTTCAATGCATTTCAATGGGTTTTTTCTTTCACTTAACGACAATATCGCTTAACAGCAATTTTAACGGAACGGATTAACGTC
The DNA here is from genome assembly GCF_051106095.1 of Pogona vitticeps. Lineage (NCBI taxonomy): Eukaryota > Metazoa > Chordata > Lepidosauria > Squamata > Agamidae > Pogona > Pogona vitticeps. Next base: position 43,325,748 of record NC_135788.1, on the reverse strand, counting down.
ATCAAGCGGGGCACCACTGTACTGCCAAAAATTAAGCAGCATGGTTTTCATGGCTGCTCCAAAAGGTTCAAAATCTGCCTTGGAGACACTTATTGTTCCCACTCACATCCAAACCAGCTGTTACCTTTAGAGATGATCCTGCAAAACCCCTTTGAACCAAAGGCTCTGTACGAGTCCTATGATTGGGAATATGTTTCATAACCTCTTCTATCTCTTCAACCCTCCATGGTCCACCTGCACAGGAATAACCTGGTAAACACTGTTTTATCTAATTCTTACAGGGCCCTCCAAGTACAAGCAGCATGGAGGATGCATCTCATCAGCATTGTTATTCTCTTCGGCCATTCATTCACTTGTCTAGGACATGTTTCTGAAACAAAATGAGTTACAAATGAATGCATGCACTATTAATCTGCTGTACATGGCACAGGAGGGAAAGCTCATTAGTAGAGTTGATGCAATTACTAGCTGTCTCTCTCAAACATGGATTTAATTTTGTTATTAATAATTTACTTTAAATGCTGCATTAAAGACTTAAAATTGGCAAGAGAAAACCAAGCTGAACTGGAAAGGGAGTTGAGAGGAGGATCATGCAGAGCTCTTCTATATTCCCTGCAGACTAGTAAACCTATCTGTTTACTGAGGGTTGTTAAGCACTGCCCTCAGGAGCAAAGACTTTAATCACACACACATTCTAAACAGATTATTCTTAAACCAGGTTATTCTTAATTCATTGCACAGGACACTCCTTCCCAACCTCCTTATGTCCTATAATTCCCAGACAACATGGCTCATGGGCATGCTAGATGGGGATGTTGTAGTCCAGCCCACATGGAGGGCACATGTTGTTGTGGTGGTGGTGGTTTTGACTTATATACTGCCTCATATTACTTGGAACAGTTTACAACATAATTATGCAAAGAACACTTTCCCCTCCAGTGAGCTGGGCATTCATTTTACAGATCTTGGAAGGCTGGAAGACTGAGTTAACCTTGAGCTGGGTATCTGAACTCATTGGGATCAAACTCAGGTTGTGAGCAGAGGCTTGACTGCAGTACTGCAGTTTAACCTATACATCACAAGGCATGCTATCTTGGTACAAATGGATAGAGATTAAAAATAGCACAGAATTTTTCTTTTCTGGAACTCTCACAAGAAAGAATAACGTCTTTGAATATCTGGTTTATAGTTCTTCACAAAGGTAACGTGGTAGACGTACACAGGGGGCTTCTTGTTTCTCCTCAGTGATTCAGCAGATCCCTATCTATTACAAGAGTCTTGACTTGCAACCAATTTGAGTTACAACCAGCTCCAGTCACAATATTTTGCTTTGACTTGCGACTGGTGCTTTGAGATACAACCAAAAAGAGAGAGGCTCCCTCCCTCCCTCCTTTCCTGCCCTATCTTTTAACCTTAGAGGTCATCTTAGATTTAAAAAAGTCTCCCCCTAGTGGACGGATGAATTGCTTTTGCATTAGTTCCTATGGGAACTAACACTTTGAGATACTGTACAACCAGTGCCTTGAGATACAACCAAAAAACGGCCAGAACGGATTAATCACATTTCAATGTATTCCTTTGGGAAATGGTGCAATTCAAGACACCACTTGGGTTGGGAAACGTGATTTGGCAAATTTGAATGCCCTACTTGCAAGAGGGAAACAAACATTCTTGCTTTAAGGAATTTTCTAGATTGTGGCTACTACTTTGTATCAAATGAGTATACTATTAGTAATAACCCAAATCATAACAACAACAACAACACATGATGTCAATAACTGGGGTGGTGACTGTGACCAGCCCAATCTGGCTAATCACCTTTAACCTGCTCTTTTCTTTTTCTGGGCTTGCTTGCAGCCTACTACTGTATAATGAAAACCGAGCAGAGTTTTCACATAAACCAAATTGCCATTTTATTAACTGCATACTGTTTACACAAAAAATACTCATGCATGTGGTTACAATTTATTTTCAGATTAGATCTTATACTTCAGGCAACTAATCATCAAACCAACTGTTTCAGCCAACTGTTCAACGTATGTCTCCCCCCCTCCTCTTCTTACTTTCCAATATATCTTATACTGGTGCCATCTGATTGGTTCTCATCTCAGTCACTCATCAGTCAATAATGAACCAGTCTGGTGCTGCTGAGTAAACTTAATCACTGCTATGGAATCACCATGGTCACTTCCTTTTGTTTTTTGGATACCACCTCCCAGAATCCTCAAAAATTCCCTAGGCAGAATACTGGGAATTCCAGCCTCCCGACTCACACCTACATGCACCTCCACTTCAGTAACCAGAGGGTTTGTGTAAGGCATATAATCTATTCTACATTATGTAAATATTTCATTATTTGTGGTCCTTGTGTACTATCAGACCTATACTGTACATTTTGAGTTTGTTGTTATGTGCCATTAAGCTGCTTCTGACTTTTGATGACCATGTGAATGAGTGATCTTCAATATGTCCTGTCTTCAACTTCGCTGCTCAGCTGTGTAAACTCAAGCCTGTGGATTCCTTTAGGGAGTCAATCCATCTTGTGTTTGGTCTTCCTCTTTTCCTGCTACATTCAGGCTGTCTAAGCACTATTATCTCTTCCAGAGAATCTTGCCTTCTCATTATGTGCCCAAAGAAGGACAGCCTCAGTGTCATCATTTTTGCTTTGAGAGATAGTTCAGGCTTGATTTGATCTAGGACCCACTTGTTTGTCTTTCTGGCAGTCTGGGGTATCTGTAAAGCTCTCCTCCAGCACCATCCTTACTAATACAGTGGTGCCTCGCATAGCGACGTTAATCCGTGCAGCAAAAATCGCTGCTAAGCGATTTCATCGCTATGCGATTTTAAAAGGCCCATAGAAACACATTAAAACCTGTTTAATGCGTTCCTATGGGCAAAAAACTGAACTTAAAGCGAAGAGCCTCCATACGGCGGCCATTTTCTCTGCCTCTAAAGCGAGAAATCCGCGTGAAAACACAGCGGGCGGCCAGCTTTTAACCCAGTGGCCATTTTGGAACTGCCGATCAGCTGTTAAAAAATCATCGCTTTGCGATGATCGGTAAGCGAAACGGGGAACCGATCATCGCAAAGCAAAAAAAACCGCATAGGAAACATCGCAATGCGATCGCTATTGTGATCGCAAAAAGTTCGTCGCTATGCGGTTTTGTCACTAAACGGAGCACCCGTTAAGTGAGGCACCACTGTACCATTCTGTCCATATCTGGACTTGTGGACACTAAATAAAAGAGAAAACACAAATCTGTATATGCCATCAGGCTTGAATCAGTAGCTCTGGTGGTGGGAGGGATTGTTGCAGGAACAATCCCGATAAAAAGGGTCATATAACATTCTTGGATAAATTTGAAGAGAATAATTATTCTGCTACAAATGTCTGAATTAATTACATTTCACCATTTACCTAGTTGAAAGTAGATCACTAGATAGTAAGATAAATGAATTCTGCAGTTCTTGGCAGCCACACTATACTCATTAGTGCTCTAAAATCCTATCAGCATCAGAGACTGGCTGCCAGTTTTGCACATACAGTTGTTTTCTACTGAAACTGCCTAAAGGGGAATTATTTAGCCTCAGGATGTATGCACCTTGCTTTGCTTTTCCTACAACATCCAAGGAAGTAAACAGCAATGTATACACAAAGAATTTCACACAGTTCAGGTTGGATATTCATTCTTGCGTCTGCCCTCAGGACAAGGCACTGGGGTTGCTATTTCAAATGTCCAGCACAATTAACTTTTCCATTGGGGGTTTGTGAAGCAAAGTAGGCTTGTTCTACATGGCCTTGGGAATACTTTTTTGTTCTTTTGTCTTATAGGCATTCACACTATAAGGCATTCCAGGAACAGAGCACTAAGGACATAGGCAAAATGAGTGAAAACAGACATGCACACATGCATACACACACATGCGCTTAAAAGCCTTCAACAAATGGGCTTTTGTTTCAACACCTATCTAAAGAAACATGTTATTTCAAAATGCCAGATTAGAAAGGAGCTTAAAATATAAGCCTTTCAACTTCTGAAAGACAACAGCTTCTTGAGGGAACACACTGGTGGGCCACTCTGGACGCAGGCAAAACCTTATCCAGAGTTTGGCATGCTTCAGCTCACTGAGATCAATGGAATTAAGTACATTGAACTTTGTGTTGGATTTACGCCATAATGCTAAACCCATGCTTTTGTATTATGTACCCAAACTGCATTAAGTCTTGGGCTCCTAAACTCTCCTGCAACCCTTTTCATCCTTCTCTTGCGGCTGCAAGGCAGATATCAGAATCATCCTAGTGAAGTCACTTCTGTGTTGGCAAATAAGAAAAAACAGACCAGTGATCACTAACAAGGAGGACAAGATAGACAGAGATTTGCAACAGTAACAAAATGCTTATGGCTACTTATATGTACCCATAACATTTAGAAATGGTAACTGTAACCTAAATAGAAATACATCATAACTCACTGTGCCATCAACTACCCTGTTTTCCTGAAAATAAGCCCTAACCTAAAAATAAGCCCTAGTATGATTTTTCAGGATGCTTGTAATATAAACCCTACCCCAAAAATAAGCTCCAGGTAAATGAAACCTCACCCTCCACCATTGTGCAGCAAGCAGAATAAGATGACGCGACTGTATTTGAATATAGATTGTTGTACATGAAAAAATAAAACATCCCCTGAAAATAAGCCCTAATGAGTTTTTGTTTTTTTGTTTTAGCAAAAATTAATATAAGACCCTGTCTTATTTTCGGGGAACCATGGTAGTAAGCCTGGGAGGTTCATCAGGAGTACAGAGTGACTTCTTGAAAGTAGCACTGGAGGTATCTTGCTTGGACTTTTGTGTGCACACAGGCTTTTTGCCCTCTCGGGGTGACGTTTTGGCTATGTGTTCATTTGGTGAGAGCATCACCAGTTGGTAGGAAACCTTTGTGGGGCACTTTGGGGCTCAATCTCAATCATGAACTCAGTTTGTTGGCACATTACCTGCATCTGAATCTCCTCCAAATGTCTTCCCAGTTGGTTTTCTTTCCCACAAAATGGGTAATTTTTTTGTGGTATATGGTTTGCTACTAGAGGCCTAAGCCCAACACCTGCCTCCCTACTCATATCTGTTGGAAAAATTATTTGTCCTTTGTGACTAGGCAGTCTCATGACAGCCATTTTGTGAGCAGGCAGGTTTCCCAAGGCAACCCATAATACTTTTAATAATTAAAAGTATTAATTTTAATAATTTATAACTATACCTAAGAGGTTAGTGCAACTGATCACTATAGCATGCCTATCTTAGCAGTGCAATCTACATATATTTGTTTACAGGACAGTAAGTTCTCTCAAGGTCTGTTGGGTTCAGTGCCTGCTTAACATTCATCATAACCTTATGCTGGATTTGTCACTAAAACCACACATCACACCATCATTTTTAACTCAGATTACTTTTGTTCCTGCTTCCTCGTCAACTCTTCTAACTAAATTATTATCAACTGAATATTTTAAATGGACCCCAAACTGACACCTACAATCCCAATGCTCTGAGACTGCTAATACAGTGGTGCCCCGCATAGCAAGGTTAACCCGTTCCGGATTAACCTTCGCTATGGGAAAACATCATTAAGCGGGACGGGGAAACCCATTGGAACGCATTAAACTTTGTTTAATGCGTTCCAAATGGGCCCCAAACTCACCGTTCTCCGATGTTGTCCCATGTTCCGGTGGCCATTTTTGGTGTTCCGGTGGCCATTTTGGGTGTCCCGGTGGCCATTTTTGGTGTTCCGGTGGCTATTTTGGGTGTCGGGTGGCCATTTTGGGTGTCGGGTGGCCATTTTGGAACCGCCGAACACCTGTTCCCCCATTGTAATGCGAGCATGCCCTCACATTAGCGATGGGGAAATCTGCATCGCAATGCGGATTCATTGTTCAACGGTGCGTTCGTTATGCGAGGCACCACTTTAGTAAGCAATTTATGTAGCTGCACTTCTGCTCTACAGTACTTCAGTGCTAAAATTATGGTACTTGGGATTTTGCTTTTCAGATTCCTGGTACTTCTTATGCTTGCAAAATAGCCAATTCACAATCTATTTTGCTTTTATACCAGTATTTACAGCACTGAACTAAAGAATTTTCAGTAACGAAAGAAACTGATCCTTATATTGGTCTTCTAATGCTCACTGCAGTTTGCCACTTATGGTCAGCAAAGAAGTAGAGACCTAACAGAATTCATTCAAAAGCAAAATGAAAGTATGATTTTTAAAAAATTAAATGTTCTGTGACTGATCCAATGAAGGTAAGGAAGGCAAACCTGACCTTAGGAAAACTTTCTCTGGGATTCACAGCTGACACTGTGCAAACATGGGACAACAAGTATATTGCATAAGAAGGACTAGCAGCAAAATACTGCAGAATGCCATCACACAGAGATGGATAACCACAGGAGCCCCGGCTGCTTTTCCCCATAGCCCAGCCATCAGATAGACTGCAGAATACAGAATGTTGTTTTGGTGATACTAACATCCCTATTCAAGTGTCTCTACAAGCCACAAGCAGATTCCCTTACTGTTTGCTTTTCCCCCCTCCTTTTTAAAGATTCTCAATGGAACAGTTTACTCTAGAGGAACTGTGATGGAATCCTGAATAGAAACACTCAGGGCACGCGGACAACTTTATCAAGTTGAGGGCTGTGAAATCCATACTAACTCTAGTTTTATCTTAGCCTGCTGATTTGATGGGGAATAAAGTAGCTGTCTAGCCTACAGGAATTCAACATACCACCTATATGTGATGTTTAAAAAAAAAACATTTTAAAAAAATTAAAATATTGTTACAATATAGATTCCAAAGTAATTTCTGATCAAGGATGGAAGTGAATTTTGTTTTTTGTCATCCAGAGCTTGTAAAAGTTGTTTCTGGAGCACAACTTATAGAATCATCTGACCAATTTCACCTCTAGGGAAGCCTGGCAGTCACAATGCAAAAAAAAAATAACCTTTCTTAGTCCTGCTCACATTTTAATATAAACTATACTGCACTTCCTAAACAAAGAGACAAACTGGAATACTACCATGCTGGGTTTTTTCCACTTTTCAGTGAATACAAATGTGTCTAACTAGGGGAATTTACATATAAAAATGCATACATTAGGGGAAATGTTTTGCAAAAATGCATATATTAGGGCAAACCTGGACAAAGTGTGGCCCGCAAGCCACATACGGCCTGTGAGCCGCTCCTGTCTGGCCTGCCGGTCGTCGCTCCTGTCCGGCCCATCCGTCGCCGCTGAGTGAGCCGGAGCTCCGGTTCCAGTCACCCAACACAGCAGTAAGCAAAACCCGTGAGAGACGACATGATGATGCAGGCGTGAGATAGACGACAGTCAGCGAGGAAGACCGCAGGGGAACAGAGGACAGGCCCCCAAACACAATTCAGATTTTTCACGTGGCCGCCTATAGAAATTAATTGTCCACCCCGTATTAGGGGAATGCACCCAAATGATATGTATAAGGGGAAACTTAATTTTGCATAAATCTCACACAGACTTAAAGAAATGAAAGTTGATATAAAAATGAAACAGAATTAACTTTAGAAAATGTCATAGAAAGGAAGAGAGAGACAGATTTGCCCATTGCTATTTGTGACCCCAATATGTCTTATTAGGTAACAGCATCTTCATGACCATCATCCCAACCTGAATAGATAAATAAAGCAATGAGACAACTTCTACAGTCAACTCACATTCTTTGGACATTCCCACTTCAAAGCACTTTTGTAGTCTGCAATACTGGCAGCGATTCCTAGTGACTTTATTAATAACACAGTTCTTATCTCGATGACATGTATAAACCATGTTCTTCTGAATGCTTCTGCGGAAAAAACCCTGCAATCAAGCAGAAAGAGAGAGAGAAAGAGAGAATGAAATGAAACATTTAATTACATTGCCTATCATTCTGTGAACTGACTGAAAGCAACTGCAACACTGTGACCAAATTTGATAACCTTCAAGCCTTTATGAAATATTCAACTTCTCATGTCACTTCTTTGTAACAGGAAATATTGGTCAATCAAAAATAAATATAACGTACTAGTTGAGCAAAGGCACCCAGGACACAGACTGAGCATTCAAAAAGTGAAGGACAAAGTTTTGGTTCATATATTTATCTATATAGATGTACAGCAAGGACAAAGACTATACTGTACTTCATTGTTATATGACTAGTCATTCATTCATATTTAGCCTCCACTTTCCCGCCACCATGCTATATGAAAGAATGTGTAAAACAGGAAAAAGTCATCCAATTAAGACAGAAAAGTGAGCAATAATGCTAGCTACATTTCCTGTTCTTGAAAATTTAGTTTGTCTCAACATGATGAGATTCCTCAATGAGGTGATAAAGTTGAGAGATTCTTCACTTCTTGTGTTAGAAAAGGAGCACTTTTGTTTCTGTCATAGGTTCTGCAATTTGCACAAATTGTGCAGCAGTCTGCACAAAACTAGTGTTTGAGAAATAAAGCACACAAATAGATTAAGCACAGAATAAATGGCTGGTTACTAAAAGAGACAGAAGCAACTCAACCAATGCTTCTGATTTTTAAAAGTCCATGGAACAATCCAGCAGCTCTTATAGTTTTATATAATTTATGCACAGTTGTGCAAAAAACTATTCTTGCCAGTGCAAGAACTCTCCTTCATAGCAATGGGAAATGACTTGCCAACTCTCAAGGGGAAAATGCTATAGGGATAACACAAACATTGAGTATCAGAATATTAGAATATCCACATCTTCCACTCCCTTCAAGATCTAATTCTAGATTCAACAATAAACTCTGTAAACATACCAGTCCCTTCTCAGTCTTTTAAATTAAAGCAGAATACTCTTGCCAAACCAAATGCAGGGATGCATTACAATAATGCAGCCAAACACAAATCCTCTATTTCCTCTCACATCTAAAGATTCAGTTCCTGAGTTTGGCTCAGGCTGAATCATAGCAGATATATTATAATCACTGTGACTCCTTGATGATTGTTAGCATAATCTATTCTAGTGAGTCCAGAATTCAGTACAACCAGTATAAAACCAGCCCTAAATATTTGTGAAAGCAGAAAGGGATGAGATTTGATCCCAATGTAAATAATCCATGGAATGGTTGCTTTCAGTTCTTCATAAATGTAAATCTACATTGTCTCCCTGTTAGTTTCCATGCTCAATTCAAGGTGCTGGTTATGACCTTCAAAGCCTTATGGTTAGGACCTTGATACTTGTCAGAACACTTCTCCAAAACATCTTCCCGTTTGTCACATGCTCCTCTCAATCCTCTCAATGTGCTACATAAAAGGAGGCCAGAAAGGTACGTAATAAAGGAGTTGGGTTTTCTTGGTAATAGCCCCCACTTCGTGGAACAAACGTCCAGTTGAGGTGCGTCAGGCTCCATTCCTCCCAATATTGCTTTCAAGATACAGTTATATATGAACATCATACCTGAAATTATGTTAATTTTAAAGTGTGAACTTCAGGTTTTCTATAGTTGACTGCACCCACATCAGTTATCGCACTATTTTGATTATGTTATTTTGAAAATGAAGTGAGTGGTTGTTGTTGTTGTGGGATTTTGCTTGTTTGTATATAAGCCAAAGTGGTGTGCATTCACTTATCAGGTGGCATATAAATTAAAGAAAGAAAGAAAGAAAGAAAGAAAGAAAGAAAGAAAGAAAGAAAGAAAGAAAGAAAGAAAGAAATAAATAAATAAATAAATAAATAAATAAATAAATAAATAAATAAATAAATAAATCTACACTAAGGAAAACACAGAAATGTGCTTTGTCACATTATTTAAAATTAGAAATCATGTTAAGAAGTACTTTTTTGTTCATTATTCTCCAAGGGCCTTCCATTAGACATAGTGGAGAGGATGCTTTGGGCAGCAGATGTGGAGGGGGGGAGCCAAAGTGCTGGAGAACAGAACTTTTGTGTGCCATATTGCCTGCCATGAACCCCTTAAAGCAAGCTGCTGCCATCACATATGGTGGGGCATACTATTTAAGAAGACTGGCTTCTATACGTGGAAAAGTGTGCCATCTTATTTATGGTCTCATGAAGCAAAATGTCTTAGGTCATTCCTGGGAAGTCATCCTGAATAGACACCATGGCTCAAATCCAAACAGTCATAGAGAGCAGCCTGCTCTTGCTGTCATGTTTTCTTGCCCACTTGCCTCTCCAGGCCACTGCTGTCCTGGAAGGATGGTCTCAAGAACTGGAAGGGCTTCTGGAAACAATTATCAGGGCCACCCCTCAGTGGGGTGGCTAGAGGTGGTGAACTAAATTATTAGCTGGAATCGCAGCCTGCCACCTAGTATGCATGGATATCTCTTCAACTTGTGCAAAGGTCTCTTTGTTTCTCTTGGTATGATAGGAAACCAAATCAATGATGCGTTTTTTAAAAAAATAATAAGCTGCTCAATCCTTAGAACAAGGGAAACAAAACCCACAATATAATCATGACAAGAAATGATACTCTAGCCATTTGACTTGCATTTATAGGTCACCTGTTTGACAGTTGTCCTGTTTGGGTACGAGATCTAGGCAATCCTTTTAACCCAAAGGTTTAATTACAAGAAGGAATACGAGAAGACTCTTCTCATTTACAAGAAGAGCTTGAATTGGTACCCACAGAGAACAGGGAGGCGTAAGTATCCATCAGCTGTATATGGAATGGTATATTAATACCCCATCCAATGCTAAGCTTCAGTTTCTGTTGATGAGGTTTGCTTCTGTTTACATGCCATTTAATAGATAATTATAAAATTATGTTGTTTCTGATCCTAGAGTTTAGAGAAGCTGAACACTGAAAGTCTCCTGATATGAGCAACTGTCAGCCACACAAACTACAAAAAAATATAGCCCTGGCTCATTAAAAAGAAAAAAAAATGCACCGTACAAAATGTAGGTTTTTCTGAGAGGGAGAATACTTGTTAAATCATCTCAAAACACACACAAACACAAAAACAAACACATACACACAGTCTATCTGCATTGAATCCGACACTGGCCCAAGAGGAAAAAATGAGATCATCCATACACCCATTCTAGCACATTTGGAATCCAGCTGGATTAGCTGTTGAACCTTAACTGAACACTAATGAAGTGGCAGCCTCCCACTGCTTCTAGCACTACCTCTTGGCTTGGCTGGATCAATCTATTGGTGGGCCATGCATTTTTTTTCCTTACACATCATAATTTTAGGATTTTTTAAATCCAGTTTTCATTTCCTATGTGTTCTCTCTACACAAAAGTCTAATTCACAACACATACTTTAAGAGAGCTACATACAAATGGAATGAATACAGATGTTTTTCTATGATGTTTTAAAAGTTCAAGTTTTTTGATTGAAATTTTTGAAATCATCTGCACAATACGTATGGCTTTAAAAAGCACTCAATAAACCCTTTGTAAACCAAATTTGACTTTGTTCTGACTTTTTTTGCCCATAGGAACACATTAATTAGATTTCAATGCATTCCTATGGGAAAACGTGTTTCGCAAGACAAATATTTCGCAAGACGACATTAACTGTGGAATGAATTAAATTCATCTTGCGAGGCACCACTGTATTCTTGATTTGTGGCAAATTTGGGGAAGTTTGAGTTTTTAAATGTGAAACTGTTTTACCAGCCCGTCTGTGCAGAAACAAGCAACCCTAAATGTCCTCACATTTAAACATATCAAATAAATTGAAAATGCCAATCTTGCTTATCTTGAAAGATAACAGTTGACCGCACCTTCTTTAAAAAAAAAAAAGAATTCAGGCTGCAGGGACTGAAATATTGATTCTCAAAAAAGGCCTTTCAAAATGGGAAAACTGACTTTGTTATACAGCCTTACCAGCAATAGGGTTACAAATTAGATACATTGTTGCAACTCTCTGAAGCAAAGGCTGTGGGGCAATGATAGGTCACAGAGACAGAGTCAAAAGACAGATTTTTTAAAAAGAGTAAAAATAACAGGCTTATTTTAAAGAAGGTAATGGAGTAAAATTCCTCCAGAAAGGGATTTTCCCATGTATCTCCAGGGAACTAGCATACAATTTTGTAAATATTTCTGCATTAGAAGAGCATAGAGCAGTTGTGTTTGTCCCAGCACTGAGTGTTTTCAGTAAACATTTCTGAAACCAAGCTCCTGGCATGGAGGAAATCAACTTCAGGTCTGATGTTGACCCTATCAGTCAAGACCCAATTAGGTGATTTTCAGGAGGAGAACTTTTCAACTCCTTCCTGGCCAAACAGGCACTACAAAGGAATCCTCTGGCTGTAAAAAATATTTTAAAGGATATTTTAATGAATAATAAGGAAGAAATAGTCAGAAGTTCATTTGTTTAAGCTGTGAAATTACTGTCTTACTCAATGTTAGCAGAGTTTTGATGCCTATATCTTGTCAGAGTTTCAACTGTTCCACTTGTCTTGTCACTATACAATTGTCTGGTAATAAAGAAGGAAAAAACTCCAAAGCTGTTACATGCCATCAAGTTACGTCTGATGTGTGATAACTATATGAGTTAATGAGCTCCCAAATGTCCCATCATAAACCGCTCTGCTCAGATATTGCAAACCAACAACGTTTTATGTTTGGTTGTTCTCTCTTCTTACTGCCCTCCCCTGTTCCTAGCAAAATTGCCTTTTCCAGGAACAGTTTATTGAGACAATTTGTCTCATGTTTGGTCTTTCTTATATTCCTACTGTCCTACCATCCCACTTGTCCAACCATTCACATTTGTTGAAAAACGGCCCTGACTATTGCTTTGTGTTCGGGTGAGAAGTGCTTAACTGATGAAAAAAGGAGTGTTGTTGGTCTACAGTGTACTGAATACCCTCTTGTGTTCACTATCATTCTTTTCCCTTGCTTGGTGTCTCTTTATGAATAGTAGTGACTGCTGTCATTGGTGTTATCAACATTTAGGCTGCCCTTTGCTAGGCAAAGCTTGGCATCCTTTTTCCTGTTGGCAACATGGGCATGATATTGTGTAGCAACATGGGCATGATATTGTGCAGCAATACTGGGCCATTTCCGGATGTTTAACTGTGGATACAGAAACACAGTGTCTCACATTCATAAACTGGAGATTTTTATTTATTTTTATTTTTTGAATTTCTGTAAAGGTGGCTGCATTTTGTCTCACCCTGTCCTGGCTGATGCTGTGCCAGTAGTCTGGGGAGTGATTTTGTGGATGGCATCACAGCATCATCTTGCTGAGGGAGAGAAAAGAAGATTTCCTTTGCCATGTAAAGCCATGGTGGCTGGTGTTGAGACATGGAAAGGCTCAAGAATGCACTTCATCCCTAACAGTTAATCACAAAGCAGGAAAGGAGGCTGAGGCAGTGAAGACAAGATGGTGCCTCACTCCATTCCATGAACAGACAGCAGACTAGCTACAGAATCCAGCACTGGTAATGTGACAGCATCCTCCAGTGCACCAGAGGGCACCAGAATATTTTGCAGAGGTCAAAAGGCATGCTACACGGCACAGACGGCTTTGCCTATCCCTTGCCCCCAACACTTGTCATCTGAGGCAGATGCCTCATTCTGCCCTAGAATGAAAGCAAGGGACAGGTCCGGATTTTGTGCAATGTACTGGTATAATACGACTGGATGCAATCTTGGCTTGTATATCTAGCATTCTTCTCCAAGAAAACTACGCATACGCTATGACAGAAACCTATGATTTATTATCTGTAATAACAATAACAGTAATGATATAATGTCATTAAATTAATAGCCAGCGGGGTATAAAGCCCCATCAGTTATTTTTCTAACAAATCCATTTGCCCATATTTCCCTCTATTTATTAGTGTTGAGTACTCTTATAAGGGATGTATTATGCCTGAGAGGCATAAGGAATTTACATGAACAATTCTCATTAGTGTTAATGGGCGCTACAGCACCCGCATAAATCCTCTGTGATAGGGAACAGGGGAGAGTCAGTGACAAAAGTAAGCAGGAAGGATATTATCCCTGCCATGCAAAATATGACATACTCAGAGAGCAGTAGGTTCAAAATTGCACATCTTCTGTTCGCAGTCTGGAATATGGCCTGCAGAAGAGGCAAAGACTGTGCGGAGCACTTTCTTACAAGCAGGCCACATGGACTCACAAGTGCAACAGAAAAACAGATGCCTTGGTTTTAATGCTGCAAATGAAGAAAAAAAAATGCAGTACAGAACCTGTACTGATGTAATTATTTTGAAATGCCTACTTTGCTTTAAACTAAACAGAACCAAACCATTTAGAAATGCAAACCTTTCAGGCCAGGTACTGTGTTTAATGTCCGTCCTTCCTTGAATTGTTCCCTGCAGTTCAAAATTACAATATACTGAAATGCATGCTCCTCCTTCTTGCCTCCCTTTCCCCTCACAGCATCTTCTTATCTTAACAGGAGATGGATAGAGTATCATCCTGGCCATGTCGCATTAGGTGTTCTCATTTACAGATTGCAAGGAGGGAGAAAAATACGCCTTGTATAAATTATTCAGAATCTATTGTATCAGTGTGTGTTCTCTGAGCATTCAACACTGGCAAAAGCAGACAGATTATTTTTCACTTTTAATTGTGTTGATACCTTATCTGCCCCACTGGAAGCGGAGAATGCTATGTGAAACCACATGTACCCAGGGAGCAAATAAAGCCAGTTACTAGGTCTATTATTTAAAGCCGAAGTTATCCATTTGGACAATGTTACTTTAACACAGTGCCAGAAAGCCTGGCGGAAGGGGACAATCTTGTTGCTATTTACTTTTGTAATGCTTGTCTATTACTATGTCAAACATGAAAGAGTTTAGTTCAGAGACAGGTTGCTTAAAGAAGATCTGAACAGATTTAATAACCAGTGTCACAAAGGAGTCCAGAATGCCATCTGGGTACAAAGGAAGTCATTGTGTGCATTGCATCCTCTATGATACTAAGCCAAAAGTCCCCTTGCTCAAAATTCAAGGGTATTTTAAACCAAAGCAAATCCTATGGAATGTATCACCTTGGTAACAAACCCTATTAAAATGCTGAATAATTCTACACAAAAATCACACCATTCCTTCTCTTTGTACATATGTAGGGCTTCGACAATCCATATAATTTAAAATTCATAGTAATGACCATTTTGTACCTCAAAGGTGGAGGGGGAAACCAGCTTTGCTGGCATGATATTATGTATTTTTTTTTCATTTCTACACCACCTTTCCCCCATATAGGGACTCAAGGTGGTCCACAATAATCTCTTTGTTTTTAAATTCATTGAGCGTGATTCACCTTGTTCACAAAGACGGCTAAATAAACTTTGAGTTGGAATGTTGACTTGCACATCACCTGCATAGAATGCATGGGAGAGAGGAAGTGGCTAGAGTCCAATTCAGATCTCTGCTATGCAGCAAGGTTGCATTTGTTATGAGCATCCATTTTTCTAAAGAGACAACTACAAATATTGCCTTTTTCTGTATTTACAATGCAAATGTCTATAATGCACATAATATGCCCTATTAGGACAAAACACTCTCACAGCTCTATACACATGTTCATTTTCCAAGTGCTGTGCTTATATAAAATTAACTGAGATCAAGGTGGCCTACTTCAAGATACAGGACAATTAGTAAAGCTGAAGGCAGATTATGACAAAGCTCTGTCTAAATTCAGATGGGCTAATACTTACTCAAGAAAATACTATATGTGTCTCTTCAGAGAAGATTAAGATTGTTAGTTACTGAAACGGCCCTTGTCCCTTTAAGAGTAGCACAGAAAGTAGAACTTCTATAGCATAGCCTTCCATTGCTAGTCAGAAAAACTGTGACTGTTATATAGTTTATTGTGCTCTCACAAAGAAAGAAAGAAAGAAAGAAAGAAAGAAAGAAAGAAAGAAAGAAAGAAAGAAAGAAAGAAAGAAAGAAAGAAAGAAAGAAAGAAAGAAAGAAAGAAAGAAAGAAAGAAAGAAAGAAAGAGGAGGGAGGGAGGGGAAGATTTTCCATAGTTATTATGTCCTTTGGCCTTCTGATTATACTGGAATACTAGTTAACTGCAAAGATAGCTTTCTCCTTTCTTAAAGCTCCAAGAATTCTGATTTTGTCTTCATTTTTCTAGTCAGCACTGCTGAAACCAATTTCTATCACTAACTCTATCTGCAGTAATCAGTCCCTGGGGCCACTCATTGCTAACATATTTTTGTAGAGGCTTTTGTCATAACACTCTGTACTTTCGTTTTCTGAAATATCTTGCCATTTGGTCCAAAATGGATCCAATAAGGCAGCTCATAATTAAAAATAAACAAAACTAGAGACAAGGAGAATTCCACTGGATTTGATAATCTCAACAAAATAGCACTTTTGTGCTCTTGAGATTTGTTAAAATAAAAAATACACCTTGCCTCTAGAATGCAGGCTTGTGAGGCTTACTGGGTGTTTTCCAATGTGAAATAGCTAAAATAAGTGTGACTGGAATAATATGCAAAAACATGTATTTTGTACACAATTTTATGCAAAAATATGGAAATCTGTAACTAAAGCTTTAGTTCAGCCGTTCTCAATGGGGTGCTATATGTATATGGCCTTCTGTAGGGCCCTAGCCCATTTGAAGAGGGCCACCTACTGGAAATAATTCTTCACATACCACCTTATAAAATTAATTTACACCATCCTGATTTGGTCTATATTTCTTTCATGTTGTGTTTATGGCCGAAAAGGTTGAGAATGGCTGCTTTAGCTAACACTGAAATTTTACAAATTATGTGAAATGCATGAATAAACGCATAGTCCAGAAAGATTAACAAAAATGTATAACAATTTTAATACAAAAAAATGCAATCTCTTCTAATTTATTATTTTATTTGATTTATTTGATTTATATCCCGCCCATCTGGTCCGTTTCTAACTTGAAACGGAGCAAGGATTCAAATAAATACAGGTGGGATTTGGAGAAACATAAACAAATTAAGAGTGGATGATTTTCACATCCCTAAAACAAGTGCAGGCATGAGCAGAAATGAAATAGAATAATGTCAGGCAAAAAACAAACAAACAAAAAAACAACAACGCGTAAATACATGGTCCTAAATCCAACTCAATGCTGGCAAGAGCAAAAAACTCGATTGGTCCAGTTATAATGGATCATGATGTTGCTGATACACATGTATTTGATTTGAAACCCCGCAAAATGTGAACAGCAAGAAACACTTGCACACAAAGGCACTGGATATATTATTATGCAAGCTGAGAAAGTCCCTGTCTATTTGTACAAATAAAAGTTGTACAATTATAATGACAGGCCCATTAGGGGTTTGAGAAGTTGGTTCCAGCTTGACTCCACATAACAACGATACAATTAAACAGAGACTGGTATGACTAAAAATGTATCCAAGATTTTTCCACAACAAAACAGGAATGCCTGAAATAGCTAAAGTTAAGCCAACATTTTAGAAGAGATTGCTAAAAAATCTAAAAACTTGTCTGTGACAAGTAGTGATGATGGTAATCTTAATACATTTACTGGTTCTTTTAAAAATAAAATAAAATGAAGTAATAGCAAAATTAGAAAAACATGCAGACCTGTTTAAAGAAGCTGCAAAATTATTTTACCCTATTTGGCAGATCTAGATGGATATTCTAGTGAAAATAATTTGGTACTATGAAATGAGACTGGAGCAAAAAGGTCTTCTCATTTGAGAGAGAAACGAGGGTTTTTTGCACCATTGAATGCCAAATACAAGAATGAGTTATCACTCTTTTAAAAAAATATATTCAGTGCTCTCTAACCTAATTTAGGTAGGGCCAGACCTCTAACCCACTGAACTCATAAACTGTCACAATCTCCAATTGTACTTCTACCAGCTCACACTTACCAAAAGGCCAGTCCACTGTTAACTACTCTTCGTTTTTCTTCCTCCAGGGCCTCAGGATTTATACCACCAATTAAGACAATAATGAGTGCCCCAGGCTGACCTCCCAAGAACAAGAATTAATTAAGCACAGTATTTCTTACTAAAGAATGACACTTTCCCAAACCATTTATGTAGCTGCTTTCCCCTCCAGATATTACAGTATTTCCATTCTGCACTCCCGAATTATTAACCCTGAACTAGTATGAGTTGTTTCGCAGTTCACATGTTCATGGTATTTGGTGTGTAGTTCAACATTTCACATGAGTTAAAATGAAGTAATTTTGACATCATCTCAATAATATTTTTAATTGCAGAAAACAGTCAACATTCTGCAAGTATTACCAGTTTAAATATAAATGAAGCAGCACTGCATCAAACAACTTTTCCTGTTTATTAGTCACGTTTAGACAAGATAAGATTGCACAAGCCTCCAAGCATTCACTGAACTATTTAAAACTGACATGACCTGGCTGTTGTTTTGGCCACCTGTCCTTGTTTCTTGTTTTTAAGCATATGACGGTGCAAGGCTAAGCAACAGGCAACTTCATATTTGCACATTCTTCAAAGACTTTAAAAACTCTCTACAGACACATCCTCTTCTTACTCACAACACTTGTTACTTTCAGCAGGGAACACACAGTACAACACACTGGTTGAGACAAAACCAAAAATCCTTATACTCCAAGGGCCTGATTTGTTCAGACAATCTTTCTTCTATACTGGTATCTGTATGAATTGGAATCCATGTTGACAATGAAGAAATTGAAATTGTTAAAGTTCTTGTACACCTTGACTCAGTCATCAGTCTAAACGGAGACTGTTGTGAAGAGGTCAGAAGATCGGGTATTGAAAGGCAGCAATGCAGAAATTAGAAAAGATCATGGAATGTAAAGATGGTGCTGGAGGAGAGCTTTGCAGATACCCCGGATTGCCAGAAAGACACACATGTGGGTCCTAAAGCAAATCATGTCTGAACTTACCATCTGGAGGCAAACACGGTGAAACTGAGGCTGACCTTCTTTGGGCACATCATGAGAAGGCAAGATGCTCTAGAAAAGGAAGCAATGCTAGCTAAGGTTGAAAACAGCAGGAAAAGATGCAGACCAAATATGAGGTGGATTGACTCCCTAAAGGAAGCCACAGCCACTGCAAGTGAATTTGACTCAGGGTAACCACTTATGCCATTATAGGAATGAGGAACCTATGCCTTTCCCTCGGTTTTGATATGGATTCCAACTCCCATCATCCCTGACCTGTGGCCAGGCTACCTGGCACCAGGGAAAACTAGAGTTCAACATTTTCAGGTAGCAGCTTCCAACATCCTCCAGGAGAGTATTTGTTATTTTTGGTGCAACAAACTAATGTGCCAGCTTCGACTGTGTTACAAAAAAGGCAGAAGATAATAGATATTACACTTGCTATTGGAAGCTGTTGAAAATCTAAATTTTAGAATTATGCAATATGCAAGGAAGCAAAGAAATGATAGGAGGGATCAAAATTATGCTCAGAAATTATGATTTTAAAAGGTCATTCATTCTCATGCCAAAGATTAAACTATGACCCACAGGCCTTTGCATACACAGTGAAGATCTAGATGTTTGTGTTTAATTAATTGTGCTGCACAGGGTGAGAACTGACAAGTTATAACATCAGTTACCAGCCTGGATCAATTGTGGGATCCATTTAATTAAGATCCTTCTGCTCTATAAAACGCTAACTTTTAGGAGACCCCCTGAAAGACCCATTTAACTTTGTATATCATGTTTGCCTTTCTGTGAATCAGTATTTCTACTGATACAGGCAGCAAAACAAGGTCATATTCTTGGCATACTGTAGAGTCCACAGTACTGGTTGGTTATAAAAGATCAACAGTGTACAACATGATCAACAGACAACTGAATATGCGAGCTGATTTCCCTTCAAAATAATATAGTCCTATACACTAGATATCCAAATGAACTTTCACTGTACTTCTACTTATACAACTTAAAAATTATTTTTATAGACACATTTTAAATTTATACGTTCAGAGAAGCAGGATTGTGGTCAGCCATGTCCAGATATGTGTCTGGGGCACATATCTAGCCCTTGTCTAAGCACTCTGCTATGGACACATGTCTTGATCTACTGCACTGTGTCAGAAGCTGCTCAAAATCATTTCCAGTGGTGCAGTAAATTGAGATCAGTGAACCCAGCGAGATCACCAGATGACCATTTCACCATAAGCAATTCTAGCATTTATAACCAGTGCTGATTTAACAGTTATGTTCTCTCTCTGTGTGTGTGTTCTGACAGCAACCATTGTAAAACTGAAAAGGAGGAAAAGTTAGGTTACTTACCTGTAAATTTGGTTCTTCTAGTGGTACTCTGTGAATTCACACAAATGGGCTATCCTGTGTCTGCGCAGGAACATCCGGAAGATTCTAGAGCTTAAGAAAAAAGAGTCAATTAGCTCCCCCCCCCGCGGGGTATATAAGCCCTGCCTCCTCCATCTTCCTTTCAGTTCCCTAATCCGCCGTTACCGTAAGTTAGATAAGCATGGTATCATATAACGGTACCATGACGGATAGAGGGGAGGAAGGGAGGGATGTGTGAATTCACAGAGTACCACTAGAAGAACCAGAGTTACAGGTAAGTAACCTAACTTTCTTCGTAGTGGTCTCTGTGAATGCACACAAATAGGTGAATAGCAAGCTGTACTCACTGGCAAGAGGGCCGTCACGGTATCATAGATGACAGTATCGCCCGTCCAAACGCCGCATCATTTTTGGCTCTGACATCCAGTCGGTAGTGTCTGGCAAACGTCAGAGGGGTAGCCCAGGTGGCTGCTTTGCAAATGTTCTGCAGTTGGACACCTTTGAATAGGGCTGTCATGGTGGAAACCGCTCTGGTGGAATGTGCCTTTAAGCCCTCTGGAAGAGGTTTCTTGGCTAGCTGGTAGGCCAGGTGAATGAGCTGAACAATCCACCGTGATACTGATTGAGAAGAAGCAGGAGCACCTTTGCGTGGTCCGTGACAACATAAAAAGAGACGCGGAGAGCGTCGGATGGACTTGGTGCGGTGTAGGTAGAAGGCAAGGGACCTTCTAACGTCGAGAGAATGAAGTTTGCGCTCCAGCGGTGTGGTTGGAGACGGGAAAAAGGTTGGAACCACAATGGGCTGATTGACATGGAATACCGACACCACTTTTGGGAGGAAGGAAATGTCCATGTATAAGTTAACCTTATCTGGGTGCATCTGTAGGTACGGAGGGTCCGACCTTAGGGTAGCAATCTCGCTTGCTCGTCTGGCTGAAGTAATGGCTACTAGGAATGCCGTTTTCCAGGAAAGAAGTTTCTCAGAGCACGTAGCCATTGGTTCGAATGGAGGTTTAGTAATGGCCTCTAGAACCAGCGGAAGGGACCATTGGGGTGCAATGGTTTGGGAGGGTGGTCATATGTTTTGGAGACCTTTTAAAAATCTTTTAAGGGTAGGGTCAGAAAAAAACCTCGCAGAGTATGAACGAGGAGGTTAGTGTGCTACAATCGCTGAAATGTAAACTTTAAGCGTGGAGTGAGCAAGACCCATATTGAAGAGATGCAGCAAAAAGGTAAGTACCGTACGTAGAGAAGCTGGTACCGTGATCATGCCTTTAGATTGGGCAAACTTGGTAAATGCTTTCCATTTGCCCTCGTATAAGCACGCGGTAGAGGGCTTTCGTGCATGGTCTAGCACCTCGGGGAAGCGGAGGTTATTCTCCATGCCGTCAGGCGAAGGGACTGAACATCGGGATGGAGGAGAGCCCCGTTGTCCTGTGACAGGAGGGACGGTATCTGAGGTAGATGATAAACTTCTTGTGCTATTTCTGATAGGTGAGCGAACCACGGTTGCCTCGGCCACCAAGAGGCGATGAGGATTGCGTCTGTACTGTACCGCATTATCCTGGTCACAGTCCTGAGAAGCAGCGGTATTGGGGGGGAACAGGTACGTTAGTTCCCCTGACCATGGGATGAGGAAGGCGTCTCCCAGGGAGTGGGCGTCCATGCCCACTCTGGAACAATATCGGGCACATTTGGTGTTGAGATGGGACACAAAAAGGTCCAAGGTGGGCTGTCCCTATCATTTGCAAATGTCTAGAAAGACCGTCTGGTCTAATGTCCACTCGTGCATTCTGGTAGGGAGCCTGCTCAAGTGGTCCGCTAGAGAGTTGTCCCTGGAAGCAATGTGGATCGCCTGTGAGAAAACGTCGTGGGAGTGACACCAATTCCAGAACTTGATGGTCAGCTGGAGGAGACGCGTTGATCGCGTTCCACCTTGCCTGTTGATGTAGTGTATTACTGTGGTAATGTCCGTTACCAGTTGCACAGCATGGCCC
Source organism: Pogona vitticeps (assembly GCF_051106095.1). Taxonomy (NCBI): domain Eukaryota; kingdom Metazoa; phylum Chordata; class Lepidosauria; order Squamata; family Agamidae; genus Pogona; species Pogona vitticeps. The sequence goes on along the minus strand of NC_135788.1, from coordinate 43,303,494 downwards.
TGGATGTGAGGGAGGAAGGATTGTAAAGCCTTCATGACAGCTGTCAGTTCTAGCTGATTGATGTGCAAGGTCCTTTGGGTTGGGGTCCAAAGACTGTGGGCACAGAGGTTCTGGCAGTGCGCGCCCCAACCTGAAGGGTTGGCGTCAGTGACAACCTGTATGGACAGGTAAGGGGAGTGGAACGATCTTCCCCGTGAGAGGTTGCTGGACCTGGACCACCAGGTGAGATGCCACGCTACGAGAGGGGGGATTTGCAACCTCTTGGACTGCTGGTCTGTCACGGGATCAAACTGAGTGATGAACCAAGACTGTAGGGGTCTACATTCGAGTCTGGCATACGGTACTACCGCGGTGGTGGATGCCATCAATCTGAGAATGTGTTGGATGTAGTGCGCTGTAAGTACAGTGCGGGGTCTGAGCTTGCTCACAGCTTTTCTGATCTTTCGAATTCGTTGTGGTGGAAGAAAGGCCTTTGTGCGAACAGAGTCCAAGGTTGCTCCTATGTAGGAGACTACTTGAGAACGTATGAGATTGGATTTTTTTGCATTGATTATTAGTCCTAATTTCTTTAGAGTGGACAGGGTGGATCTTGTGGCCGAGAGCGCTTCGCGATAGGATCGGGCCACCAGAAGCCAGTCATCGGTGTAAGGAAAGATTTTTATTCTTTGGGTTCTTAGGTACGCGACAACTGGTGCCATGCATTTTGTGAATGTCCTGGGGGCCGTTGAAAGCCCGAATGGCAAGGCAGTGAATTGGAAGGTATTGTGGTGGAACCGGAACTGGAGGAATTTTTGATGAGACGGGTGGATGGAGATATGAAAATATGTGTCCTGCAGATTGATGGTGACGAACCAGTTTGCCTGAGACAAGAGGGGAAGAATGGGGTCAAGGGTGAGCATACGGAATTTCTTGTGAAGTATGTACTGGTTGAGGTCTCTTAAGTCCTTGATGGGCCTTATGCCCCCATCATTCTTGGGGACTGCAAAGTAGTGTGAGAAAAAACCATCGGTACTGTCAGATGGAATTTGGATTATGGCCTCTTTAGATAACAGGGATGAGATTTCCAAATGCAGCGGCTTGGAAAAGGGAGTAGGCCTGATTGAATCTGGTGGAGGGATACGGAACAATTCTATCCTATATCCATGTTGAATGATACTAAGGACCCACTTATCAGTAGTGATGTTTTTCCATTCTGGTAAGAATGGGGATAATCTTGTATAGGAGGTAGATTCATGAGAATTGCTTACCCCTATGCTGAGTCATGCGAAAGGACTGCTTAGGGCTACGAAAGCGTTGTTGCTTGAACAGTGGCGTAGGAGGCTGCTGAACTTGGTAAGTGCAGTCCTACTGTTGCTTACTGTACCGAGAGGCTGGTACTGAGTAGACGATTGGTACTGTGGCTTTTTGTAGGCAAACTTTTGGTATCTATACGACTGGTATGGTACGTAAGATTTCGCTGTCTTTCTCATCTTATGGATATTGTCCATAGTCTCATCAGTTTCAGAGTTGAATAGTCCCGCAGCATCCAAGGGAAATTCTTCGATCTTGGTTTTGGTCTCTTCAAGGATGTTGGCTGTTCTAAGCCAAGCGTGGCGTCTAACAGCAATGGCAGTCAGCATGGATTTAGAAGCGATGTCAGCTGTGTGTTTTGCAGCAAATCGCTGTTGCCTGGTAAGGGTGTTAGCCTCTTCATAAACATTAAGGGCTTCTGCCTTTGCGGGGTCAGGTAGTGATTGCAGTACTGGAACTATCCTGTCCCACAAGTGCTTCTGATAGGCGCCCATGGCGGCTTGGTAGTTAGCAATTTTAATCAGCATTGCGGCGAACGAATACAGCTTCTTACCAAAAGTGTCCGATTTCTTTCCGTCTTTGTCAACAGGTGTAACTGATGATCTGGTACGTGATTTGTACTGAGTAGTTTCGACCACAATAGAATTGGGTGAAGGATGCTTGGCCAGAAAGTCAGAGTCTGAACCGTGAGTCTTATAGTGGTGCTCAAGCTTGCGTGGCACCTGTACCAATGTAGGAGGTTTGTCCCAAGAAGATTTTACCAGCTCAAACAGAGCAAGAATGAGACTGAGGCTAGGAGGAGAGGTTTTGTCCTGCTCCATATCATGGAAGACAAGGTCCCGTTCTTGTTGAGGGATTTGTGCATCAAGCTGTAGGGTTTTCGCCATCCGCATAATAAGCTGTGCATAAGATGAAAAGTCTTCTGACAAGGGCTGAGATGACGAGCCTTGGGCAGCAGTGTCAGGGGCATCAGAGTTGGTGGACACCATAGATGGATTAGACCAGTGGTTCTTAACCTTGTGTTACTCAGGTGTTTTTGGACTGCAACTCCCAGAAGCCTTCACCACCAGCTGTGCTGGCTGGGGTTTCTGGGAGTTGCAGTTCAAAAACACCTGACTAACCCAAGGTTAAGAACCACTGGATTAGACGACTGCGAGGCAATCGAAGGAGAACACCTCAGTACTGCATCTTCTGGAGCCATTTCCACATCTGATTGGGTGGACTGGGAGAATGGCACGGTATTGTGGGCATCAGGACCAGAGTAGAGCATTGTGGCTCGAACCAAAGAGTGTCCTGCACTGTACTTAGCACGCTTGGGAAGTGCTGTAGGTACCGTGGGAAATTGCCTCTTACGAGATGGTGCTTGAGGCGTAGAAAATTCCTGTTGAGCATGTGGCTGACACGGGATAGAGGAAGCCACGGTATGGTGCCACGGTACTTGTGCCTGAGGCTCTGGCTGGTAGGCGTAGCCTGGGTACGGGCATGGTTGGAACGGAGCATAAAAAGAGTGGCCAAACTGTGGTAGTTCTTGCAGACAGTACCCATCGCCTCCATCCCGAGGCTGGTACAGAGCGATATTTTTGCGCTTCGCAGTACATTTCCTAGGAGTTTCATGATAAGACTCCCATTCAGATGGAGACTTGGTATCAGCCCACCCTGAGTATTGAGGGCTTGAATGGGCAATGGCCTGGCTGGCGTCTGGCTCAGCCTCAAATCGGCCCGAGTTTGGTAACATGCATATATGTTCCTGAGCCGTCTGGGCTAAAGGAATGTGCACCTCTGCATCAGAGAGTCCAACTGCTTCCCTCGAAGACTCCTCGAGCAATATCGAAGGAGCGGGAGGAGGTACAGCAAGTAACTTAGCCGGTTTCTTTGCTCTCTTGGGCTTATCAGTAGCCTTCTTTTTTGCAGGGTGTGAAGGCAGTTTGGCTTTTGGCGGTTTGGAAGCGTCCTTAGCCTTAACCTGCCCAGAGACGGTAAGCAGCGGTTGATCAGCTGAAGAGTCCTGCTTAGAAGCCTCAGCACGCGGAGGGGACAGTGCTGTGAGGGAGGCGCTTTCCATTTTTGGAGACACAGTCTTTTCGTAAAGGAAAGCTCGGAATCTTTGGCGCCTCAGCTTAATTGCTTGCTTTGAAAAACCTTTGCAAGCAAGGCAAGATTGATCTTGATGCGATTCTCCAAGACAAAACAAGCATTTATCATGTCCGTCTGATAAAGGGATTTTTTGAGAACAGATGACACACTGTTTGAAGCCCCGAGGGGCCATAAACAAAAGAAAAAGGGGGAATTGTTGATCGGGGGGGAAACACGACAGAACAAAAGAAGTAACTTAAAATCAGCAAGTTCTGTCGAATAACTGTTAAAATAAGATAAAGTAAATAATAAAGCAAGAGAAAAAGGTAGCTAACTAGCTAAGTACTTAACGGTCAATAGCTCTGCTCTTCCTACGTCCTATATGAACGGCGGAAAAAGAGGAACTGAAAGGAAGATGGAGGAGGCGGGGCTTATATACCCCGCAGGGGGGAACTAACTGACTTTTTTCTTAAGCTCTAGAATCTTCTGGACATTCCTGCGCAGGCGCAGGATAACCCATTTATGTGTATTCACAGAGACAACTACGAAGAACCTATTTATTTAACACATTTAGTGGCATTTGGTGAATATAATGGGAGGTTTCAAAATAGCAACGAGAAATCCTCCTACACAGAGGCTTTTGAACTGTAGATATATGTGCAGAATAAACTCAATGACTTCATATGCAGCTTGGTGTGACCAATAACTGAAATACATTTTTCAATTGACCAAAAAAAAAAAAAAAAAAAAAAAAAAACCACCCAGAAAGCAAGTAGAGTTGCAAGATGTACTCACTCCAACTGAAGGATGACACAGACATGGTGCCCTATAATCTATCTCTGAGATTGCTCTCAGTTCAAACTATATCAAATGTAAACCTATGAGTTAGTTAGGAAAGCAAGGTGATATGTTTAAATTAAAATTCATTAATACATTTTTTTTAAAAAAACTTTTGTTTTGCTTCTTCAGGACAATATTTCTGCCTCTTTGATAACAAAGGCCATTTAATGTGTCTAACATTCATAGCCCTGAAACTATGGCTCTAACACAGTGTTCCCCAACCTTGGGCCTCCAGATGTTCTTGGACTTCAACTCCCAGAAATCCTGGCCAGCAGAGTTGGTGGTGAAGGCTTCTGGGAGTTGTAGTCCAAGAACATCTGGAGGCCCAAGGTTGGGGACCACTGCTCTAACAGATATGCATGCTATTGTAATATTAGAGAAGATGGGAGGGGGATTTTCTGGTTCAGACCCTATGCGAACCATAGCAGCCATTCCAAATAAAATGGAAGAGACCAGACTATCACTTCCAGATTCCCCCCACCCCGAACCATTTTGGTCTGTGTATGTGTGTTATATATGACTTTTTATTTTGTTTTTTAAAAAACATCCCCCCCTTTTTTTTAGTGTTTTCAGCTCTCAAATGTGAAACTCTCCACTTTTTTCTATATTTTAAATATATGATTTTAAAAAAATGAAATGGGAAATCCATGTGACTAGCAGCCTCGTGGCACAGTGGTCAAAAAGCAGTACTTCAGTGAAGAGACTGCTCACAAGCTTTTTTGATCCCAAGCTCAGGTAGCCGGCTCAAGGTTGACTCAGCCTTCCATCCTTCTGAGGTTGGTAAATTGAGTACCCACCTTGCTGGGGGAAGGGTTCAATGTGTAGCCTAAATAATTAAATTGTAAATCACCAAGAGAGTGCTTTAAGCACTGTGGGGCAGTAAAGAAGCAGCACACTTTATTTTTGTTTTTCTGCTTTATCACCCTCATTATAGAAACCAAGTGATTGCTTCTATGTACTTCGGTTTATGCTGTGCAGAACCCAATCTACACAACAGCAACAAAAAGCTCTGAGAAATTTACAGTTCCAAGAAATGTACTGTGGCATAAGCTTAGGTCAGATTCATTAGACTGGATCACTACCAGGGTTGCTGAAGAATTTTGTTTGGTTGGAATTGTTAAATGAGCTCACCTAATTCACATTTCCCAGATTAATGCAGGGGCAAGTGTAGCTATTCTATTGTTGGCTCACTTCTCTGCATTTTATAACGCAGTTCTCAGACCAAAAGGTGCACACAAAATGCATATATTTTAGAAAGTTACATACAAAGCTAAATATATTAGGAGAAGGTGAATACAAAGATGAATGTGCTAGATAAAGATGTGTACAAAATGCATATGTTTGGAGAAATTTCATACAAAAATAAATTTAAATGATACAGAAATTGGACTAGGCTTATGATAAGTGCTATATATTCTAGCATGCCTGTGAAGGGCAATCTGATTAAGACTGATTTGGTAATAAGCCTCTTTGAACTTGGTATCATTTTGTTCCAAATAATTGTAATTATGTTCCTTCAAGTCAATTCTGAGTTATGGCAATCCTTTTTTGGGATTTCTAGATAGAATACTCTACCATTCCCTTCTACTGGAGGCATCCTAGGACTGTAGCTTGCCTAAGGAAATTGCTCAATTTGTTTGTGCGGTCAGTCCCATTGTTCCCACTGCAACCATTGCACAATGTGCTGGCAAAACTAATGTAGCTAACTAATGTAGCTTCTGTGGGCATGATGTTGAGTTATGCCATGTGGCTACACAACAGGATTTCAGCTGAAGAATGAATGATACTCTGTGTGATATTTGCATTATCTCAGTGTTTAAAAATAGGGACTAAAAAGAGAATCTGAAAGGGTCCTGATAATTAAGTTCATTGCTCAACTTTGCTCATTTGGGCCATGGATACTATGTGGGGATTGTGGATTTGTTTCTTTCCTTTAGGCAGCAAAAAAGTCTTGAAGGTCCCAGAATGGAAGTCCACATAGACACTCCAGATCTCTTTTGATAAAGAACATGATATACATATTTTATTGCTACATGAAAATAGGAATGCCTCCAATATTGTCACCAGCATTAGTATTTTCAATCTTACTTATTGTTTTGAGGGAATAACAAGCTGATGCATATGCAAGGATGGTCACTGTGGCGGATGCCCAAGTCACTCCTGTCAATCACAGCGGAACCTCATGTACAGGAGCCAATGAGAGGACAGGAGAGGCAGAGGCAGAAGTTTTTCTGTCAGTTACTCAGAGAGTTAGAGAGAAGAAGGAGTGAGATTTGCTGAGAGAGACAGATAGAGATAAAGAGAGAATTATTACTAATAAATATACACTGGTTAAATTGAAAATAAGTAAACAAGAAGTGACCTAATGTGGAACATAAAATATAATATTTCAATGATTGTGATCTAATGAAAATGAATAAAGACCATCTGTGATTCTGAGTTATCCTTTCATACCCTTTAATAAAACTAATTCTCTTATTGGCAGCAAGTGTGAGAGTACAGTTCTTTACTGTGTGGATAAGAGAAATCCACTGGTGGCAGCGAGAGAGAAAGAAGGAACATCGCCAGTGTGGACCTGGCTTGAGGGAAACAAACAGGGACATGGGGTGTACGTCACAGTCACTTCCTCCTAATATAATTCAGCCTCATTTATTCCACAGAAAGCTACCAAATACATTTCCAACATTTAGATTTGTAGCTATTTAAGATGGATTTCAAACCCAAACAAGTTTGCCACGTCTGTTCATGAGGGAAGCTATTTATGTTAACAGCCTCACTCCTCAAAGTGCTGTTCTGTCACAATCCCCATTAAAACTAATGGGGCTTGCACTATCACAGTGACTTGAGAATTGCAGCCTATGGCTTTTTCTAAACTAATCTGGCAGTGGGAAATGACAGCAAATGACATCCACTCCTACTTTAAGGGTTTTCACTGCTGGGGAAAAGTCAGGTGTAAATGTACTTCTTTCCTGGTATGATTTAGATTCAAAGATGAAAAAAGGCCCATCTTTACCAATCAGGACTAAATAAATGTGTCTTAAATATAATTTGCACATGTTCAACTCTTGGCCCAAAGCAATAATACGGGTGGAATATTTTGGATTTCTGAAAATGAAACAAAAACAAAAAACAAAATAGTGGTTCAGCTATCTACTTTCTTCACTTTCACATGCCCACCTTTGTTGCTGATAAGATAAACCAGTTTAAACTACTGTTTCCTGTTACTTTGTTTCCTGAACTGTGAAACTGTGGTTCAGTCCCTGCTTACAAATCAAATTATGAAAACAGGATCTGACTAAGCTGGAAGTATTAACTAGAAGGAAATTGTCTGGAGGTTGTGGTATGAACAAATTCTGAAATTGATACCAAAGCTATATTAGTAAATAGATGCAAAGATGGAGAATGCAAATACACAGTTAATTCCAGGCCCCTTTTGAAGCTGATTTCCTGCTCAGGAAATAATCATGTGCAAGATGGTGTGATCAAGTGCAAAAGGAGGACCAGCTATAAATTTGCACAACATTTGGATGTTACAGTTGGTATAGCAGTGAAATAGAATCTTGATGCCTGCTTGTTCAAAGATTATAGACACTTTTCAATTTGTTCAGAAAGAACACGGAAATGCATGGTCCCCAAGATTATACAAATGTAAAAGTGGTTGATACCTTTCATTGGACCATTAAAAATCAAACAAATTGCAAGTTCTCAAAGAGAAATCCCACTTCATCAGGATGAGCACAATTGGCTGCTTCTATCTTGTGAATAAACCAGATTATAACCAAATTATAGCTGCTATATAATAATAACAAACCACCACAGTCAAAAAGAAACTTTATGTTTCAAAGCAGGCATTATGAGTGTGTTTGTATGTGCATGTGGGCAGTCACACAATAATTGGCAACCTTTTGGTCTTAAGAGTAGAGTGTAAAAATTCCAACCATGTGGCAAGGATGCTTGAGACTGCAGCTTTAATAGGACTGAGATCACTTCTTACAGACATGTACCATTAATTTTTGGACTCTTATCTACTTTTTTTTCCGCACTATCTCATAGAGGGCTTGTGCTCAGCCAAGGAAGTCAGATTCCTCCATAAAAGCTTGCAATTTGTTTGATTATATTTGTTGTTGTTTAGTCATTAAGTCGTATCCGACTCTTCATGACCCTAAGGACAAGAACATGCCAGACCCTCCTGTCTTCCACTGCTTCCTGGAGTTGGGTCAAAGTCATGTTGGTCACTTCGATGACACTGTCCAACCATCTCGTCCGCTGTGGTCCCCTTCTCCTCTTGCCTTCACTTTTTCCCAACATCAGGGTCTTCTCTTCTCATGAGATGACCAAAGTATTGGAGCCTCAGCTTCAGGATCTGTCCTTCCAGTGAGTACTCAGGGTTGATTTCCTTCAGAATGGATAGGTTTGATCTCCTTACAGTCCAGGGGACTCTCAAGAGTCTCCTCTAGCACCACAATTCAAAAACATCAATTCTTCAGTGGTCAGCCTTCTTTATGGTCCAGCTCTCACTTCCACACATTGCTACTGGAAAAACCATAGATTTGACTATGCGGACCTTTGTCAGCAAGGTGATGTCTCTGCTTTTTAAGATGCTGTCTAGGTTTGTCATCGCTCTCCTCCCAAGAAGCAGGCGTCTTTTAATTTTTGATTATTTAGTAGTCCAATAAAAGTTTTTTTTAAATGGATCATTTTCAATTTGTGTAGCTCAAGTATATGGAGACTCTTGGAAAAGCGAAAGCTGTTCCTTATCCTTCATGGCTAATCAACATAGCTATGGGGGTACTGACTTAGTGGATAAGTGGAGTGGTGAATGCCTCCCAGCATGCCTGAAGGAGGCAGTAGTAAAATCATTGATGAAAAAGACCTCACTGAAGCCATACTTAATAACTCTTGGCCCGTCTCTGATATTCCATCCTTAGAGTTTTGTTGTGGCTTATCAGCTCCTTGGGCAGATAAATGATCTACATCCACTTCAGTCTGACTTTAGACCTGGTTATGAAACAAAGGAGGGCTCTGGTCATCTTGGAAGACAAACTACTCAAGGAACTGGACAAGGGAGTGTGTTTCTGTCAGCTCTGCTGGGCACCTCAGTCGTTTTTGATAACCAACTATGGTATTTAGGTTACCGTATATCTCTGAGAGAGGACTTGGGCATACTGTTTTACAGTGGTTCCAGGTCATCCTGGAGGGGCTAATTCAGAAAATGGTGCCAAAAGACTCCTGTTAAACTCCCTCATCTTTGACCTATGAGATTCTTCAAGATTCTATTCTGCCTCATGTGTTATTTAACACATGCATGAAACTGCTTAGAGAGGTTCTCCAAAGTTTTGAGTTTCAGTATTACTGTTATCTCTGCAATACGGGATCCTGTGGTATTTGTTTAGAAGGAAAGATCGACAGAGCCAAAGCTAGAATCAAAGTCAAAGCCACTTGGAGTGAGCTAATTAAATGTAATTATCAGACTTGTGCTTACTGCCCCACTGTTTAGCCTTTCTTGAAGGTATCTTCACAAATTAGGAAGTGAAGCATGGTTAGCATGGTTTATTTTTCATTATTTTTCATTTTTCCCCATCTTGAAGCTTTTACTATTCAATGTAATAATTCTTTTTCTTTTTATTTTTATTGTTGTTGTTGTGGTGGTGGTGGTGGTGGTCATTGTTGTTGTAGTATTATTGTATTATGATTTTGTAAACTGCCTAGAGTGGTCATATCGACCAAATAGGCAGGATATAAATAAATAAATAAATACATAAATACATAAATACATAAACAAACAAACAAACAAACAAACAAATAAACAAATAGCATGAGGAACATATTGGAAAATGGAACCACTAGAGAGAATGAGGATAACACAGAATTCTGTGTAGTCTTCATTAGGGATGGGGTTTTAGGATTCTATGGACTACATACACGGCAATTCTCCATTCTGGGTGTTCTGCCTACCTTACAGACACTTTACAAATAGCTAAGTGTGATGCACCTCAGAAAAAGGTCAGAATTGGAAGGTTTTGAGGCTTAGCTAAGCGTAGCTCCAATCAAAACTCCTGTTCCTACCCTGGTGCTAGCTGGGAGCTTTTTTCCTCAGCAGTAAGCTTGGGAACAGGAAGCAATACCATGCGTCTGTCAATATTCATGTAATGAGTCCTACTGAGTCCAAGAGAACACCAGTATAACTAACCTAAGTTTGGATCCAACTCATATCATCCTTTGTTTCATAACCAGGCCTAAAGTCAGAAAAACAAATAAAGGCTTATAAATCACTGCTGCTGGGACAATGGGAAGATAGTCAAATATGATTTTCCAAAGATAAAACAGCCTATTTTGATTATTTCCAAAACTTTCAGTCCTATATACCATTAAATATTTATTTACTTGTATAAAAAGACAGTAAACTAACTGATACGTATTATTTTCATTGCCATTTCACTCAGAATGTAGGCATGTGATCATATCTAAAAATCTATTTCAGAAGACGTTTCAGCAGACTATTCAGATAGAGACTATACTCTGTTTAAGATGGACAGTGACCACCAGCATGGGAAACAATCATGAAATAAATTTATGGACATTTTGTCTCTTAGCATCCCCAAGAGACAGAGAGGCACCTCTGCTGAACAAACAAATTTTCTGGCTCCCACTATAAAATTGTGAGTGGTCCTTTGTGCCTTTTGCAATTTTCTCCTTCTTTCCCCCTCCTCTTGGTCTTAAATTGCTCTAGGCAGCTTTGCTACATACACAGATTGTGCCAGAAATCTGGGACGTGTGTTGCTACCAAAGGAATGTCGCCTTCTGAATGCTCAGAACAAGAGACAAGGCTCTAACAAGAAAGCTGAATCTGCCAGAGCATTGGTTTTTCCTATTCATCAGCACAATGCTGGCATTATTTGGGAAAGCAGCCCAATATACCCACTCCCACCCACCCCCAATCACCCTGTCTTTTGCAGGCTGTGTCACAATGAAGAATAACGTTGGTCCTAAAGAGTGGGCCTTTCAGTAAGAGCTTTAAAAAAGGGTTAAAACTATTTTTTTTAAAAAAAGTACTGAACACTGAAAGTCAAGAAACAGATCAGAAGAAAACAGCTTCTGAAACATGAGATTTTTGTCTAATAGAAACTGCACTACATAAATACTAGTATTCTTTTCAACACTGTGTAGATGTGCTTTTTGTTATGGAACTATTTTTTTTGTCAATAAACCCAGTTATTTTGAAGAACGTGCAATTAAAAAAAAACAGAAGAGGCACTCTTGAACTAAAAATACTGTAGAGCAGAGATTCTCAACCTTTGGTTTCATGAACCTGAGCCCCACTACGATAGAAACAAAAAAACTTATTGGATGCATTATATTATTGTTTATACAAATCGCTAGGTAGAACAAAAAGGGGATTAGAAAAAACACCAAATGTCCAGATTTACTATTAGAATATTAAATAATTATAGATGAATGATCTATGACAATAGAATTATCCTTAGGAGGTACTTCTAACTTCAGAAGGACATGGAAAATAAGAGAAAATTCATAGTAATCTTTATAGAAACTTCATTTCTGCCTACATTATGTCTGGCCTGTATACCACTTCTTGGGAACCACTCTTTCCAAGCTAACTGTCATCTTGTTTCTCAGCCATATCTTAGTAAATTCCCTCCCTCCACCATGGTGTCACTCCTGGAGGAAGCATAGTGGTTTTAACCATGTATTCTGATTTTTTTAACATACTGAATCATAACATACTGTTGCCGTGAGTGACAACACATGGCAAATCATGGTTTTACAGCTCAATGCACACCCCTGTTTACAAGTCAGCCAAACCATGGTTTGTTTCTTTGACTGCACCATAACATCCAACACTGTGTGTGGAATCCAGTGTATGCTATATAATCTTACAACTGCAGAGCTGGAAGGGACTGTTGAGGATCATCAAGTCCAGCCTATTCAACTGCACACAAATTCTAGTTTGGTCATAAATGCTTTAAATCATCTTCAGTCAGTCATTCACCCTCACCATAAATTCCTTATCTTCAAAATTGGGAATACGACCAAAAATATTTTAAAAGCCTGAATGAGATATTGGTACTAAAGGATTTTTGCCCACAGTCATATATTTTCGCCCTCTTCTTGAAATATCTTCTGGGCAAAAAATCAGTAAAATTAATGAGACACATATGAATGTAGCTATTCTGAGTAACTGCTGATAAATGCAAAGCTAGTTTTCAAAAATCCCCAGTGCTCTTAGGAATCAGGTACTGCTCAAGAAACACTGCTTCCTGAGGCACAGCAATAAATGCTCTCAAACCTTGTCCCTGTCAAGGTACAAAGTATCTGGAGATGGCTGGGTTATTTTGGTAGAGGAGGCAGGTAGTCCTGTACGAACCTATTATAATTCCAAATGTTACAAATACTACTAATGATAATTAGAGAATTAAACATTTGCTGCCATTTCATGACTACTTTCTGGCCCTGTCGGAAATCCTAATAGAAAGACAACTTTTAGATGCCTTCAAGGAAAATTTAGTAATTTCCTTTCTCAAATAATCTAACTGGGATATGTCAATCTAGTTCTTGAATATTTCCTATAATCCTAGTAAACTGCAGGTGTGTGAGAGGGGGGTTGCCTCGAGAACCCTCAGAAGGCAGTCTGGCCTTGCCCCACGGGGCAGGGGAGCTTGGGAGAGAGAGTTTCCGAGGCCCCCAGCCAGAAGGTGGAAGAAGGGCCATCGCTTGATGCAGCATTGCTGGAGGATGGTCTGATGGCACGAGTAAGAAGACAGGGGTTGCAGGGCTCAGGGTGGTCACTGTCAACAACACCAGATGAGGGAGGGAGGCATAAGAAAATGTAGTTGAGCACTGGGATCCCCATCTTCTGTGTCTCTGTAGAGGTGCAAACAGGGAGGGCAAGTAAAGCCACCTGTTCCTGTCAAGACCATCTGGTGATGGAAGGGGACCAGAGGCTTTGGCAATGCAGCCCCCCAGCTGATCTTGCACTAATCTAGTCCTGGTGTCCTCACCACCAAACGGGAGCCATTAAGCCTATCTCAAACAAGTTTTGAACTGGGGATACAAGCAGCAACAGATGTGGCAAACAAGGCTCTGGGACAAGCAGCACTGCAGAGCCCGGTCCCCATTACCCGTCTTTACCAGCCCTCCCTAAAAGAACTGCACAATGAATCACGACTCGTACTTCCTGTCTGCTTCTTCAGACCTGGACTTCTGGGACCCCAGTGAAGTCAACTGGGGCCCCAGTCAGATGGACTGTGTTCAGAGGACTAGTGTTCGAAACTCAACCCTCTGGGAACATGAGGGAAAGGACAGCTGCTGCTGACACTGTGCCTTTAAAAAAAAAGTTGCCGTGAGTGACAAAACCAAGCTGAAACCTATGGAATTATCCTCAGCCCCAGGGAGAGAGGGCTGGTGGGACTCACAGAATGATAATATGAGAGATTGAAAAATGACACCATGCAGCACCATTAATATTGTCTGGAGTTTTACCTCAAATTTTAAAATATTCTATGCTCTGATGATAGAGGCAAACAAAATCAGATTACAATGCATAGTAGGCAACTCCTGAGGAGGAAGATATATTGTCGGGGGTGGAGGGAATGGTTGCAAAAGGCCAAAGGAAAAGCGTGTTTGTTGGATAGAGGAAAAAGAAATTCTCATCTCTGAGGGGGAATTGGAAGATAAAGAACCTTAATACAAGGTATTGGGTGAGTGGGTAGTAACATATATATGAAGTTACGTGAATCAAGATGAGAGATGGCCAATTTGCTGACAAGTGTTTTTGCAAAGAGACTGAGCTAAGGAGGATCTGGCTAGTGACAGAGAAAGAAGAGGCTCATATCCTTATCTGAAGTCAATGAGAGTGTTTCAATTGACTTGGCCAGGCACCGAACTAGGTCGTGAGAATGATTACAGGTAAATGTCAATGGAACAACAAGGATAGCTAAAATAGAACTGCCCAGAGACACATAACCCAAAGAAAAGTCTGCATTTTCCATTTTTAAGAGACACTAGGCACCTACCTGGTAATTGTAAGGATTTTTATAGCTCTCAATCTAGCAGCAAATTAGAGAATTTAACTGGGAAGAAAAGATGTATGGTGAAATCCAGTAAGTAAGCAATCGCAAGATTTTGAGTTCTATATCTCTACACAATTGGGCTAATAAAGAGAACAAAACTAGCAATGAATGCAGATGCAGAGAGTGCAAAACATACAGAAATTAATTAGCAGAATATGTAAAACTGATGTCCACAAGCAAATATGTAACAAGAAAACCTCTGAAAAGTTTAAGCTGGGGGCACTAGGCATGTGAAATGAGTTTGACAAAAATCCCAATACAGTACACTGAAACAGACAAAGAAACAATATGGTAATTGCTGGGGGTGTAAAATTTGATGTTTTCAGTTGTCACCAGGGGAGAGAAAACTCCAGCATGGAAAGCTGCATTCAGTCCCACATGCTGCCCACTATCAAAATATTTTTCTTTCAAAAGTTTTTTCCCCAAACTGAAATAGCTCCTTCATGCCCAGGTTTTTTTTTTTTTAAGAAATGCAAAAAAGGTTTGTGGTGGGGATTTCTGGGGAGGAAAAGCATGGCAAATTATCTCTCATATCTTCTAGAAATTACAAGCAGGAAGGATTTGTCATGAAACTGAGAAATTGGAGGAACATGGAATTCATCTAGAAAATCTAGGCTTCTTTGTGACTGCCTGGGAAAAGCTGGCTGAGAAAGCAGAGGTCCGTGTCTGCCCAGTAACAAGAAGGGAGCAACACCTACAGCCTATCTCTTGTGAGAAAGGATTGCAAGGCCAAGACCAGCTTCTTCCCTAATACTGCACTAATTAGAAGATGATTTCAGCTCTATGAAAAGAGGGGACAGAAAGTGCTCTTGTTTTGAGAGACATTGGAGGGAACTCAAATTCTGAGTGGCTGACCATCTGGAAGAGTCTGGAATGGAATATTTAATGTGTATAAAAAGGGAATCAGAAGTTATTTTAGTTGGCTTAGGTTACCTCTCACGGCATGCTACAGCCATGCCTGGAAAGATGCACTCTGCTATACTAATGTGCAAGTATTATGTAGATTAGTTTAGCTCTCTCTCTCTCTCTCTCTCTCTCTCTCTCTCTCTCTCTCTCTCTCTCTCTCTCTCTCTCTCTCTCTGTGTGTGTGTGTGTGTGTGTGTGTGTGTGTGTGTGTGTGTGTGTGTGTGTGTGTGTGTGTGTGTGTGTGTGTGTGTGTGTGTGTTCTCTCTTGATTGCCTTACCTTTCTCTCAAATTGTGTTTTATTCCAATTGCTCTTTGAAACATTTTGGAAACCTTCTAAAACTTTTTGCCTTTTGCCTTTTACTATCTTTAATAAAATAAAAAAAAAATCCAACCAACTGCTGGGTTTTTCACTCAGAGGGTTTGTGGTAGTAAAACCCTGACCCGTTACTGGGAGTTTTGGTATTTTTGTGGGTGTGGTGGCAGTTCCACCTTGCAAGGTGGGTGTGTTGGTTCTAAGTGCATAGCTTTGTGGATTTTTGGAGTCCCTGGGAGCCCTGCCAAATCTGGATAGAGTGGAGTGCTGGAAGGCAGCAGTGCCAGTAAGGTTCCATAGTCACCCCCACAACTGTCTCTACTGGGTTCATCCACTCCAGGGTAAACAGTAGTGTTGCTGAGTGTTCAGAGACAGGGCCCCTGAACCCAGTAACTGTTACAGGTCTCATATAGGACCATGGGGGGGCTGCATGTGATGCACAAATCACAACTTGCCCACCTCTGTTCTACAACCTTACCTGAAAATAAGTCTGACTGAATTCAGCAGGGCAGACTTCACAGTAGACATATAAAGAAGTGAGTAGGGAGAGACATCACAATTCACAAATTGGGAAAAAGCTACTAATTGACCAGGATCATCCTTATCATTAGATGAAATTGGATTCAGGCTACAGCTACTGGGTAGAGGGGTATGTAGATGCTATTCTTCAGTGGTGCAGTATGAGACGTGTCAGTTTTGTACATGAAATTGGGGATGAGACATATTTTGACCTCTGCCTCAATTAGCAATGACTTTGGCCAGCCTAGGTTGTTTCACCAGCCTGCCTGTCCACCTGTCTACCTCCCTAGCAAAACCACCACTTGCCCCAGTAAACTTTTTTAACAGGTTACCCCTTCCTGTTGACTAAGGAGACTATTATTATTGGATCTAGAACTTTTAGTGGAAGGAATGATATTTTAACCAAGCCAACATCAAGATCAGTTTCCAAAGGCAACTGTAAACCAATGTACATTTCTAATGGTACAAATGGGACGAAGAGTGAGTGAGTGTGAGGAAATTAGCAACCTGAATCTAGTTTATTATAGCTGCAACCATGAGATAACATAAAAATGACAAACGTGAAAAACCAACCAACAAAATTGTTTACTATTGAAGTGTTATGTTTAGCTTTCACACTGATGTGTGGGTTCCAGGGCAGAATTTTACCTTAGCTGCATTGAGCCACTGAGTTTGCTATTACCACATTTAAATGTTTCTTTTCCAGCTGGCACAACACGCGAAGTTGTGCTTTTATTAGTGCATTGTGTCAGATTTTGTTTAAAGCGCAAATTAAAAAACTAAGCAGCCTGTGGGTCTGCTAATGGCAACACGGGATCTGCAGCAATTCAAATGCTGCTTCAGTGAATGATTCACAATAAGCAGTATGGAACCACTGTGCCTTAAGGGGCGGCAGAAGGCAATACAAAACTTGAACACTGACAAGAGCTAGTAATTATAGATAATATATGCCCTCCTGAATTTTTGCTAACTGCAGAAGGACAGCAATGTAATGGAGGCTATGGACTGAAAATACGTTGAGCTCCAGACTCCTGGTTACTTGCCCAACGCACATTCACAGCAAGGGACAACACTTTTTGTACTCACCTTTTCTTCTATTACTATGAACACTAGGCATATAGTTCATGTATTATGCAAACATATTTTATGCTAGTCATGATTTGTTGCTTTAGCCATCAATTGCCTAAAACGCAATCCAGAAAACACAGTTTGCTCTCCCCATTTTCTTGTCTGTTTCTCTCTCATTCCAAGTGTCAGCTCCTCTTTTCATCAGGTGCATATGCACATACCGTATGTGTGTACATGCACATCTGGGATAAGCCATGGTTCTGAGTTCAGATATAACAAAAAGTTACAGGGTAGGTAATTCAGAATTTTTAAGCTAAAACCTCATGACCTTTAATGGTGGTTTACATTTAAGTAACAAATTATGGTTAGTTTATCAGGATGGGTTTGGATACAACTCAGAATACAACCAACCACATCCTGGCTTACTGTTAATATGCAAACACAGTCAGTGTCTCTCAGCACTTCTGCACACCATACCCTTACCTGTAGGGTTAGTTCTTCATGTCAAATACTACCACACAATCATGTACATGTGTGCACTACTACATGGAATAAAGCTAGAGTCTACCAGACTGTATGATGATGAATACTGCTACTACATCCATACCTCTAGATATCAGATATAAATAAATAAAAAAGAGATGAAGTCTACTCAGGTGTTATCTGAGATTCACCATTACCTTAACTATGCCCACTCTGTCCCTTGTTTTGTTATTTCTTACACACATAAGGTGACAAGCCTGAAAGAGGGACAGCTTTGCTTTCCAAGGAGCACCTCCACGTCACCTGGAACCATGATTATGTGAGGCCTCAACTTATTGTAGAGAGCTCCACTGATGATAGCAGAACTCTTTCTCTTTGGGCTCATAACTATCCACACATAGGAGGCAGGTGGGTTAGAGCTGTCTCCTCTATGCATTTGTATACACAAACAAATAATGCCTGAACAGACCTATGACTGCTGTCTCTCTATCTCCGCCAGACTTTGGAACATTGCCTTTAAAATGTAATTAATCACTAATGGTAGTTAACTACTGCTATAGTGACTGTAACAGAAATTCTTCTGTTACTTTATAAACAGGTAGCTCTGAATGCTGCAGGTCTGCCGGTCTGTGGCACAATATGCACACTCTTCTCTTGCTCACTTCACAGTAACACCAATGTCCATAACAAAGCAAGAAGCAAAGCACGGGACAGCACATGACACTCCTCTAGCTCCATTTATTGAGACCACAGCCCCTTCCACACTATAGAAGGAACTAAATCTTGACAGTGACATCACATAAAGAGTGGTGTTCTCCCTTGCAACTGTGATGTACCTTACTTGTATCTTTGTTATTGCAAAAAAGAATTAATATTAAATTACTATTAACTTACAATACACTTCAACCAAATGGTTATATATCCACAATATACCATTTTGTGAAGGACACTGAACCTCTGACCCTGCAAATAGGCCTGGAGTTTCACACTGCCATTTTTTTCTTCCACTTTTTCTCTCCCACTACTCCTTTGACTTCTCAAAGGATGGAAGTGATTATGAGAAAATGTCTGATACTCATTTAGCATGGATATTATGATAAAACTACTAACAAGCTCAACGTATAATATATAATTTATTCTAGTAAACTAAGCTTCTCCCAATTCCTTCATAATCCTTTCCCCAAAGTGTCAAAATGAAGACTGTTTGAAAGCAACCCTGTGAAGCAACACAAAAAGCAAAATTTACCAGAGATTTTTAGACACTCACCTTACATCCCTCACAAGCACTGACACCATAGTGATAGCCAGAAGATTTGTCTTGACAAACAAAACACGGCTTGTAAACCCGAGGGGGAGGAAGCGGGGAAGGCGGGCTGGGAACAAGTTCCTCAGAACTGGTGCTCTGAGTTTCAATTGCTATAAAGAAAAAGAGAGAAAAAAACATTTTAGTGCATTTAGTTATTGACTCTGTCTGGCTCCAGAGCCAACAATAATAACTTGTTAACTTCAGCAACTGATCCACAAAATCGGTCTCCCAACTTAACTGTAGCTTTTTACCTTGGAGCTACCACCCTTAAAATAATTTTCCACACTTCAGACATTCAAGATCTTCACTACTGTACGCTCACATAATATATGCCCTGGACTGTCAGCAGGCTGAATTTGTGTACTGTATCTGTTTTGTAGAGGGGTAAAGAAGTGCATGAATTCAGGAGGAAGAATTGCGTTAATATCATTGAATCTCAAATACAGTGGTGCCTTGCATTACGACGTTAATTCGTTCCAGCGAAATCACTGTAAAACGAAAACGTCGTAATGTGATTTTAAAAAGCCCACAGAAACGCATTAAAACCCGATTAATGTGTTCCTAGGGGCCTGAAACTCACCGTCCAGTGAAGATCCTCCATAGTGTGCCCATTTTCGCTGCCTGTGCACCGAGGAATTCATGCCAGAAAAGAGCGGGCGGCCATTTTGTTTACCTGGTGGCCATTTTGAAACCGCCGATCAACTGGCTGCAAATCATTGCTTTATGATCGGTTCCCGAAGCAGGGAACCGATCATCATAAAGCGAAATTCCCCCATAGGGAACATCGTTTTGCGATCGCTTTTGTAAATTGCAAGAGTCCAACTTTCTGACTCTCAGTGGTGTAACAGCAGCAAGAAAACTCTTTCTCCCTCCTCTATTCTAAAATCAGGGGTGGAGGGAGAATGGAGTTGCTAGGAATGGAGTTTTTCCTGCAAGAACGAAAGCTTGGAATGTTACTTTTAAAAAGCAATTTATGACAGTCTATGTTCAAACCTCCACTCACACAAGGATGTGTGAGCAGTACTGCAGGTAATGTTGCAAAAACAGCTGCACTCTCTGAGAAACCATCTCAATTCTGCAATGGATATTGCGGGCTTCACCATTCCATTGTGCAATCAGCTGTACAACCTATTGTTCAATCAATTGTACAACTGCCTGCACAACAGTATGATTCCACGTCACTTCCATGAGCACACAACCACACCATGCAATTGCTCTATGAAAGCAATATTTTTGTTAATAAATACATTTAACCATGTAATACTCCTCTTCTACCAGCATTAGTGAGGCACTCTTCCATAACAATCAAATTAAAAGTTACAATTACACTACACAATGAATGATGTTGTCCCCTCACTAACCCAGAATCATAACAATAATTTTATTACTGGAAAAAAAGAATCGATTGCAAGTAACTAGTTATTCCACATTCTGGAAAAGGATATGATATAAATCCAAATACGACTATTTCGTTCTACAGCGATTTTGCTGGAACGGATTATCCTTGTCAAGCGAGGCACCACTGTATTCAAAAGAAATTCCTGAGTACATAAATCTTTTAATTAAAAGTGTGCATTTTCTCGTGAAACTCCAGTTGCTGGATCTTGATGTTCAGATGAAAATACCTTAATTCTTTCAGGTCTGCCTTTACATCTGGCATTACAGGAGTTCAGACAAGGATTAATCTTAGAGGAATCATTTCCCCCCAATTGTCTTTCTAAAGTGCAGAAAGTTAAAGGTTAAGTTTGTTGTAGATGTGGTCCTTCTCCATATGGCCAGAATTCCTAATTTCAATATTCCCAATGGTGTGGAATGCCTCCACATTTAACAGACTCTCCTTTTCAGTGTGTCACTGTCCAGTTGTGGAAAATAATAGGGGTGGAAAGGGCTAATGTCTCTCTCCTCCTCAATCATTCAAGATAACTCTTTTCTCAATAAATGGAGGGGATGTGCTATTGAAAAGAAATATTGGAAGGCATTTGATCATGTTTATGCAACTACAGTGTTAGGAAATATTACTGGTCACGAAGCTGCCACTGTGTCTTCCAACCTTGCCATATTGCTATAGACAAGACCTTAATTGTTCCCCTATAGAGAAACAGAAAAATCTTTCCATCATAATGTACCATTTTGTCCTAGAAGGCAGGAACTATTCCACTGTAGTCCTAAAACAGATTTCAGAAGACCATTACTTTTCAGGATGTAGATAACCAGTATCCACCTACACCAATGAGAGCAATGTTATGCAGCACTGCTTTACTCATGCAGCCATATTAAACATTTATCAGATAACTACAGAGAACCTATTTAGGATAGAGAGCCTAAAATCCATCATTCTTTTATCTGCTATGGAACTAGAATTTATTTTCTTGCCCAGCTGTTTCTTAGGACTTTTCACACTTGACACAAAAGGTATATTTGTGCTTCTGCAGAGCTATTTTGCTGAGTAAAAATGATGTAAATGTTGAAAAGAAACTGAATGCATACTTTCCAGCCAATGTATGGTTTACATTTGCAGCACAGTCTGATTTAAGCACAAATGGATGTAAACCGCAACCATGGAAAGAAACATCCTTAGGCAAAAAAATATGTAGTTTTGCCTACAGAATGAGGGAAATGAGAAACTCTCTGAACCAGTTTTAAAAATCAGCTAAATTTCCTCAGAAAATCAGGTATCAACCTCAAACTGATTTAATTTTAAAACACATGTTTTTCCCCATGTTTCTTAAATGTTGTCTTTCTTTACTGACTGAGCTCCACCACCAAATACTGCTCACCAGAATTACCTGATTTGAACTGCAAAATGTTGGGGAACTTTCGTTTACTTCAGAAAGGTGACCCTTCTTCATCTGGTGAAGTTATAATCAATTTCAGGAAGGATGTACTTACTCTAAGAGGAACAACAAACAAGATCTGATGCTAAAGCAACAACTGGCAGAGCCTATCCATGTTGCTATCTCCTGACCCTTATCTTTTAAAAATTCATTTTCTTTCCATTGTGAATTTGTTGCTTTGGTACATTTCGGTACATCTCTGAAAATGGACTGAAAACCAATTAATCCGTTCTGGCTGTTTTTTTGTTATGTAGAGGTGCGTTCGTACATTAACCAAAGCTGGTTAATACGTACTCTACCACTATGGGGAGAATTTTTTTTTAACCTAAGATGACCTAAGGTTAAAAAAAAAGAGCAGGAAAGGTTTTTTTTTTCCTGTTCTTATCTTGGATTTCTGTTCTCAAGTAGAAGCAAAATTTAGCAAATGGAGCTGTTCTTAAGTTGGATTGTTCTTAAGTAGGGACGTTCTTAAGTAGAGACCCCACTGTAATATGAAAGCTTGAGAAGCATATAAAGCTCTTTAAAGATAAACATGCACAGGACAGGTTTTGCAAATATAGCCCCAAATGAAAGAAAGGCAGAAGTACGATATACGAATTATATTTTCACCATTCTCTTGTGTTATTTCACATGGGCAAAACAACTGATGCAAATCTTCTTGCTTACATCAATAATCTATTAGTCCCTTTAATTAATTAATTAATTAAGTTTTAGATTGATCTAAATTCATTTATTTAGATTCATAAAATGCCCTTCAGAGACTTCAACCATTCTGCTTCTCTTCATGCATGCTTGTTGTTCATTGATCCTAATGAGTCTAGGAAAGTCTAGGTTTTATATCTAAGCCTATTCAGCACTGCCAGTTCCAAAAGCTGGTTTTCTTGGGGCAATATAGTTCTGGAACATTAAAAACAAAACAAGGCAAGGTAAAAATCCAATGCCTTTTACATTTTTTAGGCATTCCCTACAAAGAAAAACTAAAATCATCCACTGATTGTGGTCAAAGTATTGATTCTAAATGAAAAAAAAAATCAGGCTAATGTTAATCAATCTATAGGAATCCAGATTACTTAAAACACACAACTCTGTTCGCAAATGCATAATTCAGAATCAATGAAGTGTTGAAAAAGCTACCATAGGGTCTTGTCTGGACAAATAGCCATCACACTGATAACCACAGAGAAACTTATACTTAAGAGCAGTATAACAGGACTTTACATACTGGCAGGATAAAGATAAGTTGTTCTTGAATCTTGTCCATT
Source organism: Pogona vitticeps (assembly GCF_051106095.1). Taxonomy (NCBI): domain Eukaryota; kingdom Metazoa; phylum Chordata; class Lepidosauria; order Squamata; family Agamidae; genus Pogona; species Pogona vitticeps. Next base: position 43,280,511 of record NC_135788.1, on the reverse strand, counting down.
GCAATTAGGTGTTTTTATAGCCAGGGCTTTATTTATTTTTTAAAGCTGTGAATAAAAATCTACAGGACTCATCTGCAGAATTATTGAACTGGGGGTAGATGATGGGGAGCTGGGAATACTTCTATCTGTTCACAGGCTTCTCACATACAAATTGGAAATATGGTCACTGTCTAACATCACAGATAGGGCTGCAACCACGCGCATGCTGCACTATGCTCATGTTCTCCAGCATGCAGCATCTAAAGAGAACATGAGCACATACCTGCCAATCTATACTTAATAATATTTATGTTGACCCAAGATATGGGACAACAGGATAGGTGTTCATGAAGTATATTGCGTTGGGTCCACTGTTGCTTTTAGTTAAGTAAGCATGTGGAAGTGAGCTGTGGACAGTGCTGCATTTTAGGATTTCTCTTTCTCTTTTCAACTCTTGCATACAGTTTTCAAAGGCAGCTGTGAGGCATGCATGGTTTGCCAATGGGCTTTTATCTGCTGTTGATAAGTGTCACTGAATTGGGGGGGGGGGCTTGGATCTTGCACCCTTCAAGAGTGGTGTTTCAAGACTGTAGGCAAACATGGATGACCAAATCTGTCAGTTTTCCTTCTCCTTGCTATCAATTTATTGTAAATTTTGATAATTTCTGCTCCAGAATTAACTGAAACATACTGTTATCCAACATGGGCACTTTTCAAAGCCCGCATATGTTATGTACTGTTAAGTTACATCTGACTTATAACTGTAATAGAGTTTTCAGTGCAAGCAAGATATACAAAAAGTGGTTTTACCAATGCCACCCCTCTCCTGTGAGGTTCTGTAGTTAAGTGGGGATTTGAACGCAGGTCTCCTGAGTCCTAGTTTGTTACTATATCTATTACACTATATCTAAGACCATCGGGGAGGCCTTTCTATCAGTCCCACCACCCTCACAGTTGCATTTGGTGGGGACACAGGAGTGGGCCTTCTCTGTCTCTCTTCCCAAACGCTGGAACTCCCTGTCACAGGCTCACTCCATCATTGTTATCCTTCTGCAAGCAAGCAAAGGCCTTTCTCTTCAGGCAGCTTTCTCTTAGCCATTGGCTGGCTGAGGAAATTTTTAAAACAGGATTGTTCTGCCTTGCTGCTTTTAAATGTATTTTAAGTATTGATTTAGTGATCATATTTAATAATTTAATTCTTTTAAAATATTATAATAATTTATTGTTCTTGCCTTTTAATATTGCTTTTTCATATAATATTATATTAAGGTGTAAGCCACCTTGGGTCCTTTAGAGCAGTGGTCCTCAACCTCTTTGTCACCGCATACTGGTTGAGGGAGGACGGGGTCCATATGTGGGGAAGGCGGGGCATCCCCACGCTTGCTAGCATGCACGAAAGGGTGGGGGTGTTTGTTTGCTTGCACGCATGTGTGAAGGGGCGGGGGCACTCATGGGGGGCACACATGCACAAAAGGGGGTGCTTGTGCAGTCGCATGCGCAAAGGGATGGGGTGCTTGTGGGGCATGCACACACTCACACGCATGTGCAAAAGCACTGTGCAGGGAGGAGTGTGTGCGGGGGGATTGGGGGATTTGTCTCTGCGGCACAGTCCGGTCCAGGCCACAGATCGGCACCAGGCCGAAGACTGGGGTTTGGGGATCCCTGCTTTAGAGGACAAAGGTGGAATATATATATATATTTAAAATAAAATAAATAAATAAACCACACTGGGTACATTTACAAAGCTTACCTTCTCTAATTCCAGTTATCTGCAAGAAGGAAACAATTATCTATTTACTTCACAATAATACGATGAAGACAAATAACTAAACCATAGCATTATTCACAGTTAAAATATTTTACAACTGAATTGTATGTATTCACTATAATAAATCCACTTACTGTAACTTAAAACCAGATCCTAGTAATAGGACAAGAGACTTGCTAAAGAAGAAAAGAGTATTGTACAGGGGGGAAAATCACTTTTACTATCTGAACAAAGATGTTTTAGTATTGTGTGTATGCATATGTGTAGATGGGCATATGCTGAGGCAAAATGAGGGTTCCAACCAAAAAGAGAACTACAGAAGTATTATAATACTAAGAAAAGATTTCCTTAAAGAGTATATGCTTCTAATGCCATTACTCTGCAATCCTGAATCAACAAGACGCACCAGAAAGCTAGTTAAGAATTCTTTAAACAATAGTTTAGTTACAAGTCTTCACCTTTGATTATTTTTATAGAGTTTAGCTAAAGATAAGATCTTTAAGGAAGTGAAGTGTGCTTTAGAAGAGATAAGGTATAGTCAGTAAGCCCATACTGGCAGATAGAAAGTTTTTAATATTGTGGTTGATTGAAAACAGGGCAAGCATTTATGAAATCCTTTTCATTTTTACAACAAACATAGATTATTAAACACTGGCTTTTAATGCACTCCCTTCAGACAACTGGGCCTTAAAAGAGTAAGAAGTTGTAAAGCAAATGGCATTTCCTGGATAGCCCCAAGGGGAGCTGGAACACTGAGCTCCAAATCCCTGGTGGGAAGGAGCAATTTGAGCTAATTAGGGTGAATGGCAAAGTGTTGCATTTGGTCAAAACATTCTGTTAACCCTCATTTTTATTGGCACCAAAAAGATGAAGTCTGGATGTATGTGCTTATGTATGTGTATACGAACTCATTGCAGAAGTGCAAAGCACACAGCTCACATACATTAGATAGAAAGTCAAAGGAAACGCCAAAGTTCAACTAGAGTACAAGTAATTAGAACCAGATTCTTTGCTGCTTAAATGTATGCTTCATTGTAGGAGTTATTTATAAGCCTCCAAACTGTCCCTAGCCCAGAAAGGGAAAAAATACCTAGTGTTATTTAGTTTTCATGTCTGATCTGGAGCAAAATAAAATCAAATCTGTTTTTAATACTTTTTCAGAGAAAGAATTTTTTTCTACATGTATTGGAAAAGATTTGCCTATTTTGTTGCACTTTTATTTATTTTGCGTGTTGTTCAAAATCGCACCTAGCTAGCTTCAAAGCAGTGACATATGATTTTCCCACATTGCAGGGTACTTTTTCAATGGCTTCAAATTTGTGCTGTTCACAAAAGTGAAGTTGAGAAGGTAGACAGAAAAATGGGCTGACCTAGGAAGAAACAAATATTATCGGAGTGGACTGTCAGCCTTGACTTGGTAACCTAGCCATGACCCTGGAGTGAGTGTATGTTTGACCCTGACATATATGGCTCCGGTTGAGTCCTGTTGCTGAATTATGAGGACTCCCAACTGCTCTAGACACATCTACAACAGGTGCAGATTACAGAAAATGCTGAGAAGAAAGTAAGAAGAGTGGGATAGGTAAAGGCTTGGACTTATTTTATTTTTCAAAATGATTGTTTTCCTTCTACAAAAAAATAAAGGCACCCTGGAATCCATATGTCTGTCTTAGTCACCACCTCCATTTTTTGTGGTATAAGTGGTTTACACATACAAACGTCATCAATTCTGCAACACAACATAACATATAGAAATGACAACGATTGTATTGACTTTCCATCTATTTTTCAGGATAAAGACCCTTGCAAAGCAGTTTATGTACCACTAATACAAATTTAAATTAAAATAAGAAAATCAATGTTCATGGTACAGCTTGTAAAACAACAAGACTCACACCCAACAAAATTATAACAGAAAGGTCTACAATGTTCGTTAAAAGCAGAAGATATTAAAATTATTCAAATACAGATTTGATTAATGTAAGTTGATATAAAGTTGAGTGAACAGCAGCCTATACCTAAATGTCTGGGGAGGGCATTCCAAATACTGTATATGGTGCCACTTCAGAAAAATATCCTGTCTCTGGGCTTGACCAGTCAGTCTCACAGTTCGTTTTTCTGCACCATAAACCAGTGGTTCCCCACCTTGGGAAACCCAGGAGTTCTTGGACTGCAACTCCCAGAAGCCTTCACTGCTAGCTCTACTGACTGGAGTTTCAGGGAGTTGCAGTCCAAGAACACCCGGGTTACCCAAGGTTGGGAGCCACCGCAATAGGGTGTGGCGATCCCCCTTTGTGCCCTTTATGCTTCTGGGCTCCACAAAGGTAAATATGCCCTTTTCGCTGCCACCAGGTATTATACTAATACCAAATCAAATCCCACACACTCAGGAGCTGTCACCCCAAAGGGTCATACAGTTTCAGGAGACAATGTTTTAAATAAACATTCTTTTATTATTGAAAAGAATCATAAGTATAATCAAATGTAACTGTGTTATATATTCATGTGTGTTAAATCAGGTGTTAACGTATATCAGATCATGTCAATATTTCTCTTGATAAACTGATGAGATCATTCCTGCTTGTCCAATATGCTTTATTCTTTCAATTTCTTTTCTTAACCCTTTTTGTTACTCCTATGCCCTAGCACTGTTTCAATAACTTCTGGTCCCTAACTCTCCCTCTGAACCTCTCTCTCTCTCTCTCATTCCAACCCCAACTGTCTCTCCCAACTGTTCCAACTGTCATTCTGGCTCCGCCCCTCCTGCTCCATCCCCTGATTGACATGCAGGAATGACGTCATACCTTGGGTTCCGTTACATAGGGCGAGCCTCAGATGCTGATCTTACATTTAGGCTAACTTCTACTTGTGCAGTAAGTCCTTCAGAAATACACTAAAGAAAACAGTGCTGTGGTTTACCTAATGCTGGACTGAAAAACACTACCATCACATTCTTCTACATGTAATGAGAACATCACTTACTTTGGATTTTTTTTTTTTAAAAAACTGGAAATTCAATGAAAAGCTGGCCCCAAGCACCACTGAGAATTCTTTACATTAATTAAGCTGGACTATGTGAACTCTTTAATCAAGCAAGGAGGAGAACTTTGAACATCTACTTACACATTCACTAAGTAATATAATATTTTAATTGGACTTCCAACTCTGCAACTGGCTTCTATCTGGTGAGCAAACTAAAATTTATCCCAGTGTTCTGATGAGATTGCTATGCCCACTTCTAGCTTTAAACCACAACCCCTAGCCCGCCTTGCAATAAGCTTTAAACACACTTTAAGAAGATGGTGCCTGGCAACGTTTGCTATGGATTTTTGGGACATTCATTTATAATTTTTCTGCACTACTCACAAGTTACTAGTGTGTGCCCGAAGAAGCAGATTTTTATTCCACAAAAGCTTGCATTAATTGTTTGATTTTTAGTGGTCTAATAAAGGTGTCATACTTGTCTACATTTATATTGTCCAGCGAGCATCCTTTGGATTTTTAAAAATGTCCATCGGTATTAATGTTTAATGATAATAATTCTATTTAGAGTATGTTAAATTTTACCATATCTATACCTTGTTGCAGTGTAAAGTTTTGAAAAAGAAACAATCAAACATATGTCATGGTAATTAGGTTGAAACTACAGAATAATCACCCAGCAAACTCAAAGAATTCAAGATCCTTTAATATTTCATGTCTTTTCCCTTGTAGCAAGTTCATGTTTTTTTCAGCTATTATACTCATGTTGGTCTTTAAAACTTTCTTTTGTATGAAACATATCATTTTAATTTGTGGCCATAATTTTTTGAGTATTGATTTTACTTGAACTTCATAATGGCAATGGACACAGTTGTCTTTGATTCCGTCTTAAAAGGGCAATGCATATGCATTTGATTTTCCAAAGCTTCTTGTGCAACTATAGTATGATTTGCCATAGCAGAAGTCAGATGGGGGTGGGTGGGGGGTTGTCTCTCTCTCTCTCTCTCTCTCTCTCTCTTTTTCTTTTTCTTTGCTTTTGACCTGTTATATGACTACAGTATATAGTAATTAGCTGGTCCTGATTCTTTTTTTAAACCCAAGCAAAGAGCTGTAGGTCACCCACAACACAAAGTTACACTACGGCAGATCATGCATGTTAGTTCACACTTCACAAATAGAAATGGAAAACGATAAACGAAAGACTAAGGAAACCAAAGGAAAGTATGTTCTTTGCCTTAGAAGCAAACCTCCTTTGTCTTCCCTTCTGTAAAGGCACTGATTACATCATCAAAGTCTTGTGGCCACAGTGCCATTAATTTCAGATACTGAAAGGGCAGAGTCGGAGAATAAGGGGAAAAAAGGCTAGAGCACCACACTCCCTGCATTGCCCTTTTAAGGAGGAATCAAAGACAACTGTGTACATTGCCATTATGAAGTTCCTCAATCACTCCCTTCTTCATGGCTACCTTAGGAGGCTGATTAGGACTTTTTCCTGGCAGCACCAAAAAAAAAGGGGGGGGGAATAAAAATAAAACAGAGAGACTAGCACAGCAGACTGCATTCTTGTCTGCACTGTTCAGTCTTAGACTTGGCCTGTTTGTGGTCTCCGCAGAAAGCAGGGCTTCAGAAAGAACCAAAAATGCACAAGTTACGGTCATGGACTGGACAGAGACTAGGTCAGACTGCTACCAAAAGGGCACATTATAAGCCATCCTCTATCTGTGTGCCCCTTTCATTTACGTACAGAGCAGGTCAGAGACATCTGCACATCTTTTATTTTGACAGAGTGTGCTGTGGATTATATCCCCAGTTCACAAAAGTTCATGCCACAATAAGACATCAGTTCTATACACACTTAACTACACTCTGCCTAATTCAATGGGTAATTCTGAATAGACGTGAATAGTATTGTACAGTACTAGAAATGCATGAGTTTTTACACTACTGCTGGACTCAGTTTGTTGTTGCAACAGATGCTCTCTGGAATCCATTATAATCCACACAGGGTTCCTACAATGCACTTCCAACCATGGTATTTGTTGAGATTATTCCACTTACATATATTATTAAATATTAAAAATAGGTGCCAATGATCAAACATGTTTCTACACAGTGTTTTCAAATTTTTCTGTCTTTTCTCGCAGAAAATGTTATATCAAAACATTCATGCACTTGGGGAGATGTTTTTTTTTAAAAAAAAACAACAACAATATATAACATTCACTGCTTCTACAGATGTCTTTATACTAAGGAAGAAAAATGTGTGGTGCTCCAGATGTTGCTTCACCAAAACACCAAACACTGAAGGATGAGTTGTAGCCCAGAAAGTTTGTGTGTGTGTTTGTGTGTGTGCAACATGTGCCCTGGCTTTGCTTTACACATCTCCCCTAGCACAAAACATATAAACATTCAAAAGGTCTGATACATGCCAAGTTTAAGCTTGATGTGTAATGAGGAGACCCATCATCATTATAGCCATTGCCTCTCATATAACTTCCCCCTCACTGAACAAAATGGCAAATTATGTGTCTATATTCATTGGGAAGTCCCAATGAATTTAATGGAACATTCCGAGCGGGGTGGCACCAGTACCCTGGGCTGAGGCCTTAGCTCCTGGGTCTGTAGTAAGCAAGGGGGAGGGATAACGGGTACCTGTGAACAAACTAGGTGATGAGGGCCACCTGCAAGAGGGAAACAGTGAGGCAGAGGCCGGGATAAAAGAGGTAGGCCAGGGCAGCTGAGGGGATTCCTTCAGGGAAATGGAGGGAGAGACAGACATCAGAGGAGGAGGAGGAGGAAGATACATGGGGAAAAGCCGCCAAGGCTTGGGTTCCCCACTTCTGAGCTTCAGCTAAAGAAGAGGCTGCCTGGGAAAAGAAGTCCCAGGCTGACATTCCCGAGACCCATCCATTGAGTAAAGGAAAGGGCTGCAGACGAGGGACCTGAGGACCCTTCAGGAGCCTATTGTACCTTCTCAGTGCCCACCTCGTCCAATGAGAGCAGCAGCACCCATTCTGATCCAGCTGCAGTGCTGGTGACAAAAGTGCCAGCACAAGCGACAAAGGAAACTCCAGGAGAACAGAGGAGTAGGCACCATTATCTCCCACCAGGTTTTTCCAGCTGTTCTTGAAGAGCCTCCTCCCCCACTCTCACTTTGTGAGATAAAGATCCTCAGAGTCCCCTATGGCAGTGGTCCTCAACCTTGGGCCTCCAGATGTTCTTGGACTTCAACTCCCAGAAATCATGGCCAGAAGAGGTGGTGGTATAGGCTTCTGGGAGTTGTAGTCCAAGAACATCTGGAGGCCCAAGCTTGGGGACCACTGCCCTATGGTCTTCACAGATGGGCCTCTTGAAATGACATTCCCGTCGGGGGGGGGAGTGCAAGAAACTCAGCCTCTCAGGAAGCTTCCACAGGGAATTAAGAACAGTATTCCTGTTTCTCTTGATTCCTCAGTTGCAATCAAAACTGTTCTTGGTTATTCTCCCAACCTGGAGTCCATGGAATTATTGCTAGGAGACCCAGATGCCACCAACACCTCTAGGGGTGGACTCATGATGCTTCACAAACATACTCCAAGATCACTGCAGCTTTCAAACACAAAATGGGCTCAAGAATCAAAATTCTAAACAAAGATCCCAAATAAGTTGCCATTTCTCAGATAAGAAGCTGTAACTGATATTATAATAGTGACAATGGAAGTGATTTATTTGATGTGCATTTAGGAAGAAGAAACTCGGCACTCCTCTTCAGTTTTGCGACTAGGTTTCAGGAGGACTGTGACCAAACTCCAGTAGGTAGTGGAAGGCAGGAGGGCCTGGCGTGCTTTGGTCCATGGGGTCACAAAGAGTCGGACATGGCTTAACAACTAAACAACAACAAAATGGTTGCAAAGCACTGTAGAGTACTCAATTAGTGCAGCTGTAACACCCCCCGCCCCAATGCTTATGCTGTATGGGTAATGTCAGTATATAATTTACCACCCAGTGGCACTGGAATTTAGTTGTATGTATCATCAGGATTTTTGTGTACATACAATATGCTTGTATATAAGATATCATAAAGGTCTTCCTCTGTTTCCTGCCTGTGTAGCCTCCAGCAACACAAGAACATTAGTTTCTTTCTTTTGATTTATTCATAGCCAAAGCCAAAATTTCAGGTAGGTATTCCAGCACGTTTTGCTAACTGTAATCTTTACAGAGCTCATCAAGATAATCCAGAGAGACTATATTTATATCACTTTCCCATTCAACTGTGATGATAATAAATTAAATGTTTAAAGAGCTATGTAGCCATGTGGGTTTATCTGCAGTTATATCATTTGGTGGAGAAAAAACACTGCCATTTAAAGAAAGCAAGAACTGTATTTAAGTAGCTTGATATGATACGATGAATACTGTACAAAGCTTCAAACATAAAATGAATTCTAGTATGTAGAACAAGCTTTTAACAATATCTGAATAACAGGACTGGCGGGATCTAATGAATGGCAATCTGTTCTTTAATGTAGAAGGATTCTCCATGGCTAATGTTCTTACTAGTCAAAGGCGGATTATCGAACTAGAAAAGACCATGATGAGCTCTGTCAGATGCGCTTATATCATTTTGTGGGAAACCCACAACTGCTTCATCGCCAGAAATAGGTTTAGACAAATGTACTAAATGTCTCAGATGTAATTTTTCAAGTATTGCATTCAATTTGTTTCAAACTTGGAGAGCTTTTCCAGTCATAAGTATGGATCATCCTAAACACTGCGATTTTTTAAAAAGTCTACATAAACCCTTCACGGATTGCTGCCTTGTCGTGGCGAGGGGGCTTGAGTAACTCAGAAGCTATGGGCTATGCCGTGCAGGGCCACCCAAGACGGACAGGTCATAGTGGAGAGTTCTGACTAAACGCAATCCACCTGGGGTAGGAACCGGCAATTCCACTCCAGTATCTTTGCCAAGAATGCCCCATGATCAGAAACAAAAGGCTAAAAGATATGACGCTGGAAGATGGGACCCTCAGGTCAAAAGGCGTCCAACATGCTACTGAGGAAGAGCGGAGGACAAGTACAAGTAGCTCCAGAGCTGATGAAGTGGATGGGCCAAAGCCGAAAGGACGCTCAGCTGTGGACGTGCCTGGAAGTGAAAGGAAAGTCCGATGCTGGAAAGAAAAATACTGCATAGGAACCTGGAATGTAAGATCTATGAACCTTGGGAAGCTGGAGGTGGTCAAACAGGAGATGGCAAGAATAAACATCGACATTGTGGGCATCAGTGAACTAAAATGGATGGGAATGGGTGATTTCAACTCAGACGATTATCATGTCTACTATTTTGGGCAAGAATCCCGTAGAAGGAATGGAGTAGCCCTCATAGTCAACAAAAGAGTGGGAAAAGCCGTAATGGGATATAATCTCAAAAATGATAGAATGATGTCAATACGAATCCAAGGCAGACCTTTCAACATCACAATAATCCAAGTTTATGCACCAACTTCCATTGCTGAGGAGACTGAAATTGAACAATTTTATGAAGATTTACAACACCTTCTAGAACTGACACCGAAGAAGGATGTTCTTCTCATTCTGGGGGACTGGAATGCTAAGGTAGGGAGTCAAGAGATGAAAGGAACAACAGGGAAGTTTGGCCTTGGAGTTCAAAACGAAGCAAGGCAAAGGCTAATAGAGTTTTGTCAAGAGAACAAGCTGGTCATCACAAACACCCTTTTCCAACAACACAAGAGGCGACTCTACACATGGAAATCACCAGATGGGCAACATCGAAATCAGATTGACT